>NW_022111323.1:4393524-4419344 GCF_000313985.2 Echinops telfairi | reverse complement strand
ACCAAGCCCTGAGGACAGTATTCCTTCTCAGAGCACAGAGAGGACCATAGAGCTGGCCCCACCAAGAGACACAACATACCTCACTAAACCATAGCGCTATGGGGGATAACACTTCAGACACAGTGTGGGAACTCTGCCCAAGCTGACTCCATCACCTTGGGGTAAAACACTAAGGGCATGCAACAGAGCAACAAGGGGAGCAAAGTGATGAAATCCCTGGGGAATACCAAAAATAGACTTTGGAGACAAGAGTGTGGCATCCCATCAGACTTGACTGGAAAACACTCATAAAGGCCAAAACAGACCTTGAACTATTTATAGGCTTTTCCACTTTTTTCATTGGCTGTCTTTTTGGTGTCATTATCCTGTTTTGTTTTGTTGTTGTTGTTACTGTTTTGTTGGTTTTGACTTCCTTTGTTATTTTGTTTGGCTTTGCCTGATTTTTGCATTTATTAATGTCTCTTAATGTCTATCTGGATAGGATAGGTGGGATAAACAATTTGGAGATGAAAGGAACGGGACTGATGGTTCTGGGGGGGATACAGGAAATGTGGAGGTGGGAGAAAGGAAGCGGTGGCGGGGGGTGGGGGTGGTAATCAACACAGGAACAAGGGAACAACAAGTGAACTAAAATCAATGGAGGGAAGGGCGTAGGATACCTTGTGGGGCTTAATCAAGGGCAATGTAGCAGAGAGGAATTACTAAACCTGAATGAAGGCTGAACATGATGATTGGACAAGAGGAAAGTAAAAGGAAATAGAGGAAAAACCAGGAGGCAAAGGACATTTATAGAGGTATAAATGCAGGCATGTACACAAGTAAATATATTTATATACAACGAGAGGGAAATGTATGTACTTATATCTATATGATAAGAATCCAGGTTGCATATAGACATTGGGCCTCAGCTCAAGTACTCCCTCAACACAAGAACATTTTGTTCTAATAATTCAGCATTCTATGATGCTTACCTTCCCAACACAATTGCTGAAGTCAATATGGGTGCATAAGCAAATGTGGTGATGAAAGCTGATGGTGCCCGGCTATCAAAAGATATCATGTCTGACGTCTTAAACAAAGTTCACGTGGAATAAGCACACCATTCTTTGTGATCATGATGTGTTGACGGGATCAGGTATCAGGCATCTAAGACCCAGAACAAAATCCTACCCAATGTGAAAAGGGGGTTGGGGGACGTGGAGTGGAGTGGAGACCCAAAGCCCATCTGTAGACAATTGGACATCCCCTCACAGAAGGGTCACAAGGAAGAGATGAGCCAGTCAGGGTGCAGTATAGTACAACTTTCCTCTAGTTCCTTAATGCTTCCTTTCCCCCACTATACTGACCTCAATTCTACCTTACAAATTGTATTGGACCAGAACATGCACATTGCTACAGAAAAGAGCCTGCAACACAGGGAATCCAGGATAGATAAACCCCTCATGGCCAACAATGGGAATAGGGATACCAGAAGGATAAGGGGAAAGGGGAGGGCACAAAGTAGGTGTCAATCACAAGGATCAATCTATAACCCTTCCCAGGAGGACTATCAACCGAAAAGTGGGTGAAGGGCGACAGAGGACGATGTAAGATATGAAAATAATCATTTATAACTTAACAAGGGTTCATGAGGGAAGGCGGGCAGTGGAGGGAGAGGGAAAATGAGGAGCTGATATTAAGGGCTCAAGTAGAAAGAAAATGCTTTGGAAATGAGGATGGCAGCATATGTACAAATGTGCTTGACACAATGGATGATTGTTTGGACTGTGATGAGATGGAAGAGCCCCCAGTAAAATTATTTAAGTAGTATAGCTCAGGTCAGGTGCACCCTAGTCCTCAAGGTAACATCCTTGCGGAGCATAAGGTCTTCAAATTTGTCCAAGTCATGAGGTACTTGGCAGTTTCATTATTGTTTTTTTAGAGATGGATAATATGTACCAGAGTTTACTTATCTATTGCTCCACAGGTGGGCTTTTTGGTTGTTTCCATCATTTTGTTATGATAGACAGTTCTGAGATAAATATGATGTGCATAAAAGAGAGAGATGTAAAATATACAATTGTGAAATGGAGAAAAGGGTAGACAGATATTCAAATGGGGAAAGTGGGGCGGGGTGTGTGAGAACAATAAAATAAAAGTAATGACAGCAATAATAAGTAGTACTCTGGATAAGCTAACAGATTTTTAAAAATAATGAGAAAAGGTATTTTAAGAGAAGTAATTAGAATTAGTAAGTTCCATAGAAATATATTATACAAAGAAAGAGAAAGAGAGCAGAAATAGATAATGGGTGGATATGCAGGGAGATGAAGGAGAAAAAAGACAAAATACTCAGGTGTGGCCTGGGTATGGGTGCTAATTTTTAATTCCATGGTGACATGAATGTGGTCATGTCTGTGAACTGAGCCAAAAAAAAAAAAAAGAAAGGTCCTTGTTTAGGTGGGTATGCCAGAATCTAAAGGACTGCCTGTTTTTCCCTGAGGGGAATAGGTGTTCTCCAGAGTGTGGGGGGGCACTGGAAGAGGAAGTGGGAGAGAACTCCAAAGATATAATGAGAGTGTTATAATAGAACAAAAGTTCAAAAACTGAATAGAATAAAATAAATTAAAAAATAAAACTGCCTTGTGAGTGGGGTTTACTGCTATTAGGTAGTGTTCATGTGTGCTCCATGGGGGAGGTGGGGAAAATTGTGGAGGAGGGGGGGCACCAGATAGCAAAGGAGGAAAGGAGGAGGAAGGAGGTAAAAAGGCAAACCATAAAGCATCTCCCAGTACCTAGCAAGGTAAGAGGTTTGGCTGGTTGGTTTGCCCCAGGACTTGGAAAAAGTCAGTTGTGTCGAATAGGAGCGAGGCTCACAAATCGCAATGATGGACACATACACCAGCCCCACCCCCACTCCCAGGGGGACAAACAATAGAAACGTGAGTGAAGGGCAACAGTTGATGGTGTACAATATGAAAATAATAATTTATAATTTATCAAGGGGTCACAAAAGTCTGGGGGAGGGTAAAAAGAGGAACTGATACCAAGGGACCAAATAGAGATAAATGTTTACAAAATGATGATAGCAACATATGTACAAATATTCTTGATACAATTGGTGTATGGATTGCTATAAGAGCTGTAAGAGGCCCAATAAAATTATTTTTAAAAAAAAGAAGAAGAAGCTCATGCCTCTGGTCAATGGTAAAAGGGAGTCTGTCAACAGGCATTGCTGCTCTCCCACATCAAGAAACTTGGGTCTACTTATCTTTACGTTGAAATTCTTGCTGCCAGGAAGTTCAGGATATCCTTTCTAGTGGAATTTCTGTGGTCCCAAAATGTCAAGTCCTATTTCTGCCCTTGTCTGTCAATCATGACCTGTCTCATCCCGGCAGCATCAGATAGACGGGAAGGCAAGAAGGGACCTTCTTTTTCCTGGGTCTGTCTTATGGGGCCTGACCTGGTGCTTTTTATAACATTTCCCATATACCAGATTAGAAAATGGTTAGGCAGTCAGGAAGCAGCAGGGCAAGGACCGCAACCCAAGTATGTCCAATTTACAGAGTTGTGTTTGCCCTTATCACTACTGCAACTACATAAAGTGTTCTGAAAATGTAGCTTCTGTGTCTAGACTCTAGATAGGCTGATACTGCCTCCCTTAGTTCAAAATTGACTAGGAGTTCCCTTCAGGGCCCTTCATCTCCTTCCTCCCATCTCCCGTACACTTCCCCGGTACACACTCCCTCCAGGAAGCCCTAAAGCCAATGGCTTTACATCCTACTAGGACTTAGACAGATGACATGAAATAATTGAAATGTTCTTCTCATGAACTTTGGTTCTAGCAGAGCTGAGTTCTCGTATGGTGACTGAAAATGATGACAGCTGAATGGCAAAGGGACAAACTCATAGATGGGCCATCAGAGCAAGCAAGTCCAGGAGATTCCTGTCACCTGCCAAGGCAGCTGCCTCCCCTTTCTCATGCAGACAGCTGTAAATACCTATCAGGTGATGAGGCTCATTCACCACCCTATTTCCTTCTTGACCAGCCAGGAACACTCTTATTGACTGGTGGACACAGTCACTTCCTACTGCCTCCAATAGATCCCCAAGTCACCTCTGCCAACAAATGGGACATAGCTACTTCCTTCTGCTAGATACCAAAGGATATTACTAGGGACACACACACACACACACACACACACACACAACCTTGACAAGTTGTACACAGAGGCATTGGATATTTTCAGGGTTCTTGGGAGTCCTATGAGGCTACAGATACAGATACCAGCCTCTCTATCACTTAGGCATTGATCAGCCTCTGTGACACCAGGCCCTCACTGTGTGCCAAATGTAGCAGATAATTGCACAGGGTAGTGATGGGTGCATGAATATGCAAATATAATTGAAAAATATCACTGCTAGGGTTCCAGTTCTTACATACATGAGTTTATCTCAAATAAAACCTTTTAAACCAGTGAATAGGTGCAGGCAGGTGTTAGTCTCATTATGGAACCTTCAAAAGAGGTCAAATCAAAACAGTGGCTTCCAAGGACATCTGTTGAGGCAGTTAAATTCAAGGAAGGTAGGTCAGCTCAGAAGGTCATGGTGACTATTCTGGGATAATCTAGAGGAATAATATTGATAGATTTTCTCAAAGGACGGAGGATGATTACAGGGACTTATGAAGAAGTTTTAAGAAAATCGAAATCTGCATTGGTGAGGAAAGGTGCAGGAAAGCCCTGCTAAGTAGTTTTTCTTTTCTTTATTTTTCATTGCAACAATTCACCTGCTCATTCTTCAAGAGTAGCATGGACTGTCCTTTGAGACTTTAGTTGGAAAACTTTATCCCATTTATCCTACAGCCCTGATCTAGTCCATTTATATTTCTTTTTGTTCCCAGAACTCTAAGGACATGTACGAGTAGTTCAATTTGAGTCTTTTGAAGATGCACAGTGTAAATCAAAGAGTAAAGAATTCTTCAGAGATGATTAGAGTGACAGAAACATCACCTTCAGATGTGTATAGACCTAGATGGGAGATATGTTTAGAAACAACAGCTTCACATTTGAATAGGTTTGTTTAATAAAAGTTTCTAGGAGTTTGTAGCAATACTTTTTGACTCGTGCTCACATATAGTTATGTTGTGCCCTTGTGTGGCCCATACCACACTCCCAATTTGCTACTTTCAAGCTATAGTCACATGTATACATACATATTCTCCCAGGCACACATACCCTCATAGCCCTGGCTCTCAGCTATCTCAACCTATAGGTACTAGTGCCCATTCTGGGCAAGAAAGATCCTGAGGTTGGCACTGTGGCGATAAAAAGGAATCAGAAATACCTCTCATTCTCATAGAGCTCACAGGCTAATGGGGCCTGTGTTTCAACTACAAAAAATATTTTCTTGAGCAGTGTGCTCCTTTAAGATCTATCTATATGAGATCAAATTGACAACACTAACTCGATATATTAGGTAGGAAACTTAAGAGGCAGGTAGTTTATGTTAATGAGTGAAGAATAATTAGAAGAAGAAAGATGGGAATTATTGTGTAACTTGAAGAAGAATCGCTGAATTGTATATGTAGAAATTGTTCAGTGGGTATATGTTTTGCAGTATATAGTCTCAACAGCAACAACAATAAAATTATATATGCAAGAGGTCTTCAAAATGTTTGAGGAAGAATCTCTTTATCTTACTCACTTACTCACTCACTCACTCACTCACTCACTCACCTACCAAAACTCAATGTAACACCTACTATACAAGTTAGAAAGGTGAGGCTTTCTGCTCCAATAAAGATGTGTAGCCTTAGAAATCCAAAGCTTTAGAATCCAGTTCTACTCTGTGTGATAGGTTGCTATAAACTTTTAGAAAGCCTCATCTTTCTAAAAGTTACACAAAGAGTTTGTGGTACTCAGAGTACTTAAATCCAGGATTCCTTGCTTCCTGCCTTGGATCCTCCCACTCCTGAAACGGTCTCAGCCAGAACAAAGCTCCTTGACATATTCAGAAGCTCCTTTCCCCACCCTACTCCTGGGTGGCCTGACACCCGGGTTATACTCACCCAGCTCCAGCACAGGAGTTAGCTGATGGATGAACTCCTCTTTGGACTGGCCCTGGGTCAGAATCCACAGATGGATGCTCTCAGGTCCACTGGGTGTAGAAAAAGCACATTTGAAATGGAGCCAAATAGAGAACAAAGGGAAGTTGGAGAGACAAAAATTCAAGGCCTAGAGAGGTAATGTGGAGCCTAGTCCCGGGGGCTGGGGGGGGGGGCAGAGACCACACAAACTCTTCAGTGTCTGGCACATAAAAACAAAACAAAACCCACTGTCACTGAGTAAGCATCTCAGTGCTGGCAGGGGTCTCTCTGTGGCTTCTCTGGTTTCCAAGGTCTGGTTGCGTCCATGTGGCTTGTCTTCTGCAATGTCTCCCAAGGAGTAGCAGAGAGAGAGAGGTGTCTTCCACCTCTAAGGAGGATTTACCAGATTTCCCAGAATTCTCAGGAGAAGGCCATGCCCACACAGAAGTCCCATTGGCTATCTCTGGATTGACAACCTAGACTCCACCCTACACTCTTAATCCTTAAATTGATACCAGATTAGGTGACTATGACAGTTGGGATACAATTTCCTGTTCAGATTACTTTTCATTTAATTTGAGCTAATGAAAATGTGGATTACACAGAGTGCATCTGACCTAATCAGGGGTATCCTTGAAAAGAAAGTGAACTCCCAGTTTCTGCTGGTCTTGACACGCAGCAGCCTCCTTGAGTTCTACAATTGTAAACAATAAGTTCTGTCAACAACAAAGGGGATGCTTACAACGCCACTGGACCCAAAGATTTTCTACCCACTGGCTTGTGATCGTCCTACATTTGGCTTCGTTGCATGTGTTTTGTGAGTCTGAAGATGACTTTATAGATTGGCAAAGGACATATGGGCTAATATCAGACTTATGGCCTTGGACTGGCCTGGGTTGGGATGTTTTCTCAATGTTCAATTGCACTTGCATATAAATCTCTTTCATATATATATATATGTCTATGAATTTGTTTCTCCAGCCATATATATATATGAATTTGTTTCTCCAGCCATATATATATATGAATTTGTTTCTCCAGTCTACCCAGACTAAGACACCCCAGGACTCTAGTGATCAGAGCTAAGGGCTCACAAGCCCCAGTGCAACGTCTGAGGTCCCAGATATCAGTTTTTGGAAGCCTTTCTCACTCATTTCAGGCTGCTCTAGACATGACTCTGCATATTTTTTCACCCAGCTCTCTCTTCCCCAAGCCAAACCCCATAATCCAGACTTATTCTCTACCCTCATCCTGCCAAATACAGAGGATTTCTGTCCTATCCCTCAGACATGGTTTACTAAATTTCTAAAATGACTTCTGCTGAAGAGGTTCTTGTTTTCATTAATGATGCTATAAATCATTAAAATGTATTCATATATGTAGCCCTTCACACTTCACGAATTATAAAATAAGGTAGAGAGGGTTGGAGGGTAGAAAAATCTTGTTCAAGATCACCCAGTGATAGGACTAGAACACTGACCTTACTCATGTCTCCTAACTCAGATATTTTCACACATTCTTTGTAATATGTTCTAATTGGCAAAGGAGCTCTGGTGGTGTCATAGTGTGGTTATTAATTTTAATGCAATCCACATGGTCTACAGTTCAAAACCACCAGCAGCTCTACAGAAGAAAGACTTTCTTTCTGGACTTTTTACTTCCATAAACAGTTACAGTGTCAGAAAACGAGAGAAAATTGCTATGAAGCAACATTGACTCCATGGCAGTAAATTTGGTTTTATGATCAAAACTACTATTCATGAGCTCATGTACCCTTTACATTTTCAGAAAAAGAGTACTAAATTAAGAGACACTCGGTGACTTGCCAGCCACCTCTTCTTAACAACCAATAATATAATCTATTTTAATTGGGGAAAGAGAGTAATAGAGATGATTACTTGAGTTAGAAAAGTGACCTTGTTTTGAATTACATTGGGTCCTTTCCCCAAAATATATGTCAACTTGGCTATGCCAAGATTCTCAATATTAAGTAATTACACTCCATTTTGTGATCTGATGTGATTATTCTATATGTGGTAAATCCTAACATCTATGATGTTAATGAGGCAATATTAGATACAGTTGTTAACGAGGCAAGCTTAGGTTGTATCTTAAGGTAATTGCTTTTGAGATAAGAAGAGTTGTTGAATAGATATCAGATGGAACCCAGTACTAACAAGAAAGATTTGGGAACACAGCATATCCTTTGGCCCTGGATCCACTTCACTGTGGACCTCCTAGGTCCTGATGCCAGGACACATGAAGAGCTCCAGAAAACACTGAGGGATCATAGATGTTGTGGTAGTTACATAATTTTGTGTCAACTTGAGGGTATTAAGAGTGAAGGGATGGAGTCTAGCCTGTCAATCAGGTCACAGCTTGATGATGCCTCCTTGTGAGCATGGCTTTCTCATGAGGATTCTGGGAACTTCGTCCCCGCCCTGCTCTTATCCTTCCTATTGAAGAGCCACACTCGAAGAGCTGGAGGAGTCACATGGAGACCCACGCCAGCACTGCAATGCTTCCACCGGCATTGGATCCACAAGACTTTGCACCCACTGGCCTGTTATCTTCCTGCATTTTGTATCATTATATGTGCTATGTGAGTCTGAAGAAGAATTTATGGATGAGTATTGGACTTATGGGCTAATATTGGGCTTATGGACTTGATCTGGACTGGGCTGGGATGCTTTTTTACAAATGTTTTTTTTTTACAATTACAATTACTCTTTGATATAAAGCTCTCTCTTGCACATATCTGAGTGTCTCTGGATTTGTTTCTCTAGTCAACCTGGCCTAACATAGATGTGAAATGAGACAAGTGTCTTTCCTCAGAGCCTTCAGAGAAAAAAGCCTTCCCCTAGAGCTTGAACCCTGACTTCAAGCTTCCTAAAGTATAAACAAATAATTTTTTTGTTAAACTAATATATCCGAATGGTGGACTTTCAGGCACCATATGAGGCCCATGGAGGAGATAACTGTACACTTTGAAGCCTCACTCTATGGATGAGACACCTACAAATCTCCTGAGGAATTAGTGTGTCTGTGTGTGTGTGTTCATGTACACCTGAGAGCACACAGGTGCATTGTATGTATACCTTCATCTAAATGATGGTCATCCCAAATAACTTTTTTAGATTTTTATATTTAAAAAGCATTTTAGGAGAATCTGGTGCATAACAAGATTTAGAAATAGCTGGTTTAGAGTACCGAGGGCCTTAAAATAAAAGGCAGGGCTAATCTCAGTAGGCAAACGTTCTAAAGGAAACATCTTTACAGGGTTCAAAACTCACTCCTGGTCCTATAGGATATGTATGGGTATTAAGTAATGAACAACCATTCATCCTCATTTCCTCTTTTCTATCAGAACCCTAAGTTTGTTCATCCACCAAGTAGCCATACACATGCATGGGTGGGCTTGGCTGATTCTTGATTGATTAATTTTCAAAGGCTGCACATTTGACTAGTTAGAGAGCTGCTTTAGAACTTTGGGGAGGGAGGGGAAAAATGAGAAATGAATACCAGGGGCTCAAGTAGAAGACAAATATTTTGAGAATGATGAGGGAAACAAATGTACAAAAGTACTTGACACAATTGATGTATGTGTGGAAAGCCCCCAATAAAATTATTAAATTAAAACAAAACAAAAAAACTTTGGTAATCAGGCCCCACCTCCAAAGATTAAATTGCTCTGAGAATAAAGTCTGGGTTGGGCCAATTTAAATGCACTCCAAGTAATTCTAGTATTCAACCAAGGTTTATAACAAAGGTCTGAACCAACCATGATAATTCCATCTTCCTTGCCAGAGTTTAGGTTTAGCTTGGAACTGTGATACAATTATGGCCAATGAGATACATAGATAGAAAACTGTTCCAAGGTTCTGGAGACAAAAGACCAGATTGTTCCTGATTCTAGATTTTGTTTAATTAGTGTGTGGTACTTGGAGCTACTGCAGCCATTTTATGAACATGAAGTAACAGGTTTAAGGACGAAAGCCAATAGCTGAGGATGGTGGAGCAAACAAAGATAAAAAGGACCTGAGTACTTGATGTTGATTAAGCTAAAGATTGACACAACCTTCTTTAGGACTCCCTCTGTGGAATAAGAAGCATGCTTATTGTTTAAGCTATTATTTTTCTATTACTTGCAACAAAATGCTATACCTATCTAATAGAAGAAACTGAAGATCAGACAGGTTAAGTTATAATCAAGTTCACAGATCTAGTTGGTAGCAGCACTGAGGTGAAAGGTATATCACTTACCATCTTCAAACACACATGTGCAAGCACCGTGCACACACACACAAATACATATACCACGCTATACCAGTTCTCTGAGTTGACTTTGACTCATGGTAATCCCATGTAGGTGAGGTACTTGTGAGAGGTAAAACCTCCAGTCTTTCAGTTAGCACATGAACATGTAACCCAGGGACTTCCACATACACACATCACTTCTGAAATCTTAAGTATAGTGTAGTGTAGGAAAAAGCATTGAGCTCTGAGAAGAAGGCTGGGGAAAAGGAATTGGGGATAGAGGCAATTATCCAGTCAAGCATCCTTGTCTCCTGTCTCCCAGTAAGGGGGTGACCTCTGATGCTTGTTTTGGCTCTATCAGCCATTAATTAAAATGTGACAAGAAAATTAATACAGAGAGGATAGTTTTAATTAGTGGCTCCTGGAACTTCAGTGTTAGCATGGCCTAAGAAACAATGTCTGCCAGCACCATCATTGTATAGATGGGGAAACTGAGGCCAAGAGAAGGGGGGAACTCCTGTAAGTTTCCTCAGAGGTCCAAGACTCAGGAATCTAGATGCCTGTATTACTCCCTGGCCAACTCTCTTTCCCCTGTCCTGGGATACCGCACAGAGAACAACTTTAATTAATTTATGATTCCATTCAATTTGTCCCTGATTCCCAAGTGTCCAGCAAAGACCCACAACTAAAGATCTCTTTTGTGTAAATTCTGTCTGGTCCCAGGGGACTGGTGGGATAAAGCAAGCATTGAGGAGCCCAGGGCAGCTGAGTTTGACCACCTACTTCCCAGGGTTCAACCTAGCTCAGACTCTAAACTTGTGAACAATTAGGAATGGGACTTTTTGGCTTTTCTTTTTCCTCTGAAGGCGTGGGAGGGGGTATCACTAATCAGTTATTACAACTTCCTAGTTTGAAAATGCTGTTCAGTATTTTGATTGGTATGCACTTTGATACCGAGCACTAGTTCTATTCCTTATAAAAATTTTTATTTTTTGGAAAATAAATAGAACAAATAAACATGCTCATTGTAAAAAGAAAAGAAAACACATAGTGTCCAAGTGCATGTGGCAAAAAATTATGATCTCCTCACTCCTAATATTCTCCCTAGCAGTAACCACTGTTAATACTTTGCTATCTATCCTTTCAGATTTTGTACACACACTCACTTAAATATGTTGCATTTTCCACCATTGTCACAATTCATCCCATCTCATAGGGAGCCCTGGTGGTGTAGTGGTTAGGCATTGGCCTGTTAACTGCAAGATCAGCAGTTCCAAGCCACCGGCCACTCCACAGGAGAAATACGAGGTTTTCTACTCCCATATGAATTACAGTCTAGGAAATCCACAGAGTCAATTCAACCCTGTCCTATGGGGTTGCTATAAGTCAGAATCAACTCAATGGCGGCAGTGAGTTTGCTTTTTTTTAATAATCATTTTATTAGGGGCTCATACAACTCATCACAATCCGTACATACATCGTTTGTGTCCAGCACATTAGTACATATGTTGACTTCATCATTCTCACAACACCTGATTTCCACTTGAGCCCTTGGTGTCAGCTCCTCACTTTCGCCCTCCCTCCCCCCTTCCCCTGAACCCTTGATAATTTATAATTTATTATTATTTTGTCATATCTTACCCCATCCGACGTCTCCCTCACCCACTTGTCCGCTGTCCATCCCCTAGGGAGGAGGCCATATGCAGACCTTGTCATCTGTTCCTCCTTTCTCCCTCACCTTCCCTCCACCCTCCCAATATGGCCACTCTCTCCACGGGTCCTGGGAGGCTCATCTGTCCTGGGTTCACTGTAGTTCCAGTTCCTATCTGTGCCAGTGTACATCCTCCGGTCCAGCTGGATATCTAAGGTAGAATTGGGATCATGGTAGTGGGGTGGAGGAAGCATTTAAGAACTAGAGGAAAATTGCATATTTCATCATTGCTACACTGCACTCTGATTGGTTCATCTCCTCCCCGCAGCCCTTCAGTTAGATGGCCCCTTGTTTATCTTCCAGCATGTGGGACCCCAGATTCTATGTAATTTGACAGCTTGGCACCATCAGCTTTCTTCACCGCATTTGCTTACGTACCCGCTTTGTCTTCGGCATTTGTGTTGGGGTAGGCTGATGTGCTTCTTCCTTGTGGATTTTGTTGTTTGCTTTTTTTATTGGAACGCCAGGAGACAAGGAGCAGGAAAGGAAAGGTTGGAGCAGGTTATTCTGTGACAGCTTCCTTCATCCCACATCCAATCAGGACCACCAGGTAGACCAAATAGTGCCTAGTGTAAATTCAAAAAAGGTGCCACCTCTAGGTAGACATATTAAAAAATGGTATCTCTTTTTGAAGGCAGATAAGGTTCCACAAGAGGGTACATAGCTTGGCATGTAGAGTATGAGTGATACCTCAAGCCTCATTTGTTCTTTGACTAGGCACAATGGAATGCTGCAACCCTGCCTCCCTTTCCAAAAATAGATTCAATTCTACCCTCATATCCATGTTCATTAAAAGTCTAGTTGCCTCAACTTTCTCATTAATGTCCCTCATCTGCCCCTCCAAGTAGCCCTCCTCACTGCTGCCAGAGGGACTGTTCTCATAAGCAAATCAGATCAGTTTCCTTACACTAAACCCTTAATTACATCCTCTTCCCCAGGATAAAGGCCATTCTCCTTAAGTATTGCACTTACAGACTTCCACACATTAGAAGAGCTTGGTCAATTGTAAGTTCTGATGCTTCCATTTACATATCTGTGCCTTATTTTCCTAATCTGGAAAATAGGAAGGATAATAATATTATTTATCTCAATGAATTTTAGTGACATGTACATGAAGTCACTTAGGTAAAAAAGCTTAGAACATCACCTGTGAACTGAGATTTCAGTAGCTCCCAAGACACATGAGTCTAGAGCCCCCAAAAAATCTCCCTCTGAGAGTTGCTAAGCCTCTAATTTATCTACTCTAGAAAATTAGGTTTCAAATAACTATATGGAGCAGCAGTGAAGATTAAAGGGGAGAATGCATTCAAACCCCGAGCAAAATGCTTAGAACATCACAGGTTCACAATAAACTTTTGAGGAAAGGAGAAAAGAGGAGATTTTAGACATTTGTGACAGAACAAAGGGCCAAATGTCTATCCACCTTCAGGTAGGAGACAAGATCAAGTATTTCCTGGTGACTGCAAAAGTACTACTGCCTTTCTGTGGGAGTCTTGGCAGGATAGGGTGGGAGTCTGAACCCCAGGGTACATCTGGCATTGGAAGGAGAACAGGGGTCACTTCATATCTCTGACTCTCAGTCTCCTTATCTGGAAAGCAGAGATAAAACTAACAGGGTTATTGTGAAGCTGAAATAAGGTAATGGCTAGAAAAGCACAATATGCACAATGTGAGCAATGATTATTTTACCAGGTACAGTACAAACAATTTCAAGTAGAGGCTCATAGCACTGAACTGGGAGTAGGACTGATAGAGGTAATATTGTTCTCTCACTTAACTGTGTAGCCTTAGGCAAATCACACAACTGCACTTAGTCTTAGTATCCTCAAAAAATAAAAGGGTAATAATAATAGTACTTTTTCCACAGGATTCTAGAGACATTCAATGAGATAATTTAAATAAAGTTTTTAGCCCATGCAAACATTCAACACATGCTACTTCAAAGATATTATTCCTAAATTTTAGAGCCCAAGTTTTAAACATCTTCTGAATTCCTTTCTTAAACCTCACCATTTCACTAACCATAGAGTCTTCAGCAGTTATTCAATAATAAATTGTCCGCTAAAAAGTCCTTAGCTCTCAGCAACTTTGTAGCATCATGAGCGATTAGACCTGGGGGAGCTCGTGAAGATTATTATTTTTTCAATCACCTCATTACAAAAAATGCCAAACTCACTGTCAGCAAGTCAATCCTGACTCAAAGTGAACCTATAGGACAGAGTAATACTTCCCCTTTGGGTTTTTGAGGCTGTAAATCTTTGACAGGAACAGAAATCCTCATCTTTATTCTACAGGGCATATGCTAGTTTCAGACTGCCAGCTTTGGAGTTATCAGCCCAGCACATAATCCACTATACCACCAGGGCTTCATTTTAAAGATTTAACATTGAGGCCCAGAGAGAGGAAGAGATAGGTCCAAAATAAAGCAGCCACAGCAAGAACTAGGGCCAAGGTCACCTGATAGGAGCCAGTACACTACAAGATAGCCCCCTCTCTGGGATTATTTCCAAGTGGGAGATATATCACTCCAAGGCAGGGGACACATGCTAAGGTCACCAATCTAGAGTCTATTTATGCTTCTTCACCACACCTAATTGTCTTAATATCACTTACTGCCTTAACTTGTCCTCCGCCCCCTCCACTCTGAGTTCCTCTCCGGCTAGGCCGGGTGGTCCATAATTGCTTCCTGTCCTCACAAACTCTGTTTGTTTACTCTGTGGACACTTTCTCACACCCAAGAACACTGGAGGCTCTGACCAGAAGTGTGGAACCCCTGGAGCCTAACCCCAAGTCTGCTTTCAGATGTTGAGCCAGCCCTCCCCAGACCCACCACCTGGAGCCCAGGAACACAGCTAAGTACTGGAGACACCCCCTACCCTCAGCCCTTTCCTCTGTTTCTGATTCCTACTCCCATACAGCTGTCCCTGCCCACAGCTAGGGAAGAAACCAAAATATCAACAAGTAGTGGTCCATAGTGAATCCCTGACAGGCCTTCAACTTGACGGGGATGAAGACTCCCTTGCCCTAGCTCACGCATAATCTAAGCTGTAGCCTAGTAGAATTTGGGCAGTAGGTCCAAACAGTAATGTATCATCTCAGGACTGTACACTTCTGTCTGAGGTTGAAATGTGTGTATTTGGGGGTGGAGGTGGGGTTAACTATGTTGTGCCTGAAGATCTAGGACAAAACAACCTGATATACCGAAACAATGTACCTTGACTTCAAACCTGCCACTCCCTGTGTGACCCTAAGCTAGTTATTTAAAATTCCTTGGCTTCCATTTTCTCATCTGTAAAATGGAGATACTAACCCAACCTGCTGGATTTCTGTGAGGTTGAAATGAGCCATCGCATAGAGCAGGGGTAGGAAATCTACAGCTTGCGAGCCATATGCATCTCTTTTGGTAGGTATGTACATGTGGCTCTGAAGTGAAATTGAAAATATTTAAAGGCTATTATTCAGATAATGGTGATTTTCTTTGTTGGTAAAAATACATTTATGGCTCTTAAATAGTTTTTAAGTTGTTGTAAGGGCTTTTCCATTGTGAAAGCTTGCTAATCCCTGGTGTACAGCAGCAGGTAGGTACAGGACAGCAGTCCTGTGGTTTGCCCAGTACTATGGAGTTTTCCAGAATGTGTGTCCCAGATTATTCTCCAGAAAGCCCCCTGCACTCCTACATTCCGATCCTTTCTTCTCTTTCCTCTCTTCAGCACTTGTTTCCACAGTTTCTTCCATGCTATCAGGTCTTTTACCCTGTAGCCTCTTTGCCACTGCCCTAGGGCAGAATCCCTTTATCTCTCTCCTGAACTATTACACTGTCCTCTCCCCTGAACTGCTGGCATCCTATTGCATCTCTCACCTAGCTACATACACAAATCAACAAGTCTTCACTTTGTCTAAGAACATAGACCCACCCACACAACCATACACCAAAAGATTTATCTGAATCTTAATACAAAGAGTTCCCATCTGATTTTAGGAACCTTCAGTCAGTGGGATGAGACCTTAGAATAGGTGAGAAGACATGGTTGATTTATTTTGTGGTGGTAGAGATTTTAAATTTAGAGCTATTGTGATGGGTACATTATCATCTGACAGCATAAGGATGGATGAAATGACCTCTAATGGATCCTCAAACCCAAATGACTGCTTCACAGACCTCTGGTGGTATCATCTGTCCCTGGGCTAGGAGGAAAACTGTCCCTAGGAACCAATTTTCTCAATCTGAGAAGCCACTTTCAGCTTCCCAAGAGACTCCGAAGGCAAGGAGGCTGGCATAGAAAAGCCAATGCCGTCTCTTCTGGGACCCTGGCTACCTGCTCACATGCTCCTCTTCAGCCCCAGAGGCTAGTACTATAAGCAGAATTCCTCATGTCCTACTGCTGGGGCCATCCTTACATAGGATAGCAAACCTCCCCAGAACCATTTTGTGGCAACTTCAAAAACAGAAATTCAGAGCAGTCCAGGAAGCCTGAGTAAGGAAGAGATACTGTGATTCAGGGGCCTAAAGTAAGGAAGACACAAGAGTTAGCAAGCAAATGAGAGTCGGGGTGATAGAGAAAGAGAATGAAGCTCTGCAATGGAGGACAAGAGGCAGAAACTAAGAGAGGCAACCTTCTGGGACATCAAGATTGTGATGCAGCAAAAAGGAGACAGAGAGGAAATTATGTGAGACTGAGTCTGAGATGGGAACTCAAACTACAAAGAATAGGAGCTGCATGACAAAACCAAAGCAGAAAGATCCAGGTTGAGAAGAAAAGGGAAAGGAGCAGAATGGAGCAAGAAAAAATAATGGTTAAGTAAAGGAGCAGTACGGAGACAGCAGCAGGGAAGGGGTGGTCAGAGGGAGGGGTGGGAGAGGAAGCCAGAAGCAGTAAGACAGATTGAGAGGAGGTGAGATAGGGGCCGCTGCAGTGCCCCGCTCCACACACACACAAAGACCTGGCCCAGCCCCAGCTGTGGCTGTTTGCAGAAGGAAGCCAGCTCTGTGGCCAGGGCGCCCCAGGCCCAGCAGCAGCCGCTCCCTACATTTAATGAGATTCTTGTTCAGAGCAGCAGGAGATGGGGCTGTGCTGCAGAGGCCTCACAGAGCCTCTGCTCTCACCCAAAGGGGGCCTGGGCTACGGCTGGGGCCCAGGCTGCTGAAAAGTCTGTGCAGGAAGGTAGCCAGACAAAGCCTGGTCACAGAGGCCTACCAGGCTGTTGGAATGAAGGGGATGAATTTAGCAAAGAAGCTTTCTGGCTTTGAGGAGAGCTCTAGAAATAAGCTACCAGGGAAAGGGTACAGAGCTGGTAAGCAGGTGGGAGGTTTGGGTTCTAATCCCGGTTCTGTCCTTCCAAGTAAGTACTCTCCTGTTTCTCCGGGATTATTTCCCAATTTGCCCTATGTAGGACAAACTCAGGCAAGTGGGGATCATATGAAACAGAGTGTATGCATGGGCTAAGGGGATTGGCATCACTGAGCTCCAGCTTCTGAGAATGTCACCTGATTACTTTAGATGTTATAAATCTCAATTTTTATCTTTAAAAAAAAAATGACCTGAATTTTAAATAATAACAGCTAATTTGTTTTAAAGGTGGGCACTCTATGAACCAAAGAAAACATTTTGTTGTTTTAAGGGGCCCACAAGGTGCCTGTTTCTGACAATATCTAAATCCTACATCAGCTTGTATAATCACCACATTTAAAGTCCCAACACCATCCCTACTTCACACTCACCCTCTGCCAGTGAGTTAAGTTCAACTAATAGTGGTCATGTAAGACAAGGGAGAATTGCCTCTGTGAGTTTCTGAGACTACAACTTTTTACAGGTGTAGAAAGCCTCATCTTTCTCCTGTGGTTGGGGGTTTCAAACTGCTGACATTCCAGCAAGCAGCCCAACATGTAACTACTACTCAAGCAAGCCTCCTGATCATACCTGTTAAGAGGAGTTAAAACTTCACCCAAACATCATACCTTAAAGAACTGCCAGAATACATCACCATAAGGGGTTTGCCCTGCGTTAGTATTGAGTGGGTGGGGAGAAATAATCCATGGTGCTATGCTTTTGAAAGATTTTAAAAATTATTTACCATCCTTGGATTACACAAGCAGGTGTACCTCTTCTGTGTAGACTTAACTGACACTTCACTTAGTTGACTGCTTGTGTTAAGACAAGCTTCAAAGATACCAAGCACTATGCTTTCTGATAGCGGGGCAATATCTGATTTGTTCGCCACACGTTGCTTTAGCACCCATATCTTCAGTGATCACTTCAGGAGTGTAAGTATCAAGCTGGGCTACATCATACTAACTAATGGTTCATTTATTTGTACTTCTGGTTAAGCGCAAGTTTAAACTCAATGAACTAGTGGAGCTTAAACCATTTCAAGAGGTAGCATATGAGCAAGAATCAATGGTACTGAAAAAGTCCAAGCTGTTCTGAAATCATTAGCCAAAAACAAGGCTTAAGGAATTGATGGGATATCAATTGAAATGTTTCAACAAGCTGATGAAACACTTGAAGGACTCATTCATTTTTGTCAAGAATTTTAGAAGGCAGCTACTTGGCCAACTGACTGTACCTATTCCAAAGAAAGGTAATCCAACAGAATGCTCAAATTCTAGAACAATATAATTGATATCACATGCAAGTAAAATGTTGCTGAAGATTTTCCAACAATGGTTACAGTATTACATTGATAAGGTGCAGCCAGAGATTCAGGGCAGATTCAGAAGAGCACATGGAACAAGGGATATCATTGCCGATGTCAGATATATCTTGGATGAAAGTAGAGATTACTAGAAAGATGTTTACTTGTGGTTCATTGACTATGCAAAGGCATTTGACTATGTAGATCATAACAAATTATGTACAGTCTTGAGAAGAATGGGAATTCCAGAACACTTCATTGTGCTCATGTGGAATCTGTACATGGATCAAGAGGCAATTATTTGAGAAAGCAAGGGAATATTTCCCATTTTTAAATCAGGAATGGTATGCATCAGAGTTATATCCCCTCACCATGCTTATTATTCTAAGAAAATAATCCAAGGAGCTGGATTATATGAAAAAGAATGTGGTAACAGGATTGGAGGAAGACTTCTTAACAACCTGTGATACACACATATGACACAACCTTGCTTGCTGAAAGTGAGGAGGACTTGAATCACTTGATGATGAAGATTAAGGTTTGCAGCTTTCAGCACAGATTACCATTCAATATAAAGAAAACATAAATCCCCACACCTGGACCAATAGTTAATACCATAATAAACAGAGAAAAGATTGAAGTAGTCAAAGATTTCTTCTTGCTTGGATCCGCAATCAATGTTCATGGAAGTCAAAAGATCATTGGGTTTATCTGCAGCACAAGACCTCTTTAGAATGTTGAAAAGCAAGGATGTTACTTTGAGAACTTAGTAGTGCCTTACCCAAGCCATGGTATTTGTAATTGCCTCATAGGTGTATGAAATTTGGGCATAGAATAAGAAAGACCAAAGGAAAATCAATGCATTTGAACTATGGTTAAAGTGCCATGGGCTACCATAAGAACAAACAGATATGTCTTGGAAGAAGAATAACCACAATGCTCTTTAGAGTCAAAGACAGTGAAACTTGGTCTCATGTACTTTGGACATGTTGTCTGGAGAGATCAGTCCCTGGAGAAGGAAATCGTGCTTAGTAAAGGAGAGGGGCAGTAAGAAGAAGAAGGTCCTCGATGATATAGATTGACACAGTGGACACAATGGACTAAAAAATAAGAACAATTGTAAGGCTGATGCAGGATTGGGTGATGTTTTGTTCTGTTGTAAATAGGGTCACTATGAGTCAGAACTGACTTAATTGTACCTAACAACAACAAAAAGCTCAAAATCCATTCATAAACCTAAAATATATAGATAGTTAGATAGAGATCTATTCCTGTCCCACTTTAGTGGCAGAATTATCAGCTTTTTGAGAGATAAAATAAGTAAGTTCCATGAGGTCTTTGGTAATTTTAATAATAGAGTGTTGTCTGTTACAGTTTCATTATTAATATATTATTATGATTATAAAATACATTAAGGGCTTTCTACTCCTGTCAAGAACTAAAATCTCAGAAACCCAAAGGGAAAGTTCTTGTAGGGTCACTATGAATTAGCATTAACTCAATAGCAGTGAGGGTTTTTATATTATCATATTATTATAACTCTACCAAGAATTAAACTAGCCAATGATAGATACTAATTGGTGACTTGCTTGCTGACCAGTGTTTCTGTCTCACCCTACTCTTGCTTCCAAGGCCCCTACTTTTCCCTCCCTCTGCCCTTCAAGGATTTCTTGGGTAACAAATTCATGCTGAGCCTGCATTAAGGGTTGATAGCTGGTCTGCCTGCCCTCTCAAGCAGAAGATGGAAATATTCAGTAACTCAGGAGTCCAGTCCTTACTCTGGCCTTCTGACTCCAGGGTCCAGGCTTAGTTAGCAGTGCCCTGGCATGACAATTAGGGGGAAAGAGTATGGAGCATTCTGATCTGTGCTGTAAATAGGTCTTCCCTATACCTCTGCCTTGTTCCTATCTTTTTCCATAGCACAGACTATGAAGTCCAGTCAAGTAAGCTGTACGGTGCCATCAAGTCACTTTCAACTCATAGTGACCCTACATACACAGAACAAAATAATTCCCAGTCCACTGGATGTTAGCAACTGTTTCTTCCTATTTTGAGACATGCCATAGCAGCAAATAAGGATCCTGAAACTTACGTCCATCTATGTCATTAATATCTACTCTACTTTGAGGAGACAATGCTTTCCCAGTTGTATTCTGAGTAGTTTCTAACCTGAGGGGTTCATCTTCTGGAACTATATCAGATAAAATTCCTCTGCTGTTCACAAAGTTTTCACTGGCCTTTTTTTTTCTTCCAGAAGTAGACTGCCAGGTCCTTCTTCTAGTCTTTCTTAATCTTGAAGCTCCCCTGAAATCTGTTTACTATGGATAACTGCTGATATTCAAAATACCTGCAGCATAACTTCCAGTATCACAGGAACGCACACAAGTCACCATAGAATTACAAACTGAATGGTGGAGTCAAGCATGACAATAGTTCATTGGATATGCTCAGCTGGAATCATAGAAGAGGAACAGACCTATGAGGACACTTGACAGAAAAAAAGAAGAGAATTTTGAGAACGGAAGATAAATATCAAGGGGGAACTTCCAGTGTGTTAGAGCCTTGATTTGTGGACTGGAATGAAAACATAATTTGGCTCTAGGAAAGGGGATGGGATGGAAATGATACAGGCTGGGCTTGCAGCCAAGGGGAACTTTTCCACAGACGATGCCCCTTAAGAGTGTTAACTCCTTAGGACTTTTAAAGTGGAAGAACAAGGAACTATGAACACCCTAAAGCAATATTGAGAGTTCCCAAGGGAGTTCTGTGTCTTTCTCACTTCTTTCTGTCTTGGGATGGAGACACGTGGCTACCCCAACCCGCATTTTGCCTATCTTTAATGGAGCTAGTTCTAGAGCTCTGGTCATTTTCCTTATTGCTTGGGGTTCTATCACTTACATTCTCCCCTGGTATTTTTAGTCCTACCTATTAGCCATCCTCTATGCCTTTTCCTAGAATGAGGCACTCCTGGAGGTGGGAGAAGTGCTGACAGAAATATAACTCACGTAGCAAGTTCCTATCTTTCAGAAGTTACCAGTGCAGTAGCTACCCTGACCTCACTTTCTTCTCAATAAACAACTTGGACTGCTGGGTGTGGGGGTGAGGGGCACTTAAAACCCAATTGAACTTGGTAATTTAAATGTATCTCTTTTTTCCCCCTCCTTCCCAGCCTCCAAATGGAAATTCGTCCTTTTGGGCCCTTGAGATAGACAGAGTTCAATTAGAAAATAGGATTGTCATTTGAGAGATAATCCCAGCAACCTTGCTCCATCCCCACCACTACCATCTCCTGCTGATTCCCTCCTAAAAACTGGCCTAGGCTATGAAGATTTAATGGAAGGACCTAGGACAGGTCAGGAGTGGATATGAGGAGAGCAGGCATAACAGAAGAATGGAGGGAGAGGTATAACTGAGTGGTCTTAGGGCTAAACCAGATAATAAACCTAAGTTACATACTGTTTGAGCTGAGTATAAATTATTCATCTATTTGGAAACTCAAACATCCCCTGATAAATTTCTATTTCCAGAAAGGCTCTATGGATCCATCCCACTCCTGCAGGGGCCCAAGCAGGGAATTCCTGGGGCTAGGAGCATCTCTCTGCATCCTCATGACCTGCCTTTCTTGCTCTTCTGGCCCTTGTCTGCTTCTCAAGTCTTTCCCTCTCTTTGCTGGCTGGATCTGAAGGCTTAGACAAAGAAGAAAACTTCAGGGGTAGCTTAGTGCTCCAGGCTTCCGAGAAAAAGATACCCAACCTCTTAGATCTCTCTTTTTACCACCGTATTCAAGCCCTCAGCAATTTTCTAAGTCTCTCTGAGAAGCTCATAGGAGCAAAGGAGGGAACAATAGTTTTAGGGGCAAGCAAATCTAGGTTTGGGTCCTAACTCAGCCTCAGGTTTACAACATGGCTTTCTGGGAGTCACACAGCTGTCCTGGGCTTTGGTTTATTTATTTGTAAAATAGGGACAATGGTGCCTGCCTCATATAATTGTTCATGTATTAAGTAAAATAATAGGAGAAGCCTCAATCTAATGCCTTGCACATGGAAAGTGCCCAATTCATGAGCCTTGTCTCCTTCCTCCTCACTACTATTTTACAGAGAGAGAGGCCCAGCCACACTTGGACCCAAAGAAAGAATGATCAAAAATGGGAGTTGAATAGAATTAGGTGAGAAGCTCCTGAGAAGAGAAGTTCCTGGACTAGATCTGTGAATCCAGAAAACAATCAAATCTCCCTGCTAGCTTTAGCTTTTAATGTAATGTTCAGAAGAGACTGTGGTCCCCTAAGCTTTGGACAGGGTAAACTGACCTTTCCCCTAATCTGATACAGTTCTTTGGGAACCTCCTGAACTCACAAGGCCTTCTAAGAGATGCTCTAGGCTGCTGCTGCTGGAGGCAGAGCTCTTACAGCATCTGGACACAGAGGGCCACAGCTGTCAGGGGCTATGTCTGTGCCAGATACTCTGCCCTTCTACTTTCCTGTCCTGAACCCATTGGTTCACACAGACTTGGACACCCAAAAGGGAGCATGTGCAGGAAGGTTTCATTTTGAAAGAGGTGTGTGTCTTGCAAAGGACACTCAAATGGGCAAATCACTGCCTCCTTGTGAGGGCTACAGTCAACCATTTGCCTGTGTTGAGCCCCAGCAAGCATCCCAATCTGAAGAATGGAAGACTGGAATAGTCAATGATTTGTAATCTGTATGTTAAGATCTCCAGGGTCCTTTGTAAATGTGTCTGGGGCTGATGGAATGATTGAGGATGGGCGGAGGTGTGGGGGTGGGGGTGAGGGGATGTAGGGTGTGAGTTCCCCAATCAGGTTTCAAATGATGCAGTTCATGTACCTAAAAGTAGTTTTTAAACCATTGGCTTAGGATGACGTCTCACAGTTCCTTTTTTCTCTGACACTCAAACTTTCTATAAACTTAAGGTTTGCAGGGAAGTCCATCCTTTTAGCTAACTCTTTTACTCTTAGGCTCTGGGTATGGTTACAATATGAAAGATCTGGGGGTGTGGTGAGATGGGGTAAAAGTCATGGATTGCAACTCAATTGCCAAATGTGATAGTTAGGGATGGTATCAAACCTGTGAATCAGGTCACAGCCTGATGGTGCCTTTTGGGGTGTGTGGCCTTCTCCTGAGGAGGGGCCTGGAAACTACCCCCTCTCTCTATGCCTTTACCTTCCTCCTTTCTGGCCACCCTGAAAACTGCCAGAGTCCTGCCATGGTTCCACTGACCTTGGAACCATTCACACAAATCTGCACCTACTGGCCTACGATCATCCTGCATTCTGAATCATTGCATGTGGCTGCGTGAGTCTGAAGAGGGACTTATGAACTAGTATCAGACTTTCGGACTTGAATTGGATTGGGCTGTGAAGTTTTTTTGATATATACTCCTAGATATAAAGCTCTTTATTACACAAGTATGAGTGTCACTGGATTTGTTTCTCTAGTCAACCCTGTCTAAGATGCCAGGGGATTGTCCTTTACAGCCTGTATGAACTTAGGAACTCCTCTCCCCTTCCTGTGCCTTCATCTTGCCATTTATAGAAAGAGGGATGGCAGGAACCCCATATGAAACATTGTCGGTGCTTTTATATAACTAATTTGAGTAGGTGGTTCTGGGCTGGGACAGTTTTGTGCAATCCCAGCCCTAGACATCTGGTCTCCTCTTCTCTGTGTCTCTCCTAACAGATGCCAAAATCAAATGCTCATATTTTCCAGGGTGTTGACAGATACAACCCATGGCTACAGCAAGGTTCTCTGTAGTAATGCCCCTACAGAAACTGAAGCCAGAGACCCCACAAACACATGACCAGTGCCTTAGTTCAATAGAGAAGGGGTCTGCTGGAAGAAAGGGCCTCTCACTGCCATTGAGTAGATTCCAACTCATAGAGACCCTATTGAACAGAGTAGAACTCCCTTCATGGTTTTCCAAGGCTGTAATTTTTTATGGGAGTTGAAAGCCTTGTCTTTCTGCCATGAAGAGGCTGTTGGTTTTGAACTGTGACCTTGTGTTTAGAAGCGGAATGAATAAGCCAAAATACCACCAGGATTACTTTGGAAAGAACCTAAGACTACAAAAACAAGGAGGTCAGAGGAGGAATACCCAACTCCTTCATAACTAACAATCACCTTCCTTCCACTATAATCATAGAGACTGCAAGAAAATAAGAGCTGATGGGACATCTTGTATAATCCTCCATAGTACCAAAGAATGAACTTACACATGACTCTTGACCTCTCCACAATAATAATAGCTGATATCCATAGGGACTTCCTATGGGATATATCCTGAAATGTATTAATTTAGTGAGGCTATGCAAAAGGGTCATGAAATTCATCATATAATTGTCATCCCCATTTGACAGTAAGGTAAGCCAAGGCTCAGAAGGGAACTGACTGGTCCAAGATCACACAACCTGAAAGTGGCAAATTTGAGTTTAATTTGGATGTTCTGCTGCCAAAAATTATACTCTTAAATAACATTATTCCAGGACCTATATTGAATACATCTTCACCCCTACCCCTGCCAGAATGGCTAATGCACCAGTCTCTGAAGGAAGGCTGGCAGGACTTCATTGCTTTCTGAGCTCAAATTACTGCCTTCAGGGTAAGATAAGGGTAGTGCAAAGCTGTGTGAGGATATTCTTCTGGTTCACTGATATTTGGGGAAATTAGAATATGAATGGCTAGTACATGTAAAGAATAGAATTGGGTATATGCTACAATGACTTAGACGCTGGCCTTACAGGAAACATTGCATCCAGAAGCACTCAACGTGGAAGCCTGACTGAAAAAACTGGCCCTACCTCAAAACTACCTATAGCCGTTGGACTTAGGATTGAAATTCCCTGATGGTAAAGGAAGCAAAGGATGGCCAAGATTGTGTAAATGGTGGT
Source organism: Echinops telfairi (assembly GCF_000313985.2). Taxonomy (NCBI): domain Eukaryota; kingdom Metazoa; phylum Chordata; class Mammalia; order Afrosoricida; family Tenrecidae; genus Echinops; species Echinops telfairi. Next base: position 4,393,776 of record NW_022111323.1, on the reverse strand, counting down.
CGTTGATACTGGGGTGGGACCCTGGCCGAGTGGCATCCAATGAAAGGGGGCCCAGAAGCACCATATACTTATTATCTCAATGCACTCCTTGCATTAATATGACAGGTACTAATCTGATAGACAAAGATCTGCCCTTATAAGTAATTTTACCTAGCACAAACCCCCATGATCAATGTAAAGAGATCAATCAAATAAAATATCAATCTGTTTAAAGTAACAACTCATGGATGGCAGCTTGCAGTTGGATTGAAC
>NW_022111323.1:4378226-4390060 GCF_000313985.2 Echinops telfairi | reverse complement strand
ATCAATGACACTGAATAATACATGTAGAAGTTGTTGAACTAGAGAATGTTTAGTTGTGTATGTTTTTGCCACAATTAAAAAAATAGTAGTGACACTAATAACGAGTATTAGGAAGAAGAAAACGTTCTAAAATTGATTGTGGTAATGATTGTACAACTCTCCTTTATATGATTGAACTATTGAATTATATGATATGTGGATGAAGTTACAATAAAACTTTTACAAAAAAAGAATTGCGTATGTGTGAGTACACATACATGTATCTGTGTGTGAGACTGTGTGCAGCAGGGGATAGAGTGATGGACTAGAAAGGAAGATACCAAAGTGTTAATAATGGTTTTCCCAGGTTAATGAGATAATAGGTGATAATTTATTGAAAATATTCTTCTACATTTTCCAATTTTCTATAATATGTATTACTTTTATCATCATTCCACCATCACCACAAGAAAAAAGAAGAGAAAAATATGACTAGGAAAATGAAAGAATTAAGCCAACCAAATAATAGGTGGATGCTTTGAAACCAGACCTGGTGGGGTTCATTCCTGGCTGTGTCTTTTATTAGCCATGTGACTATGGGTAAATCACTAAAGTGCTCTTAATCTCAAATTTCCATCACTAAAATGAGTGGTAGGAGCCCTGGTGTTGTAGTGGGTTATGCCCTGGGCTGCTATTGGAGGGTCATCAGGGTAAACCCACTAGCTGCTCTGCAGGAGAAAGATGAGGCTTTCTACTCCTCTAAAGGGTTACAGTCTTGGAAACCCGTTGCGGCAGTTCTACTCTGTTCTAATGGGAGTCACCATGAGTCATATTGACTTTATGGCAGTGAGCTTGGTTTAGGTTTAAAGTGCATATGATGATACTGTATTTTTATCTTTATGGAAGAACATATCTTTTCTCTTGATAGTGCAGCCAGTCTTGACCAGAACAACTTTCTCCTGCCAAATTGTGGGGGGAGGTGGGTGGCAGGGAAGGGTTGTTGGGACTTCTTTGTGGTCTCAGTTTATCAATTTGAAGAATAAAGGTGTTGTCACTAGGCCATGGGGCTGAGCAGTGCTGAGCTTTCTGAAGCTAGCCAAACTCTCAAGCACATCCTATCCCATTACAGGGAAAACCAGAATTAACATTTTGGTTATGTCTAATAAATATTTATAACTTTGCCTCTTTTTCCCTCTTTCCCTCATAACAATCAAAATCTGTTTCTTTTAGTGTGGAAATATTTCCCTTACTCTTCATAATTCTCCTTTTGTGCTTGACTAATTTCAGTCTGTATGACATCTTCCAGGTTCATTCATATTATGAGGTGTTACACAAATTAATCATTATTTTTAATGCTACATAGTACTCCATTACTTTACTTACCCATTTTCCCTCTATGGTCCTTTAGGTCATTTCTGTCTTTTGCTATTATGAATAGTATTGCAATGAAAATGGGTGTGCATATATCTATTCATGTAGCAGCAATTCTTTCTTTCAGTTATATACCAAGTAGAGGGATTGCTAAACCGTATCATATTTCTGTTCCCAAATTTTTGAGGATGCACCATACTGCTTTCTACAAAAGTTGTATCATTTTACCATCCCACCAGCAGTGTGTGAGGGTTCTAATCTCTCTATGCTCTCGCCAGCATTTGGTATTTTCGGTTTGTTTTGTTTTTTAATGTTGCTATCAATGCTGGGGTGAGATGATATCTTGTTGTTTTGATAAATTAATGTCTTCTGAGATTCAAAAGGACAAAGAAAGCAATAAGTAAGCAGAGATTGGGAAAATAAATGGCATGCCACATGAATTACTAAGAAGTCAAAAAACAAAAACTGAAATCAGACAAGGACCTTCCTCAGAGACCACAGAAAGAGGAAGAATCCTCCTGGAGCCAGTAACCTGAATTCAGACATCTAGCCTCCCAAACTGTGAGAAAATAAATTTCTATTTGTTGAATCTACCCATTTGTGGTATTTCTGCTATAGAATCCCAAAGTAGGTAAGGTAAGTCTGGTTGAGGTAACTCCGTGCTTCCCACAAGCCCAAGAGATGTTCTGTCATTGCTATTACTACACTCTAGTTTGATAGCACTTGTGGGATCTATGATCTCTGCAGGTCCCACACCAGCAGCATGGTTGAACAACAAGTTTTTGGTATTAATTGCTTGCTTTTCTCCAGCTGGCCCACTCCTGGGAACCAATACCATCCCACCATCTTCCTTTATACTTTTAACTGCCTCAATTGTTAGGGCTGGCAGACAACCAGGTCAGCAGCCAAGATCCAGGCCTGGAAGAAGATTTAGGTTCTCTGGGAGCAGTACAGCCTTTGGGGTGCTAACTCCAGCAACCCTCAAAAGCCTTTAAAAAGATTGATAGACATCTATAGCTGGCAGGGACCTCTCAAGATGTCTTGGTGATCCCTCTGCCTCCAGGCAAACTATGCCCCTCTCTATTCCATAGAAGCCAGAGAGCCCTCCCATGGCTAAATACCAAGCAGTTCTTAAGAACTTTCAGATGTTCCCCTACTCCGAGGCACCTTTCTGTGTTTTCATAGGGAGATTAGGAGTTTAATTTCTTAGACTTTCTGCAGAAAAAATATTTATAGAGACTGGGAATCCTAAGCCTGTGGATGTCTGTGTGTTTATTCACTGCCATAAAGTTGATTCCAACTCACAGCAACCCTATAGGATAGAGTAGAACTGTTACTTAGGGTTATAGAAGCCCTGTTACAGGAGCACTGTTGGTATAGTAGTTACGAGTTGGGCTGTGATCCTCATGATCAGCAGTTTGAAACCACCAGCAGCTCTGAAGGAGAAAGACTAGGCTTTCTACTCCTGTCAACATTTACAGCCTGGGAAACCCACAGGGGTTCACTATGAATCAGTATTGACTCGATGGCAATAAGTGAGTAAACACTGTAAATCTTAGAACAGCTGGTGTGTTTTAAGCAGTTTGACGCTGAACTATCTGTGCTACTAGGGCTCCTTTCTGTGAGTTTATGGATCTTATTTTCTCTTGCCTTTTGTTTGATGGGTCCTAGGCCATTAAAGCATGAAGAGATTATTAAAATCAACTTATTCATTGGGTTTGGTCTGCTTCATATCGACAGAGTATCTGGTCTTCAGCTCAGGACTTTGCAATATGTGCGTTTTCCTCTATGCCCGTTCTGCTGTCTGAGCTTACCTCAGTAGGCTCATGTTGTACTTGTCCTTTTGTGCTTGGCTAACTTCACTCAGCATAGTATCTTCCAACTCTTTCCATGGGACAAGGTGCTTCATGTTTTTATCATTCTTTTTTAGGAATGATTAGTATACCATTGTGTGTATATACTACAGTTTCCTAATTCATTCATCTACTGATGGGAATTTAGGCTGTTTCCAATTCTTTGTGATTGTGAACTACAAAGCGATGAGCATTGGAGCACAAATGTCTGGTCATGGCTTGTTTCTTACTTCATCTGGCTGTATGCCCAGTAGTGGAATTTATGGGTCATAAGGTAACTCAATTTCATCTGTTTTAGGCATTGCTAAATTGTTTTCTACAGTGGCTGTATGAATCTACAAGACCACCAGCAGTGAATAAGAGCTCCTATCTCACCACACCCCCTCCATCATTTGTTGCTTTCTGATTTTTTGAATTGGGCTATCTTTTGGGTGTTAGGTGGCAACTCATAGTTATTTTCATTTGCATTTCCCAGGTGGCTAATGATCGACAATTCATTTTTTTCTTATTATAAGCTTGAAGAATTCAGTGGATTTTAGTATGTCTCACTCATTTATTTTAACTTTCTCTGCGTGCGTATCCTTCCTTATTTCTGTTAGCTCATGTATTCCCTCCACTAAGGTTCTTAACTTTGTCCCAATTTTCTCATTGATGATCCTGATAGTTTGGGGCTTTACCTCGAGGTAAATTGTTCTTGTGCATGGAATGAGTTAAGAATCCTCCTTGTTGTTGACTCTAATACCCCAGTTGTTCCCCTGTCCATGGCACTGTCTCATCATCACCCTTTTCCCCCACCGCCTTCATCCCCCAGGTCTCCCCAGGACTGTTGGTCCCACTGCTTTCTCCTCAGGTAGGCTTCCCATGCCTATCTTATATAGGTAGGCACACCGACTATGACATAGCCCAATCTGATTTTTAAAAAAGTTTGAAAAGAGAAAAGGAGAAGAAACAAGAATAAAAAGAAAAGGAAGAAAAGAAAAAAACAAAAAGAGAAGAATTATACAAAATTCCAGGTCTGTTCACTGGCCTTCGGGACTGTCAGACAGCTGCCCCTCCCAGCCTGGAGTCCATTTGGGGGGATTCCTCAAGGGCTTCGTAGCTTTGCTTTGTTCCAGTTTCTGGTCTTGTATGTTCCTTGCTTGGTTAGCCCTGCTGTGAGAGGTTCAAACAGCGCTACCTCCCCACCATGTGATCCCAGAATTGTCCTCTGTCGCAGTCTGCTCCACTAAGTGGACAACATGACACGAGCTGTCCCCTCCATGTCCCATTAGCTCCCTGCAGGGACATTGTCTTCCAGGCATGGTGTGCCAGCATGTGGTCCAGTCTGGCTGTCTCTTTCTCTTTTTCCTTCCGGGTCTGTTTCCGTGTGGGTGTGGCATGTTGGCCCCTCTCCCCAACATGTAGGTTTAGTGTTGTTCTCTGTCACACCTATTTCTAGGGAGGGGGTCAGTTTGGCTCTAGTTGGGGCCAGCTCTGCAGCTTTCTCTTTTCATGCATTCTTCCATGCAGCCATGTTGCCCTCATGGTTTGGTTCAACATGGTAGAGTCTGCATGCCCACATCCAATTCTGTGGAGACAAAACCAGCACTCTTCCTCTGGGTGAGTTTTTGCCCTGCTCCCCCTGTCATCATCTCACTTTCGCCCCCACCCTTTTTCTCCCTCTCCCACTCCCTTTCCCCTTTTGTGTGTTGGACCAACATGTACCTTCATGGGTTTGGTCTAACCTCCTCCCGACTTCCTGTACCTCTACCTGAATGTTGTCATATAGGTGGATTCTCTTCTAAACCTGCCGTGCTGATTACACTTACCTCAGGGGTCTCATGCTGTACTTCTCCTTTTATGATTGGCTGACTTTCACTTAGCATAATATGCTCCAACTCTTCCCATGAAAATATGTGTTTCATGTGATCATCAGTGCTTTTTGGTGATGTGTAGTACTCCATTGTGTGTATGTGCCAGAGTTAACTGATCCACTCTCTACCAATGGAAATTTAGGTTATTTCCAACTCTTTGCGATTGTGAATTGGGCCACAATAAGCATTGGAACACATACAACTGGTCGTGGTTTATTACTTAGCTCTTCTGGGTATATGCCAAGTAGAGGGATAGCTGAGTCATAAGGTAGATAAGTTTCCTTTTTTTAAAGTATCACCAGATCGCTTTCCATAAAGGCTGTACATATCTACAAGACCACCAGCAATGTAGGAGAGTTCCTATCCTCCCCCGTCCCCTTCAGCGTTTGTTGCTTTCTGAATTTTTGACTTGGGCTAGCCTCAAAAGTTTTAGGTGTTATCTCATTGTTGTTTTGATTTGCATTTCTCTAATGGCTAATGGTCAGGAGCATTTTCTCATATGTTTAGTGGCCACATGGGTCTCCTCCCTTGTGAAACTTCTTTATAGTTCTTTTGCCCATTTCTTTAAGGGGTTAACTGTTTTCCTCTTTTTGCAGGCAAGGAGGGTATTGTGGATTTTCATAATAAGCCCTTTGTCTGTTGTGTCATTGTTAAAAATCCTCTCCCAGTCTGTGGGTTGCCTTGTTACCACCTTGATAAGATCTTTTGATGCACACAGGTGTTTTATCCTTAGTAAATCCCACTTGTCTATTTCAGGTTCACATGTCTGTGTACCCTGCCCTGTTGCAGTTAGCCTTGTTATTTCCTGGGCCAAGTTTTGTAGGTTTGTCCCAATTCCTTCAGTAATGGTCCAGATGGTTTAGGGTTTTACTTCTAGGTCCATGACCTACCTTGAGTTTGTTCTTATGCATGGGGTGAGGTAGGCATCTTGTATCGTTTTTATACATGTAGATACCCATTGTTTTCAGCACCACATGTTAAATAGGGTGCCCCCCCCCCCTCCGCCACTTGATGCCTCCCACTTGGACAAGGGGCCCTTCTTCAAGATCAGTTGTCTTTATGCTAATGGTTTTATTTCTGGGTTTTCTGTTCTTTTCCATTGGTCTACGTTTCTGTCATTATGCCAAGACCACATTGTTTTGACCACTGTGGCTGTGTAGAAGGCTTGAAAGTCAGGTAAAGCAAGCCCTCCAACCTCCAACTTTGTCCTTCTTGAGGAGTTCTCTGCTAATTCTGGGCTTCTTCCCTCTACATTTGAAGTTGGTGGTCATTTTTTCCAATTCTTTGAAGAAGGTTGTTGGTATTTGAATCAGGATAGCATTAAACGTATAAAATGCCCTGGGTAGGATAGACATCTTTTTTATATTAGTCTTCCAATCCATGAGCATGGAATATTTTTCCATGTGTGGTTACTTTTGGTTTCCTGTAGTAGGGTCTTATAGTTTTCCTTGTATAGGTCTTTTGGGTTTTTTGGTTAAATAAATCCCTAGGTATTTCTATTTGTTCTTGGCTATTGTAAAGGGTACAGCCTTCTTGATCTCCTCTTCCATGGTCTTGTCTGATGTATATAGCAAACAAATAGATTTCTGTTTGTTGATCTTGTCTCCTGACACTGTTTCGTATTCCTCTATTGCTGTCAGTACTCTGGTTGTGGAGCTTTTGGGATTTTCAATGTACAGAATCATGTCATCTGAAAATAGCAATAATTCCACCTCCTCCTCTCCCAGTTGGATACATTTGATGTCCTTCTGTTGTCTTATGTTATTAGCTAGGACCTCCAGTACAATATTGAAGAGAAGTGTGGACAAGGGGCATCTTTGTCTGGTCCCCTTTTTCAATGAGATTGACTTCGTCTTTTCTCCGTTGACTATGGTGTTAGCTGTCGGCTTTTTGTAGATAGCTTGCATTAACTTGAAGAATTGACCTTCCATTTCTATCTTGGGTGTCTCAATTAGGAATGGGTGCTGGATGTTGTCAAATGCTTTTTCTCCATCTATCGATATTATCATGTGTTCTTATACTTTTTCTTATCAATGTGGTGTATAATATTGATGGATTTTCGGATGTTAAAACATCCCTGCATCCCTGGGATGAATCCTACCTGACCTTGGTGGATGATACCTTTTATATACTTTTGTATTCTATAGGGAAATACCTTGTTAAGGATTTTTGCATCTATGTTCAGTGATTTCCCCCAGTTTCATTCCTTATCCTGGCTATTGTTTGCTCTCTCCTTTCTTTGGTTAGGTTGGCCAGTGGTCTGTTAATTCTGATTCTTCCAAAAATCAGCTTTTTGCTGCATTAATCTTCTGCAGCGTTCTTTGGTCTTCCCAGTGGTTCAACTCTGCCCTGATCTTTATTTTTTCTTTTGCTATTGGAGGGGTTGTTATGTTGACTCTGTTCTACTTTTCGTAGGTTTTGTGAGAATATATCAGTCATGCTTCTCTTTTTCCTTGAAGTTGGATAGTTTAACTATTATATGCCTTGGTGAGTTGTTTCTGGGCTTTAGTCTAATTGTTGTCCTCTCCGCTTCCTGTATGAGTGACTGATTCTCATTCATTAAGGTAGGCAAATTTTCCAACAGAAATTCCCTTGTTAGTTTAGCTGTCAACTTCTTGGCCGTGTCTTGTTCTGGTAGGCCAATATTTCAGATGGTGTTCTTATTCATAGCATCTGCCATTGATCTTAGGTTTTCTTCTGCCTCTTTTATTATCTTGTTTGACAGTCTTTCTAATTTCCTGAGGTCTGCCTGATTGTCTTCGAGATCACTGATATGGTTCTCAGCTTCCTCTAGTCTATTTGTGAGATCCATGATCTTCTGTGTAGCTTCTGCTATTTCATCTGCTAGCCCCTGTATTTCTCTTTGGTGTATGGAATTCATCCCCTCTATTGTGGACTCCATCCCCTCTATCATGGACTTCATCTCCTCTATCATTCCATCCTTATTCTGCACAGCTTTCCTCATCTCCTGTATCACTCCAAGCCAAGCAGCTTTCTGAAAATTTTTTTTTGTGGTAGATCGAAGTCAGATTCTTTTGAGCATTGTTAAATCTGCTGTTGTGGTTTATGTTTCTAGTTATCTTGTTGGGAGTGATGCAGTATGCTGTTGTTTACACGACAATTTCGAAGAGCTGGCCACTATATTTCTGGGAGACCAAGGGGCCCTGCACTCTTTCTCTGTGTGACTGGCAATGGTGTTTCCAAGGGCTGCCTATGTCATACTATGGTTGTGGGTCCGACTGCTGTGTAGGCAGGTGCTGCGGTGACTCAGTGGTCAACAGTGATAAAGGGCCTCAGAGACCAGAGTGAGGCTGTTGATTGTTTGTATGCCCCTGGTTTGAGTTGGTCTGGGCTTCAGGGCCCGATTTTCAACCTTTTAATAAAAAATACTGTATGTACTCAAGTATAAGCTGACCCGAATATCAGCCGAGGCACCTAATTTGACCACAAAAACTGCATTAAAAATGTGCTGAAAAACTTGGCTTTTACACGAGTGTATATGGTATTTTTAAATTTTTTATTTTTTAATTGATAAGTACTTAATAGAGGACAGTGGGGGGGGTTGCCTTGCTGCCACGGGAGCAGGTGGTGAGCAAAGGCGGGAACAACCCCACTGCCACTGATGCAGTTCTGGGTGGGGATAGCCTGCACAGGGTGGAAGTTGTGAGCACTAGTGGGGACAGCTGTGGGGAATACAGTTGGACTGGGGGGAAGCTTCTGGTACAGTGTTAGGGCTGTATGGGGCAAATGGACATGTGGTGGTCGTGTTGGAATCTAAGGTTCTGTGGACAGAACCATGTCGCTGGTTCCCTGAGTTCCAGAGCTATGCTTCATTTGGTTGAAGGATGCCCTCTGGACCAGGGATGTACTCTCTACTATTCCGCTCAAGTGGACTGGGAGGGGCCAGGGCAGTGATTATCCATGAGCTGGGAGAGACCTAGGCGGCAACTATCCATGGCTCTGGAGGCTGGGTACTCTCTGGGCAGCCTTATAATAAGTTTTAAAGTAATGTAAGACCTGGTAATGCAAGACCTGCCACTTTATTCTTGTTATTGAGCAGTGTTTTTTTGTGTGTGTGTGCCAATTCTGGGCTACTTTCCTTTCCATATGAAGTTGGTAGTAAGTTTTTACATTTATTTGAAAAAAAGATGCTGGTATTTGTATCAGGATTGCATTGAACCTACAGAGTGCCTTGGGTAGGATTGACATCTTTACAATATTGAGTCTTCCAGTCCACAAGCATGGGATGATTCTTCCATTTATGAACCCAATGAGGCATTTGTCATAAAAAAATAAAATGGATGCAGATAGCACCTGTGCTGAAAGACATATCCCTCCCTCTCCCCTTTATATACCTTTAGGCCCCACAGAAGAGTAGGGGAAGATTAAAGATGGCCATGGGGGACCAGGGCACTAATCCACCCAAGGGGAGGGTCTTGTTCATGTCTTTACAGGAAAGGAAGAAAGAGAGTAGACCTTGTTCCAGTGTGCTAATCCTTTAGGGTGACATCCCTATTTGGAGCAGCTAGTTCACAGAGAGGACTGTGGGCTGGCCTTAGCTGGAGACATGACGTCCCCTCACTAGAGAAGAGCACTACAGAAGGCAGCACTTAAGATATAGTTCAGGGAGAGTGGCCAGCTTGACCTGCCCACATGAGGCAAACCAAGAGGGAGTGCAACAGACCAACAGTGGGGGCAAAGCCACAAAATCTTGGAGGAATCCAAATTATACACTTCTGACTCAGGGGAAAGCGCTTGGAAGCTCATCTGAACCAGTTGGGGCCACACTGGGGGCCACACTGAAAGTCTAAAGTGTACAGTAGGGAGGGGAAGACACTGGATGACTTCATCCATGACTGTAGGAAAAGCAATGGGGACTTGCAGGAGGAGTGCAATTTGGTCTAGAATGCTGATGACTAAACGGTTTCAGTGCTGTTGGGTAAGTGGGTCATAGGATATGGAACCCTGAGAGAAATGGAGACTGAACTGACATTATATAATGTGCCCTTCTAGTCTAACCATTATCTTGCCGCAGAGATACTCATCTACTCTGGGGAAAGATAATGGTTAGACTAGGAATTATGTGTATGGTCCTATATTCTTTTCTCTACATTTTTTTTTCTTTTATTTCTCTCCCTCTACTTTTTCCTTTTGGTGTCTATCTATTTAAGATAGGTAAGATAAGCATGCCCAAGGAGATAAGAATGGGACCGATGGTTCTGAGTTGGGGACATGGGAAGGGAGGATTCAGAGGGAGGGGAGCACTGAGCCAATAACGACAAGGACAGGGGAATAGCAAGAGTGCTAAAATTGACAGTGAGGAGGGTGTAGTGTTCCTGGTCATGTTGTTACAAAGAGGTGAAATATGGACAAATGTGATGGTGGGGCAGGAGGAAATAAAAAAGGAAAGGAGAACAAAGTAAAACATATATGTATTAATATAGGTATGTATAAATGTAAATATATATATAAACAAGGAAGCTGATAGATATTGGGGCTCAACTTAAATCTCACCTCAGTACAAGAACAATTTTTTTCTGATAATGTGGCACTGTGTGATAGCTTCTCTACATGATTGCTGAAGAAAACATGGGTGCATAAGCAAATGTGGTGAAGAAAGCTGATGATGCCCAGGTATTGAAATATATACATACAAGCCTGTGTGATCATAAGGTGTCAACAGGAATACGTATCATAAATTCAAAAACAAGCAATAAAATTGATGTGAAAGAACATGGACAATGTGGAGACCCAAAACCCTCTTGTAAATAATTGGACAGTCCCTCACAGAAGGGCAGCATGGAAAGATGATATTTTCAAGGGGCAGTATAGCACTGATGAACTGCATAACTATCCTCTAGATCTGTAATCGTTCCTCCCCTTTACCATGATGGACTTTGTTTTCCCTCATTATTCTTATCAGACTCACGTAGTTCCATTTGTATAATCAAGATTGTTCAACGATTGAAAGCCAAGACAGATAACCCATCAGAAACAGTAACGGGAGCAATGATTCCCTGAGAGTACAGGAATAGATGGGGCGGGGGGTGAGGGGTGGAAAACAGATAACCTTTATGACTATAAAAACCCAAGTGAGGGGAAAAATCAGGTGAAAGGATACATCGGAGGATGTAAGATATGGCAAAAAATAATATGTGATATTATAATTAGGGTTCCTGGGGAGTAGGGCAGAGGTGGATAAAAAGGAGCTGATATCAAGGAGTTCAAGAAAAAAAGAAAATTATATGAAACTAATGGTGGCAGCAATTGTACTAAATGTTTAATCTAGTTGAAGAATGAATTGTTGCAATATCTGTGAGAGCTTCCAATAAAATGAATAATGAAATTAAAAAACAAAAAAAGTCCTTAACATCCACAAACATTGTATAGAGAGGGTCACTGAGGCTCAAGAGGGAAAAGGTCTAACCCCAGGTTCACACATAGCAACCAAATTACAAATAATCGGAGAACTTTTCCTTACCAAGGTGGTCTTCCTTCTCTCCTCATCCTACCTCTAGAATCCCTCTGTAAGCACAGTTTCAGCTTCCTTCTGAATTATGGTTTGGAATAGATCCCAGGGCAACTAACAGCAGCTGAAACAGTAGGGAGCCACTAAGGTAGCCCCAGGGTCTTCTCCTGACTTAGGGTGTCAGGAAGTTCAAGATATTCTTCTAGCTATGAGCACATATTTATAGGTTTAGTATTAAAGTAGCAGATGGACATTGGGCCTCCACTCAAGTACTCCCTCAATGCAAGAATACTTTGTTCTATTAAACTG
>NW_022111323.1:4373555-4377683 GCF_000313985.2 Echinops telfairi | reverse complement strand
ATGTACAAATTTGCTTGACACAATGTATGTATGTATGGATTGTGATAAGAGTTGTACATGCCCCAATAAAATGATTAAAAAACAAACGAACAAAAAAAGATATTCTTCCAAATCACACCAACCTGCTCCCATCCTAACAAGGAGCAACAGTTGTGGTCCAGAGTCTCAGCCCTACTGCACCCAGGCCAGCTTTTCCCCATTCTGAACTGTACTCTTGCAGCCCATACCTTGGTAATGAGGTAGATAGCAGGAGGATAATTGTTTTAAATGCTTTGTACCTCTGGTTTATAGTAGCAGTCACTTCTTCCTCCCTCCATCTCATAACTGTCTTGTCTCTTCAGCTGTTTCTCCACCTCTCTCACTGTCTCTTAGTCTGACTGGCTCATTCACGCACAATATTTATGTTTATAACTCCCCCTGGGTCTCTTATTCACTGCTTGTTATTGTTGCTATGTGCCATAGAGTTGATTCCAAATAATGCTGACTCTATAAGATGCAGTCGAACTGCCTGCCAACCTCTTGGTTAGCAGCCAAGTGATTAGCCATTGCATCCCATACATTTCTGGTCTCCCACAATTATCTTAGTATCTTTTTCTTGGTGTCTTTCATTCTCTGATTTCTCACACTCTCTTCCTCCACGTTTCCCTGTTTCTTCCCTCTCATGGTTCCTTTTTCACTTGGTGTCTGGGTCATGTGCCTCCCCTCTGCATTTCTCTATCTGACATTCCATCCTCCTATGAAAACTGAAGTCATTCATCACCTCACCCCCCTCCCTGAGAGCAAGGGCATCTGGAACAGGCTCAGGTGACACTATCATAGCACCGGATCCATGTCTGGGAGTCAAGTTGAACCAGAAGTAAGAGCTTCAGGTTGTTCTTTGGAAATCTTTTCTTGCCCCTAATCCAGACCTTTCCTGAGTCAGTATTTGAGAATCTTGGGGCTGCTTGAATGAAAGTATTGTCCAGGCACCCTGTAGGTCCTGTGAGCCTGTATGTTGGTGCCACCTGCCTACTATTTTATGACTGGGCGATTGCTCTGAGAGTGTCTGGTTTACTTCTTACTTAAAACCTCTGAGGGAAGTAGAATAGGAGCTTCTCCCTCTTTTTTAAAAAAAAATTATTTTATTGGGAGCTCGTACAATTCTCATCACAATCCATACATACATCCTTTGTGTCAAGCACATATGCACATTTGTTGCCCTCATCATTCTCAAAACATTTGCCTCCCACTCTAGGCCCTAATATCAGTTGGTCATTTTCCCCTGTCTGATGTTTCCCTCCACCCGCTTCTCTGCTGTCCATCCCCCATGGAGGAGGCAATACTTAGATTCTTGTAATTGGTTCCCCTTTCTACCCCACATTCCCTTCACCCTCCAGGCATCGCCCCTCTCCCTCTTGTTTGACCCTGAATTCAAGGAAGTCAATGGACTTGGCTCAAGCCATACATCCAGTCAGTGACAGATGCAAAAAAATTAAAAACTGCTGAGTGAAAAGCAGCTACCCTGGACTATCCTGATTCTACTCCCTGGGCCATCTTGGCACTGAACAAAGGCGCTGCTAAGGTACTCAGCTCTACAGCTCTCTAATGCTGAGACTCAGTCAATAAACATTTACTGAGTTGGCACTATGAGCAAGGACTTCGGTAAATGCAAAGACAAACTCTAATAAGCTCTAATATTTGGTAAGTGCTTACTGTTTACAAAGTACTTTTTAATTCGCTGTCACATCTGGCCCCCCAAGGTAAGTAGTTAATGTCCACTTTCTCCTAGTAAATTAGTGGCAGAGCGGGTAGAGGTAAATCACCCACCCCTGAAATTCCAAACACTTTTTGTTATGTCCCTGAGGCAATGAGGGTCCCAAGTAGCCCACACTGTATCTGGGAATATTGACATTAGCCATCAGGCCTATATCAGGCTGTGAATCTAGGTTCTGTCACCCAATGACCATTGGGAAGGGTAAGAGAGAGTTCCTATTTCAGAAAGGGGACAGCTCATCTTCTAGATATACTACTGTTAACATTCTGGGTGTGGTAGTTACATAATCTGTTGTCAATTTGAGACAGGGGTGGAATTTAGCCTGTCAATCAGGTGGCAGCATGATGATCTCATTTGGAGGCACTAAGGAGATAAATAGCTCTCTGGAAGTGGGACACAGACTCACTCCCTGCGAGACATTACTGACAAAGAGCCACATGGAGACACACTGATGGAGCCAGAGCCTTGGAGCTGGAGGAGCCACGTGGAGACCTATGCCAGTGCTAAGATTCTTCCACCACCACTGGATCCACAAGACTTTCCACCTACTGACCTGTGATCTTCCTGCATTCAGCGTGATTGCATATTTTGCATGAGTCTGAAGAGGAACTTATAGACTGGTATCGGACTTATGGGCTAATATTGGACTTATGGGCTTGATATGGACTGGGCTGGGATGTTTTCTCACTATTCAATTGCTCTTGTGTATAAAGCTCTTTCTTATACATATATGGGTGTCTCTGGATTTGTTTCTCTAGTCAACCCAGACTAACACACTGAGCCAGGCAAAACTGTCCCTAGAGTTGGGAAAGGAAGCTGTGTGGAGAAAAGACATCCCAAAGGGAAGAGTGTCTAGTTGAGCTCAGGAACTCTGGATTTTGTTTCTTCTTTCATTCCTCAAACTCTTGTTTATAGAAGAAAATTCACTTGTTCATTTTGCCTCTGTTCATATTATAATGTTAATTCCATCAGGACATTGTTTTTGTTTGTTTAACTCACTATTCTCAGTTCCTAAAACAGTACCTGGTACAAAAATAACACATACATTCAATAAATGATTGCTTAATTGGAAAAAATAGTGGATGATTAATTATTATATCAGGATCCCTGTAAATGGGATGAGGTTCCATAGCCTCAAATTTTCCCACCTCATTCTTCTGGCAGAACAGGATAGGGTATACTCCTGAAGAGTTCAGAGTCAGTGCCTATTCCAGAGCACCTGCCACATACCTCCAAAAGGACTTGCCAGGCTGGAGAGATGAGGAACAAGAGGGATTCTCATGTATTCCCTAAGTAAAATTAACAGCACATCCTAGTCTTAACTCATATTTATTTGCATGGCGTCTGGTAAATAGAGTACTTGGAGTCTATTCCATAGGTGGGAAGACTGAAGCCTGGAGAGAAGAGAAAAGGGGCCACACCAAGGTCACTCAGAGAGTTGATGGCAGATCTAGGCTCAGAACTCAGAGCTCTTGACTTTCCTGCTGGGGTTCTGGGAAGGACCAGGAAAGGTATGGTAAAGCCAGCCTATGTGCCTCTCAGAACTCCCGTTCCAAAGAAGCCCTCTATCTTTGGTATATCTTCTCTTCTTTAACTACATTCTCTGTTTCCTTCCCATATTACATGTGTTCCTTCCTTAAGAGCTGGACTAGGGACCAAAGTGGTTGTGAATATGGGCTTCCATCTCTTCTAGGCCTGAGCCTTAGCTCCATTCTTGTCTCACCAATTTCCCACAACATCAGCGGCACATTTCCACATCTCCATGCCTCTACTCAGATGGAAATTCTATCTTCATGCATGTTTTCTCCCTTTATGTTTCCCCCCTCAGTTTTATGGAATGGCTATAGTGAAAAGAATTGAATGGGTGGCTCAGAAACTGTCCTTTATTAATTCTCTCCTCCAAGGAAAATAAAGGGCTGAAGCTGGCTGGCTAGATGGATGGGGTGACCCATCCTCTGGCTGCTGGGAAGGGTAAGAAGATGTGGTGAGGGGGCCACAGTCTAGAAGGGAATCTGAGATTAATTGGGGATGTAGGCATGCTGCTTGCCCTGGAATTATGGAGTAGAGATGTGGGTTCTAGCTGGATATTTGGGAGGCAAAACAGAGCCCCCAAAGAGGAGGCAAAATATTGGAATGAAATCTGAATGACCACACAAAAAAGTTATTTTCTAACTCAGAGGAAACTCTTTCTAAACGAAGTCTGCTTTTCTCCATAGCACAACTTTCCGAACACACACCATACCCATGCATACACTCATCCTTGCTTCTTGCCACCATTTCAAAGTCAATTCTAGCTGGGCCCCCACATCTCTATCCATTTGCCCAGATGGCATGAGTGTTGCATACCAGGCTCCTGTCCTACACACACACATTTT
>NW_022111323.1:4369800-4371246 GCF_000313985.2 Echinops telfairi | reverse complement strand
ACAACAGTTTCTGTTCTGAAACTGGCTCTGCTCACCAGATATTTGTTGCAACTCACAAACACAGACTTCTCCACCCAGAAGGCCTTGAAAGTTCTTTCCCCCCCAGAGTCTTGTGATGGAGGGAGCTAGGACCTCTCCTATCTATTCAGTACCTTTGGGCCAATTAGAAAAGAGCATCTACCATCACCTGTAGGTAGATGCAGCCTGTACAAGATTGGAATGGTAAGTGCAAGCTGTATTCCAGTCCTCACTTACATCATAGGTCAGATAACTTTGTGCACTGTACAACCAATGGTGGAATTGAAATAATTTAACAACCCGCTCTCGGCCCTAATGACCAATGACCATTTTAACTATAAGAACATGATATACTCAAAGGTAACTTATTATTTCATACGGTTAATACTTAAATAAGAACAGCAAAAGAGGTACACAACACTGAAGAATGTTATAAGAAAGAGTTTTAACATATTAATGAAAATATTAAATATTAACTGCAAAATAATGCTATTTAAGATATTTTCATATTGCTTCTTGATTGGCATCCTTGCTTTCAATATTCTTCGCTTTAACCAAGCTTCACTTTACATCTTTTCACTGTAGGAGAAATATCTTATTCCTTTAGAAGTAGGCTAACTAGACAATAGTCATTATGCTTGATATATTAGAAACTGGCAACTTTTCTTCCTTGAACACATTATATTCATCCCTGAAAAATCCCTTTTGACTTCTGCTGAACTTACAGAAATTGTTCTGACAATATTTTTAGCTCTTTGAACACTTTCACGAACTGCATAACTCACTCATAAGATTTCATGGGAATTTGGGGAAATAACACAAAGCTGAAATGAATGACAGTGTGCCACCCTCTGGTTGTTTGACACTTATTACGTTATGTGTTTGTTTACTGAAGTAACAAATGCAAGGGAAAAAATACGTAGTATTTCATCACAAGTATAAAGGAGTAAAGAAATATTATAAGCATAGTTTCATCTCTCTTTTTAACCTGTGAATAGAATGAACATTACTTCGGGTGTTGTGCAAATGAACATTAAAAAAAGAGCAAAGAATTTGTGATATGCACATTGGGAGGCTGCCCAGCTGCCTGTCTTAGAAAGAACCCTCATTAAAGGTGCCATTTTAACAACTGTTTCACCAAATTAGACCGGTCTGAGTTTCTGGATATGGGACCCCTAAACACAGATTCTTCTTTCAATGTCTCAGCGAGAGAGGCTAAGAGATGATCTAATTCTTTATTTGATTGGTTCGCTGAAGCATGGACTGCCAGATCACCTAGATTAGACCACCTTGAAGTACCTGACCTACCTTGGTACACTGTATAAGAAGGCATCCAAACCAGGGAATGATGAGGGTGGACATTGGAGACAGGGCATGGTGCCCCAACAGGCTAGACTGGAAAACACAAGTTTTTCTTGCTTGGTATAT
>NW_022111323.1:4367070-4368219 GCF_000313985.2 Echinops telfairi | reverse complement strand
AAATGTTTTGAGAAACGATGTACAAATGCGCTTTACACAATTGATGTGTGTATGGATTGGGATAACAGTTGTATGAGCCCCTAATAAAATGTTAAAAATAAATAAATGAATAAGTAAATATTATCACCCTTAAAAAAAGAAGGCATCCAAAAACTTAGGGAAATTAGTATGTTGGTATAGATCTATCAGGATATTCCCATAGACCCAAAAGGGGGTGTCCTGAGGACATACCCTTTACCAAAACCATAAGGAACAACTTTGTGGAGTGGACCCCAGCATCTCTTAAGACTCCTGTAAGTGCTATTTTATGTGCATCAGGATTAACAGTGGGACCTGCCCTAAGTGAACTCCGAAATTTTCCCACAATGGGGCTGATTGGTCCCAGTGGTTGTAGAGGGCAGGTGTCAGCACTGAATCAACAGAGATTGGGTGGGTGTGGTTATAATAGATAACAAAGTTTCTGTAGTAATCGAAGTAACTTGTCTTGTGTAGAATTATGGCACTGGATACTTAGCCATGGTGTCCCTAGGAATGAAATAGATGGGACACCTACTAAATATTTATGTGACCTATACAGGTGGAAGAATGGTAGATCAGGTGAACAGCAAAATAGATAGTCACGATCACTCAGTCAATTCCCAGACCTGAGCCAATTTACAGACCTACAACCCCTTGAATGAAGGGGAGGCCGAGTCCCTTTGAAGGAGGACCCTGCTACATCCAGGAAGGTCTATACTGTTAGCCTTTCTTCTATCCTTCCCCAAAGGGACTTGTGACCTTTCACAAAAGTGACTGTTCATTGGGGAAAAGGAAGTAATCAAACTTTTGGGGGATTACTGGACATTAGCTCGGAACTGACACTAGTTCCAGGAGACCCAAAGGGTTTTGACGGCCCACCAATCAGAGTAGGGGCTTATGGAGGTCAAGTTATCAATGGAGTTTTAGCTCAGGTATGCCTCACTGTGGGTCCAGTGGGCCCCGGAAACATCCTGTGGTTATTTCCCCAGTTCCAGAATGCATCATTGGAATACACATACTTATTAACTGGCAGAACCCCCGTATTGGATCCCTGAAATGTGGAATAAGGGCTATCATGGTAGAAAAGGCCATATGAACACCATTAGAACTGCCATTGCCTAGGAAAATAGT
>NW_022111323.1:4355641-4365331 GCF_000313985.2 Echinops telfairi | reverse complement strand
ACCAAAGGGTTACCTCTGAAGAGGAGGACTTTAATAATCAAGTGGATAAGGTGACATGCACTGTGGAGACTGGTCCTCCTCTTTCCTCTGCCTCTCTTGTTATTGCCCAATGGGCACATGAACAAAATGGACATGGTGGCAGGGATGGAGGTTATGCATGGGCACAGCAACATGGACTTCCACTCACTAAGGCTGACTTGGCCACTGCCAATGCTGAGTGCCCCTTTTGCCAGCAGCAGAAACCAACATTAAGTCCAAGATATGGGACTATTCCTTGGGGAGATCAACCAGCAACTTGGTGGCAGATTGATTACAAAGGACCTCTTCAGTCATGGAGGGGGCAGCGTTCTATTCTTACTGAATAGACACCTAGTCTGGATGTGGATTTGCCTTCCCTGCACGCGATGCCTCTGCCAAAACTACTATTCGTGGACTTACAGAATGCCTCATCCACCGGCATGGTATCCCACATAGCATTGCTTCAGATCAAGGAACTCACTTCACAGTAAATGCAGTGTGGCAATGGGCCCATTCCCATGGAATCCACTGGTCATATCATGTCCCTCGTCATCCTGAAGCTGCTGGCTTGATAGAACGATGGAATGGGCCCCTAAAGACACAATTATGGGGCCAACTAGGTGGCAACAACTTGCAGGGTTAGAGCAATGTTCTCCAGGAAGCTACATATGCTCTAAACAAGAGACCAATATATGGTGCTGTGTCTCCAATAGCCATAATTCATGGGTCCAGAAACCAAGGAGTGGAAGCTGGAGTGGCACCACTCACTATTACTCCTAGTGATCCACTTGCAGCATTTTTTATTCCTGTGCCAGCAACCCTATGTGCTTCAGGCCTGGAGGTCTTGGTCCTGAAGGAAGGAACTCTCCCACTCGGAAACACAGCATGAATTCCACTGAACTGGCAGCTGAGAATGCCCTCTGGCCACTTTGGGATTCTTATGCCTTTGGATCAACAGGTCAGGAAGGGTGTCACTGTACTGAGTGTTGTGATTGATCCTGATTACCAAGGAGAAATTGGACTGGTGCTACATAATAGAGGTAAAGAAGAATATGTCTGGAATCCAGGAGATCCCATAGGCTGTCTCCTAGTGCTACCATGCACTGTGATTAAAGTAAATAGTAAGTTACAGCAACCCAATCCTGACAGGACATATACTGACATAGACCCCTCAGAAATGAAGGTCTGGGTCACCCCACCAGGCAAAAAAACCTGTGACAGCTGAGGTGCTTGCCGAGGGCAAAGGTAATACAGAATGGGTAATATAAGAAGATAGTTCTACCTATCAGTTATGACCATGTGATCAATTGCAAAAGAGAGGTTTGTAATTGTCAGTGTATTTTCTTTATATGTACTTATTGGATATCTTTCCTTTGTTCATGTATATCGGATACAATTGGACTCCATGTGTTTTCATTTATATGTGTGATCAATGTTTGATTTTAAGTATAAGTGTGATTTCATTAATATCAGGAAATTATATATGACTAAAGAATTGTGTGCAGGTGCCAAGTTGGCAAGGGGTGGATTGAGGTAGTTAGTTTATTGTGCCAGCCTGGCCGATGAACACATGTGGGATTAATTGAAGGGTGGAGAGATAAATGGCTCGGTGAGCCTCGCCTTTCTTGTCTCTTGCTCTTTGATCATCATACCAGTGTGCGGCTGCCTTGCTTGTTCTGTGCCTCAATTTGCAAGCTACATTACCTGTGGAACACCTACCCTGTTTGAGCTTCCTTCAAGACCTGCTTTGCCACACCATTGGAATTTACATCTCTTGAGCTGGGGACTGTCGGACCCTGTCATCTGGCTGACTGTTGGTGACCTGTCTTGCTGCTTCCTGCCTGGGCCAGGATAGCCTGAATTGTTCTACAGAGGACTACCCGGCAGCCCTCAAGGCTTGAAGGACTGCCAGTGTCTCACAACTGTCTCACATGAGTGAGTTGCACTGCTTTATAATTTAACTAGTTATTTCTTATATATAAGAATACATATATGTATATTATAAATATATATAAAATTATTAGCATTCTGGTTTTGTTTCTTTACAGAACCCTGTCTAACACACCTTTTAATGCATTCTCCAGAAGCCTAGACTGGGGTTCTACAGAAATTCTATGGCAGGAAAAAGCCAGGAAGGCTATGTAAACCCATAAAGCAGTTCAAGAGATGGAAAAGCACCAAGTCGGGTGATCTGCTGTGCAGCAGGTTACATCTAAAGCAGACAGGCAGATGACAGAATCCATGCAGCTCTGGAATTCAATGGCTATAGAGTGGGTCCGGGACTGAGACCAGTTTGGAGCAATGAGGTCAGAAACAAGGTTAACAATGAGCACCAGAATGGTGGTTTCTGTTTAGAGAATAAAGGACCAGGCTGAGTTTTGGGTTATCTTGTATGGTTAGGGCTAAGGCTATGATTCAGGAATAGGGAGATCAGCATTTTAGTCCCACATGCTAATTGCTTTGGCTTAACTTTGATCACGATCAGGTGTGAAGACTGAGCAATATGCAATCTGGTCTTTCTTGGAGAAGAGGATGGTCCATTTCCTCAGTCCAGGCAGTTTCTGTTCCTCTGCCCTCTTCTAGCCCCAAGGTCCCAAAGTTTTAAATATACATACTAATTAGAATATGGTAAAACCTTTGTTTAACGGGTTCGCGTCCTAGCTCCCTTGTGACCTGAAGGTAAAATATCTCTAGCTCCTTCATTTTTACATTGGAATAAAACTATTCATCTTTGAAGAACCAGTTCAAATGTTATCGCCTTTGTGAAGCCTTCTCTGAAGGCTGTCATGCCCCCCTCTCAGCTCCCACAAGTTCTTGGACTCCAAGTGTCACCACACAGATTGTATCGCACTGTATCTTCCCGTTTTTTTCATTGTCCCCATTAGATGAAGGGTACCTGAGAGGAGGAACTCTGCCCAATTTTCCTACATCTCCAGGGCCTGCCTCTAAGCTTGACATTGAGGTTAAGAAATGCATGTTGGGTAGATGAGCAAAGCAAAGTGGATGTACGTTCACATGTGCAACCATTAGTTGTTGAGTTTCAGAAGTGCACTGAAGTTGACAGATGCCTCAGGGAGTAAAGGTCCATCACCATTTTCATTGCAGGGTCACAGACCATATCTGGGATCAAAATGAAGGCATGGTAATAGCAGTAGGACGATGAACTTTGGGGTGGGTAGCACATGAAGGGTGATTCCTGGTCCTCCTAAGTTTATCCACCTGTTTGTTCCTCTTTTTCTGGCTTCAAGGTCTAGACATGCTCCAGGAAGCCAAAGTAGCAGGTATCCAAGTGACATCTGACCCATATTTCTGGTGGACAGCATGCAATATCTTCTCTTGCTTGGTATACCAATATAGTCTCAGCTTAATCTTCCTCTCTGACTATACTGGAAGTCTCTGTCTCTCCCCAGGACTCTAGCTCTTTGAGCAACCTGACTGAGGGACTCAAATCATGTTCTGGATCCTACACCCCACTTCATTAACCCAAAGCTGAGTGGGGCAAAACATGAGCAAGCAAGAACTAAAGCTAGGGGAACTGGCCCCTTAGGTTCTCGACTCAGCTTCATTATGATGTATCTGTCCCCTTAGAATGTCCTCACTGAGGCATCAAAACCCCTAGATAGGGGTACCAGTTCATAGAAAGGACAGAGGTGGACTTGCATGGGTGCAGAAACTATGGTCTCACCACCTTGGGCATCTGGGGAGTTTATTAAGGAAGGGTTCAGAGCTGGGTTTGGTCCCACTGGCGGCACTGAGGCAAGTGACGTCCAGCTCCCGTCTCTGTCTTAGCCTCTGCTTGCCTGAACCTGTGTCTGCCTTGCTACAGGCTGAGGAAGCATAATCATGCTGGGCTATTTCAGACCCATTATCTCAGCTCAGCTCCTGCTTCCTGAGCAGGCCCCGAATTAGCCTGGTGCTTTGTTCTCAAGTGCATTTGTCAGATTGCTTGGTCTGTACCTGGAGAAGGAGGGAGGGGAGAGCAGAGGCAGAGAGGGGACAGAGAGGGAGCGAGGGAGCGGGAGGAGGAACTTGACACTAATTAAGTCTCATTTTAAAAAAGATGATAATGAGGAATAAAGAGAAGAAAGAAAAATGAAGTGTGGGGGTGGGGTGGGGTGGGGTGGGGTGCGGAAGGGGTTGCTAAGGAAGCAGAACAGCCTCTGGGAAAGACATGCATAGAAATGCACAGGAACACACATGCCCACAAAAAGACATACAGATACACACAGCTCTCCTTCCTAGCAACCCACGCCCACTCCTCTCTATGCTCAACTCTGCTCTGTCCCAGCCTGGCCAGGTCAGATCTTAGCACAGAACCCAGTGCTTTCCTTCTGGAGTCAGGGCTGCCAGTCTAAGGAAGGAGCACAATCTGGTTTAGCGGTTTAGTAGCTCAGTGGCCTTGAGCTTATCACTTCCAGTTCTTCAATTCCCCTCCTAGGACCTCAATTTCCACATTTGTCCAATGGAGAGAGTCTCACAGACTATCTGGCACATTGAGACTCACCTGCTTAGGACTGCCTCAGCCCAGGAGCAAGCCTCCCAGCCTTACCTGTCCACCAGATCAGATATGGCTGCCTCACAGTTCTGAGCTGTCCTCACCACCTCCTGCATGGGTTGGGGTGCTATAGCACTGGAACTCAGGCCCATTAGGCTCCTTCCCTCCTGCCCCTCCACCACTAGCCACTGAAGGCCTGTGGGACTATTAGCCACTGATGGACTATTAGTTGGGCAGAAATAAAGCTGCCCAGGACAGGGAGGTCTCTGCAACTTACACATGTCGCAAGTGTCCCAAATGAACTAACTCTAACTCCGTCAGAATTCTTGGTCTCTTAGTAACTCATAGCAATCAAGGCAGGAGTCCAGCTCAGTGCCAAGCTTGAATTTCACAGAACTTCAAGCAGACCCTGAGTGAAGGAGACAACCCAGGTTTGGAATATCTGCCTCCTTACTGAATTTCAACGTTCTCATCTACAAAATTAAACAAGGAAGTGGGTAGGCCAAGGATGGAAGTTGCTAACTCCAGGAAGAATAGTACTTATTCCCACCTCGAGACTAGGGGCTCTCTCCTGTTCCTGAAAAATCTTTCAAAAATTCCATTTCAACCTTTGTCTTTCTACTTAGCATTTATATTCTTGTATGGATTCAAATGTTCTCTCAGAAAAAACAACCTGGTGGCAATAATGTTCCTCTAAATGTCAGATAGTCTTGTATTAAAATCTCTGCTCTGAAAGCATTGAATATGAGATTTTGAGTGAGTCTCCTCTATTTCCTGATCCGTGATTCCTTCCTTTGCAAAATATGGTTACTGGCAGTTGCTATTGGCTACATATGAGGATGACATGAGTTCATGTATGCAAAGCATTTAGCCCTGAGCCTGGCACATAGTAGACGTTCCGTATAATGGACTGTTGGGTCTCTCATTTCCCCACATCATTTTTACCCCATAAGACCCAGTCAAGACCTAAATATCTTCAGAGAGGTCCAAGTCTCTACATGCCTTCCAGCAATAGAGGTATGGTAGCAGACCCTGCTTAGGGGTGACCCAGGTGAGTCCTGTGCTATCTGGCAAGCCTGGGAAAACCACCTTCTCATGGACTCAGATTCACCTGGACACTGAGGTCAAGTAGCAAAAGGAGCAGTCAGGCCAAGAAGTATTAATGGTGTGGTGTATATGTATGTAGCAGGGTGGGGGTCGGGGAGTAGGGTATCAGGCCTGGAGTCCAGCTTCAAGTGCAACATGGACTCCATGTGCCTTTGGGAGAGTCTTGCCTCATTATGGGTCTCAATCCACACCCTCACTCCCATAAGTTATGTGCAGTTTCCTAACTCTACAAGGCTGCAAAGGCTCCAAGCTCCTAGAGAGATAAAGGTCATTGCTGAGGCCCCCAACCCAGAACAGCAAAGTCAGTTGGCATACCTCATTCCTGATGCCTCCCCAACATGCGCACGGGCAAGCCTCTTTTCACTCCCCTTTCTAGCAGAGATTTTTCTTGTAACCACTTTTGCAACACACCATCTGAGCTTTTACATCCCACATTCCTGTGCAAGCCTTCAAGTCGTCTCAGACTAGGCTGGGCCTCAGATGGGATGCAGTGTGAACTAGGTTCCCATTGTCCACAAATCGGGACCAGCTGTAAGGAGCTTGACAGCCCCAGGCTGTGGCTGCCACAACTCCCCTTGCTGCTACAGAATAAAGGAGAAGAGAGAGAGCCCATAGTCGCCCTGCCCAGGGGCTCCCCTCCCTACTCCCTGCCCCCCACCCAACACATGAAGCATGATCAGTTATCTAGCCAGGAATAATCAAGCATTATGAATAAAGATGTGCAGCTGGACAGAATATTCCTCCACACCCACCTGGCCCACCCAGCAACTCACAGCCTTCCTCCCCCAACCAGGCCTTCTCTACCTCAGGGACAGATTGCCTATCATATAGACATTCAGATACCTGTTTCCATGGGTCACAGACTGTTCCAGCATGGCACTGCCCTTAACAATGGAGGTGCTTCTCTTAAAACAGATTATTTAAATAGCTGTCGGTGGTCTCATGGGCTGTAACTTTTGTCATCAGAGTTGGTAGAGAAGGATGAATCTAGCTCCTGGGAAAATTAGGGTCAGGAACTGATTCCAGGACAGAAAGGGTGGTTCTGAACTCGGTCCAGGTTAGTGTTGAATCAGACCCAGTGTTGAGGGGATCAGTATGTCGGGGACAGTGTGATGGCAACAGAGCAGTAAAATTCTACCTACCAGTACATTGACAACAGCATTTCAGCTAGGGCTTAAGCATGCATGAAATAGCATCCATACCCATGAAGGGAGCTTTCAAGACTTCAGGTTAGTGAGTCAACGCTGTGGGAAAGATATATGCTCTATTGGACAATAACTCATATAGTTTGGTCCCATGTGTGGTTGGAGGAGCCCTGGTGGAAATCTGTGAAGTGAATCCACTGCCCAGCTGCACATCTTAAGTATGTTACTACTAACCACAAGTTCAGCAGTTTGAACCCGCAAGCCATGCTGAGGGAGAACAATGAGGCTATCTGCTATCATACATTTTTACAGCCTCAGAAATCCTAGGAAGCCAATCTATTCTGCCCTTTTTATTATGAGTTGGAATAATGGTTATTATGAGTTGGAATAAACTTCCTGGCACTGCTTTCTTTTGTTTTTCTCATCCTTCTTTTCTTTCTTTTGGTCCAATGAGCACAAATTTGGCCCATAATTCCTTCCCAAGTCTACTTAGCAATACAAATTTCAAATATTTTTCCCATCATGCCCTCTCTGTCCCCTTCCTGACCCTAAGTCCTGCTTAAGGCCTCAGATCCACTCCTATACCTATCATAAAACAACCAAACAAACAACAGTAGATCTGAGGTGGCTTATTCAGGTCAGTATTAGCTTCTAATATATTGTCTGGGCTTATACATCAGTGGGTCTCAATCATGGTGGCACTGTGGAATCACCTAGAATGTTATGAAAAAATTCCCAGTCACGATGCGGCAACTCCCAACCAATTGAGAGTGGATCACTGAGGGTAAGACCCAGCCATCAATAATTTTTAATTTTTTATAAATGATTCTAATATCCAGTCAAGGTCAAGAAATATTTTATTTGTAAGCATCCAGAAAAATGGTTTAGAAAATAAAGTTATAAAAATAGACCTGAACTAGTTTCCAAGTTCTGTCCATTGTCTGACACAGGGAAAATTACTAAACCTCTCTAAATCTCAGTTTTCTTCTCTATAAAGTCCTATCTCTAGTATTATTGTGAAGATTAAATGAGAAAATGCACACAGAGATCTTAGCATGACATACAGTAAGTGCTCAGCGATTGCTGATTGTTACGCAGACAGAGGTTGACATACAAGTCAAAAGCCATTCTTCTTCATCCAGAGCAGCGGTTCTCAACCTGTGGGTCAAGATCCCTTTGGGGTTGAACGACCCTTTCACAGCGGCCACCTGATTCATATCAGTAGCAAAATAACAGTTATGAAGTAGCAACGAAAATACTTTTATAACCAGAATTTGGCATATAAATCTATAAATCATGAAGGATGGAAAGTAATAAGTTCCACCTAAATTGAAAGTCAGTATCCACTCAGAGACGTACAGGAAAGGTCTCAACAGGGAGAGATGGTACATGAAGAAGGCATTCCAGGTGGAAGAGAAGCTAATGGAAAAACACGGTGGCAGGAAACATAGGACATAATGGGGAAACAGAACATAAGTTTCCTGTGGGAAAGTAGAAGAAACAAGAGTTATGCCAGGTAAGTGGGAGCCATTGAAGTTTGGGAGCAGGGATTAAAATTTCTAATCTCTAGTAATATTAATCTGGCTTGTGTGTGGGGGATGGACTGAAAGAAGCAGGGGGACCTTTTGAGGCTATTACAATAGTCAGAGATTACATGATAGGATCCTATAACTTTCCATCTTTCTCCTTCCTTAATCCCCACCACTCACCTTTGCTAATCTCATCTCATTCTGTGCTAAGAAAACAAAGGCTGTCAAATAGAAACTTTTTTTATTATCTCCATCAAGACATACACATACATTCACTCTCTCTGTTTCTTCACCCCTCATTTATCCATCAACCACAATATACTAGCTTTTACCCCAAATCTTTCATTAAAATAAGCCTTGTCAAGGTCACCAACAATTGTCCAGCTGGTGAACAGTGTGAAGAGCAGTGGATAACAGCAGGATTTTGAAGCCAATCTACTCGTGTTTGACCCCTGGCTCGCCTACTAACCAATTGTGTTAGGCTGGGTTGACACTCATATATGTGTAAGAAAGAGTTTTATATCAAGAAGTAGTTATATATCAAGAACACGTGCCAGCCCAGTCCAACTCAAATTCATAAGTCCCACGTCAGACTCACATAGTCACATGCAATGATGGGGAATACAAGAATATCACAGGCCGGTGGGTGCAAAGTCCTGGGGATCCAGTGTCAGTGGAAACATGGCAGGGTTATGGCTGCTCTCAGGGTCAGCAAGCAGGAAGGTGAAGGCAGAGGGACAAGGGGTGGTTCCCTGAGCACTTTATGAGAATGCCATTCACACAAGGAGATACCATTAGGCTGTAATACCATCAGGTTGGATTCCATCACTTTCTACACTTTTTAAAAATACTTTTATTGGGGGCTCTTACACCTCTTATCACAAACCATACATTCATCCAGCGTGCCGAGCACATTTTCACATGTGCCACCATCATCATTTTCAAAATATTCTCTTCCCACTTAAGCCCGATATCAGTTACCCATTTCTTCCCCCTCCCTCTCCTGCCCACTCTCCCTCATGAACCCTTGATAAGTTATAGATTATTATTTCCATATTTTACATCGTCCTCCATCACCCTTCACCCAGTTTTCTGTTATTGATACCTCTGGGAGGGGGTTCTAATTGATCCTTGTGATTGATTCCCCCTTTCTGCCACCACCATTCCCTAATCCTACTGGTATCTCTACTCTCATTGTTGGCGCTGAGGGGTTTATCTATCCTGGATTCCCTGTGTTATGGGCTCTTATCTGTAGCAGTGTGCATGCTCTGGTCAAATCCGATTTGTAAGGTAGAACTGAGGTCATGATAGTGGGGTGAAGAAAGCACCAAAGAGCTAGAGGAAAGTTGTGTGTTTCATCGGTGCTATACTGCACCCTGACTGGCTCATCTCTTCC
>NW_022111323.1:4352221-4354567 GCF_000313985.2 Echinops telfairi | reverse complement strand
TGCTGCTGCTGCATGCGCCCAGTTCCTCCCCTCAGCATTATGGGGCCAGACTGTGCACTATTCCAGCACTGTGTCAATGTGGTGAATGATACTAATGATCTTTCGTATGTTGAACCATCCCTGCATCAATGGTATGAATCCCACTTGTTCATGGTGAATTACTTGTTTTACATGCTTTTGTATTCTGATGGCCAGTGTTTTGTTAAGGATTTTTGCATCAATGTTCATTAGCGATATTGGTCTGTAGTTCTCAATTCTTGTGGGATCCTTGCCCACTTTAGGTATCAGAGTTATCCTAGAGTCATAGAAAGAGTTTGGGAGTTTTCCATCTTTTTCTATGTTCTGGAAGAGTTTATGTAGGATTTGGTGTCAGTTCTTCACTGAATGCTTGGTAGAATTCTCCTGTGAATCCAACTGGACCGGGGTATTTTATGTTGGTAATCCTTTGGTAACCTTATCTATTTCTTCTATTGCTATTGGTCTATTGAGGTTCTTGATGTGCATCCGGCATAGTGTAGGGAGGGGTTGTTTTCCAAGAATTTGTCCATGTCCTCCAAGTTTTTGAATTTGTTAGATTACGGGCCTACATACTACTGTGTAATTTTCCTTTTGATTTAATTAGGGTCCCTTGTAATGTCCCCTGTTTCATCTCTCATCCTTGCTACTGAAATTTGTTCCTTCCTTTCTTTGGTTAGGTTTGCTAGCAGTCTGTCAATTCTGTTAATCCTTAAAAAGAACCAACTTTTAGCTACATCAATTTTCCTATAGTTTTCTTGTTTTCCCTCTCCTGTATTTCAGCCCTGATTTTCATTTCTTTACTTTTGCTGTTATTAGGATTGTTCTGTTGACTCTGCTCTAAATGGTTTCAATTTTGTGCCAGCATACCAACCATAAGTCTCTCTTCCTTTTTTCATGTGTGCATGTATTGCTATCAGCCTTCCTCTGATAAACACCTTTGCTGTGTCCCAAAGCATTCTCATTGGTTTCTAGAAACTTCCTGATTTCATCTCTGATCTGTCCAATACCCATTCCTTTCACAATAGAGTAATTCATCCTCAGATTTTTTTGCCCTTGCTTTCTTCATCGTCCTTTTGTTGATTTCCAGCCTAATGGCATATTAGTCAGAGAGAGACATCTCTATAATCTCTATGTACTTGAATGTCCTCAGGATCAACTTGTGTCCCAGCAAGTGGCCTATATTCGAGCGTGTGCCATGTGGGTTTGAAAAAGTGAATTTCTTTGCATTTGGGTGGAAAACTCTGAAAATATCAGATCAAATCGTCCAATTGTGCTGTTTGGAACTGTATCCTCATTAAGTTCCGTTCCCTGTTATCTGTCTTTTTCAGAGAGTGGCGTATTAAAGTCACCAACTATAATTGTTGAGCCTGTGATTTAATTTTTCATCTTTTGGAGTGTTTGATTAATGAATTTCGTGGGGCTCTCAATTGGTGCATATATATTTATTATGCTCACTTGTTCTTTGTCTACTCTTCCCTTGAGAATTATATAGTGCCCCTCTTGTCTCTTGTTATGGCTTGTACCTTGAAATCAATTTTGTCAGAGATTAGGATTGCAACACCTGATTTTTTTGCCATGCCATTTGCTTGGTAAATTTTTTTCTCCAGGCTTTCATTCTCAACCTGTTTTGGTCTGCAAGCTTGAGATGTATCACCTGTAGGCTACAGATTGATGAGTTCTGTTTTCTGAGCCAGTCTGTTAGCCTCTGCGTTTTAATGCCTAAGTTCAGTCCATTGATATTCCGTATTATTACATTCATCTGTAGACTCCGTGATGTCATCTTGTAACTTTTTTGTTGGGTGTTTTCCTACCTACCTGTCTTATGAGTTTGTGTTTGTGTGAGTGTGGTTCATTCTTGTCTTCTTTCCACTATTGAGCTCCTGCTATCTTGGGGGCTGTTTTCTCTTTGTTGCCCGATGGGTGAAGTTGTTCTATGTGATGGTCTCTTTTAGCACTCGGTTAATGCTGATCTTGTGCCCATACTGGATCGCAAAGGATGTTTTGTAAGGCTGGGTTTATTTTTATGTATTCTTTGAATTTTTCCTTGTCTGGGAAGACTCTTACTTCTCCCTCTATCTTAATTGATAATTATGCCGGGAAAGTATTCTTGGGTTTGCATTATTTTCCTTCAATGTTTGGAATATGTTACTCCATTCTCTGCTCTTCTTCATCATGTCCGCTGATAGGTCTGAACATATTCATATTTGGGTACCTTTATATGTGACTATTTGTTTTTCCCTACCTGGTCTTATGATCTTCTCCTTTTGCTCATAGTTGGATAATTTAACTATTATGTGTCTTGGTGACTTCTTCTTGGGATTCAGTCTG
>NW_022111323.1:4350169-4351260 GCF_000313985.2 Echinops telfairi | reverse complement strand
TCAGGCTCAATTACCCTAGTTGGAGAGATTGCCGTGGAGGGTGAGTGTTCCTGCAGCAGTGTGTTGCACCACAAAGAGTGGACAGGAGTTCCCCAAGTCACTTAGGGCCTTGTGATGAAGGCGGGATTTCCCCCAGCTGTTTGAAGGGGAGATGCCCCAGCTGATTGGAGTATGGTGGAGGGTGGGAAAGGTATTCCCAGCTGAATGTAAAGCCAACAAGTGTGGGCAGGAGCTTCCCAAAGTGGGCCATCAGAGTTGCCCTAGGCATTGGGGAGTGGCCTCAAGGCCACTAGTGGCTTGTGCAAACAATGAGAGGGAGAAGAGAAGAAAAAGACTGAAAGGAGAAAACAAAGTTGAGATGAAAAATAAAAACCTAACTAACACATACACTCACAGAAAAAATACAGACAAAAGTAAAAACAGAGTCAAAAATAGAAAACAAAAAGGAAAAACTGAATCTGCTGAGACTGTGACAGGAAAGAGAGTAGAGATAGAATAAATGGAAAAGGAAAAAGTGAAAGAAGAAAAGAAAGAAAAAAGAGAAGAGAAGAAAAAATAGATAAAAAGATAGCTGAGCCCCTTGTCATGCTGTGTGTAGTGCTACCTTGTGACATGTGCAGCACTGGAGTACTCCTCACTGGTTGGGCAGAATTGCCGTATGTATAGGGTTGGGGTCTGGAAATGTGCAGTGGCCCTTGGAAGGAAAGAGCGGGAGAGGAGAGAAACAGAAAAGAAGAAAAAAGAACAAGAGATACAAAGAAAAGAAAGAAAAAAGGAGAGAGGAGTAAGAAAGAAAAATTAAAGAAATAGAAGCGGAAAAACAACCATGCCCGTTAAGATTGACTGTGGTGGGTAAGAGTAGAAAGAGAAGAAAAAAAACTAAATATAAGGAGATAGCTGATCCCTGCTCGCCTGAACATGGGGCCAGAGGGGTTTAAACCCTACCACAAGGTGGCTGGTTGGTGTGCCCTTTTAGTACAGGTTCCCAATGGTGCTGGGCAGATTTGCCCCAGTTAGGAAGGTCATTGTAGAGGCTAGACTGAGGTTTCCTCAGCAGCATGCAGCACTGTGGAGTGCTGTCACAGCTGCCT
>NW_022111323.1:4346427-4348564 GCF_000313985.2 Echinops telfairi | reverse complement strand
TGCATATTCTCCTTCATATTTTTCTATGCTTCCTACTTTTCTCCTATTTTTACCCTATACTTGCATCTCCTATAATCTAATCCATAAGTACTGGGATTTTAGGCTCTCTCCTCCATTTTAGGCTCTCTCCTCTCTACTTTCTCCCTACATGAGTTCACCCACTACCATTAGTTCAAATGTGATTTATATGCTTCAAGTCCAAAATATTCATGTTCATCCCAAGTCTGTCTGATCTCCAGCTTGATGTAACCAAAATCTATATAAAATAATCCAAATTTAACATGCTGAAATAAAACAACTTAATTCACCCTAAAACTTACTTCTCCTCCAGTGAGTTTGCCCCTATCTTTAACAAATGCCATTATTTAATAGTTGCACAAAACAGCAAAATAAATACACCAGAACACATCCTCAATTCTTCCTTTTGCTTCATTCTACATGTTAAATTGACCAGCAGATTTTATTGTTCTACCTTGAGTATATTTCATTAAACCATGTCTCTCCACTTCCACTGTCACAGCAATCTTATCTTTCCTGGGCAACTGCACAAACCTCCTTACTAATCTCTCTGCTTCCTCTCCTACCCTGGTACAGTCTATTCTTATAATCACCAGAGTAATTATTTTTCAAAATAAAAATCAGATACTATTTTTCTCTAAATTAAAATCTTTCCATGATTTTTTTATTATGCCTAGAATAAAATACAAGCATCTCATCTAGTTTACAATATTTTCCCAAGATATGACTTCTAGTTCCCTTTCTGACTACATCTTGTTAGATGGATCCCTTCATTCTCTACACTTACCGTTCTGTTCCTTGATCGCACTGGTGCTTTCTATAGCTTCAGGATCTTTATAGTTGTTGAGTCTGTCAGGAAAGCTTTCCCCTTATCTCTCTCTTCACAGTGCTAATTCTTTATCAGCCTTCATGTTTTAGCTTAAATGCTGCCTCCTTAAAAAACATTTTAATGAACACACTATCTAAAATAATTCTCCCCTGTTATTCTCTATCACAGTCATCTATTTACTTCCTTCATATCTCTTTATGTACTTAATTATTATTTATTATCTATTATCCTCATTAGGATGAGAATAGACATCTCGACTTTCTTGTTCACCATAGTTGCCTCAGAGTCTGACAGAGTGACTATCACAGATTTCATTAAACTTTTGCTGAGTGGTTTAATGCATTAATAAAAAATGGGGCTGTAATGAAGGAATGGAGTGGAGAGTTACTGAGAAGTAGACATACTGGGGTTGGTTTATTGATTCAATGTGTTGTTGTTAGGTACCAGGGAGTGGGTTCTGAACCATAGCAAACATATGTACAACAGAACAAAACACTGCCTGGTCCTGTGGCATCCTCACAATTGTTCTTATGTTTGACCCACTTGTGCCAATCCATCTTGTCAAGGGCCTTCCTCTTTTTGGCTGCCCCACCTCTTTTCCAAGCATGATGACCTTCTCCAGGCACTGGTCTCTCTTGATAAGATGTCAAAAGTATGTGATAGAAGAAATCTCACCAACTTCATTTCTAAGGAGCATTCTGGTTGTACTTCTTCTGAGCTAGATTTTTGTTGTTGTTGCTATTTTGGCATTTCATTATAGTTTCAGTATTCTTTGCCAGCACCGCAATTCAAATGCATCGATTCCTCTTCTGTCTTCCTTACTCCAAATTTCATTATATCCTTATTTCCTTTGGTCTTACTTATTCCAAATTCCTTAAGTTGAACTTTCACATGCGTTTGAGGACATTGAAAATACCACAGCTTAGATGAAGTCAACCTTAGTCTTCAAAATAACATCCTTACTTTTCAATCCCTAAAGAACTTTATGCAGATTTACCCAATGCAATGGATCTTTTCATCTCTTGACAGCTGCTACCATGAGGACTGATTGTGGACCCAAACAAAATAAAATTCTTGACAACTTCAATCTTTCCTCCATTTATCTTGGTGTTAAAAATTGGTCCAGTTATAAGGATTTTTATTTTCTTTACATTGAATTGTAATCCATACTAAAGGCTGAATCCCTTGATTTCCATTAGCAAGTGATTCAAGTTCTTGTTGCTTTCAGCAATCAAAGTTGTGTCATCTGCATATTGAAGGTTGTTAATAAGGCTTCTTCCAATCCTAATG
>NW_022111323.1:4326256-4345274 GCF_000313985.2 Echinops telfairi | reverse complement strand
TTACGATGTAGTGCTATCAGGAAGATCAAGACCAGGTTCAGGAGAAAGGATGGGGGCATATTTCTGAGAGGCAGGAGGGTGTTAAGGATTACAGATCTCGGAGCAGATCCCAAGTAATGAGAATATTCAAGATGTGGCCAAGCCAGTGTGGAACTTTAAGAGAGAAGATATGCAATTCACAGAGATCAGACCTGGGATATATGAGGAAGGGACTGAGGTGTCGGGTGTCAGGACCAGGACTCAGGGAGATGCAGTCAAGGAGGTGAGATTCACCTCTGAAAACATGAGCACAACACTTGTTTCATTCATATTCCCACCAGAATGGCACAAATTGGCAACATCTATAGGAAGAGACGATGGAGAAACTAAAACCAGGTAAGGGGTTGAGAGTAGAAGAGGCCATCATATGTAAGTTGAGGTTGATGTTGAAGAAAATGAAAATAAGTCCATGAGAGCCAAAATATGAGAGATGAGTATATCCCCCTGAATTTTTAGAACATTTAAAGAACATATTTGATGCATTAAAAACTAGTGACAGAAGACCTGATGAGTTGTGAGATGACATCAAGAACATCATTTGTGAAGATAGCAAAAGGTCATTAAAAATATATGAAAGAAAAAATATCAAAGTGGATGTCAGAAGTGACACTGAAATATGCTCTTATTCGTTAAGTAGCTAAGACAAATAAAAGAAATTTTGAAGTCAAATAGCTAAACAAAAAATTTCAAAGGATATCTGGATAATAAAAGGTAAAATATTATAATGAAATGTGCAAAGACCTAGAGATAGAAAACCAAAAGGGAAGAACACACTCAGTATATTTTAAGCTGAAATAACTCAAAGTTCAAGGTTCATGCTGTAATACTGAAAGATTCTATGGGCAAAATATTGAATGGTACAGGAAACATCAAAAGAAGATGGAAAGAATACACAGAAACACTGTACCCAAAAGAACTAGTCGACATTCACCCATTACAAGAGGTAACATATAAGCAACTATCAGTGGTACTGAAGAAGGAAGTCCCAGCTACACTGAAACCATTAGCCAAAGAAACGGCTCCAGGAATTGATGTAATACTGGTTGAAATGTTTCAGCAAGTTCTTACTCATCTGTGCCAAAAAACTTGAAAGACACTTACCTGGCCAACTGACTGGAAGAGATCCATTGTACCCTTTCTAAAGAAAAGTGACCGAATATAATGCTCTGATTATAGAATAATAAAGATCATCCAACAATGGTTACAGTAGTAGATTGAAAGGGAGCTGCAATATTCAGGCCAAATTCAGAACAGGATATAGAACAAGGAATATCACTGCTGATGTCAGATGGATTTTGGCTGAAAGTAGAGAATACCAGAAAGATATTAACTTGTGTTTTATTGACCATGACAAAGCAGTTGACGGTGTGGACCATAACAAACTTGGGATAGCCATGAGAAAAATGGAATTTCAGAACACTTCATTGTGCTCATGCAGAAGCTATACATGGATCAAGAGACAGTTGTGTGAACAGATCAAAGAAATACTGCAGGGCTTAAAATCAGAAAAAAATGTACATCAGGGTTGTACCTTCTCACCATATTTAGTTCAATCTACATACTGAGCAAAAAAGTAGAGAAGATTGATTATATAAAGAAGAATGGGGCATCAGGATTAGACAAGCCTTCTTAACAACCTGAGATATGCAAATGACACAACTTTGCTTACTGAAATTGAGGAGGAATTGAAGTAGTGCTGATGGAAATCAAGGATTGCAGCCTTGAATACAGATTACAATTCAATGAATAGAAAACCAAAATCCTCACAACTGGACCAGTAGGTAACATCAGATAAAAGATTAAAATTGTTTCATCTTGCTTGAGTCCACAATCAATGATTATGAAAGAGCAGTTAAGAGATCAAAAGACACATTGCATTACGTGAATCTGCTGCACAAGACTTTAAAGAGTTAAAGTGTTGAAAGGCAACAGTGTTACTTTGTGGATTAAAGTGCACCAGACCCAAGCCAGGGCATTTCCAATTGCCTCATGTGTATATGAAAGTTAGACACTGAACAAGGAGGACCAAAGAAATTTGAAAGTACCACGGCTGTCAGAAGAACAAACATCAGTCTTGGAAGAAATACAGTCAGAATACTCCTTAGCAGTGACATCATTCTTGGTAAAGTTGAGGAACTTCAAAGAAGAGGAAGGCCTTCAACAAGATGGATTGACACAGTGGCTGCAACAATGGGCTCAAACATAAGAACAATTGTGAAGATAGCACAAGACTGGGCAGTGTTTTGTTCTCCTACATAGGTTCACTATGAGTCAGTGTTTTGTTCTCCTACATAGGTTCACATAGGTTCACTATGAGTCAGAACTGGCTCACCAGCACCTAACAACAAAAATGACAGTCTAGTGAAATTTTCCAGATGTTTGGCACTATTTTCCAGAGGTGACCTCCAATGCCTAAATAATCATCAGGACAGGACAGGTTCTTCTCAAGAGACTGCTGTATGGTTGATAGCCATATTGAAGTGGGAAGTGAGGAGTGTTATCTAAGAGCCTGATACTTTTCAGGATAAGATGTCTCTGTCAATCTTAGAGAGTAGCATCTTAAACTATAACCCCAAACCACACCCATTGATATAAAGTCAATTTCAACTCACAGCAACCCTATAGGACAGAGTAGAATAGCTCTATAGTTTCTAAGACAACTGCCACATCTTTCATTCCAAGGGGACGCTAGTGAGTTCCAAAGAACTACCATTTGGTTAGGAGATGAGCACTTAGCCACTGTGCCATAAGGACTGTTTCTCTTAAACTCTACAGTGTATCAAAATCATCTGGAAGGCTTGTTAAAACATGCATTACTGCGCCCCATCTCCAGAGTTGCTGAGTCAGTAGGACTTGGGTGAAGGAGCCTTGGTGGTTCTGTTTGGCTGTTAACTGTAAGCTAACAGTTTAAACCCACCAGTCACTAGGTGGGAGAAAAATGAGGTAGTTTATTTCCATAAAGAGTTACAGCCTTGGAAACCCTAAGGAGAAGTTTTACTCTATCTTATAGAATTATCGCTATGACTCATAATTGACTTAATGGCAGTGGGTTTGGTCTGATTAGGATTGGAACAAGGCCGTGTGTCACTGTTGGATAAGAATTAAACTAACCCCAAGGTTGACAGTTGAAATCCACCGGCAACTCCAAAAGAGAAAGATGAAACTTTCTGCAACTGTAAAGATTTCTATAATCTTCGGTAAATATTTACAGCCCCAGAAACTCTATACATGGTCCTTATAAGTGGAAATCATCTTGATAGCAGTGGTTGGTGAAGAGGCCTGAGAATTTCCATTTCTCATAATTTCCCAGATGATGTTCATACTACTGCTGCTGCTCTGGGTACCACACTGGGAGAATCACTGATTTAAAGCAGCAAGTTTAATGTGTATACAAAACACCTGTGAAACTTATTAAAATGTACGTTTTGAATAAGCACATCTAGCGGGTGGCCTGGATTGTACACATCTGATAAGATCCCAAGTTATGCTGTTACTGCCTGACATTGATTCATCAACCACATTTGGAAAGCAAAAATTAAAGGAGTAGTTGGCACTTAGTTAATTATCAAGCCTCTCCAATAGGTTGGCAAGTTAGTAAAGGACCACAGATCAGGCCAGGACTTGGATGCCAGAAGTTCAACAAAAAAATCAGAAACAGAGAAGTTGAGAATATAATGTAAAATGGGAAAAACAGTGCTGCATTCTAGGATGGTTATACAATCTTCCTTTAAAGCACCAGTATAGTAGTGGTGTGTGTGTGTGTGTGTGTGTGTGTGTGTGAGAGTGAGAGAGAGAGAGAGACACAGACTGAAATTTTGAGAAAAAAAAATGATATGTTTTACAAGCATCAAAATAGTGTCTTAGGAAAAATCAAAACGATGCTGGACTTCCTTACATGGATTACTAGGTTACTATTGTTTTTTATTTTAATAACCATCTACACTCGAGTATAAGCTGACCCGAATATCAGCAAAGGCAGCTAATTTTACCACAAAAACGGCATTAAAAATGTGCTGTAAAACTTGCCTTATATATGAGTTTATAAGGTTTTTATGGCCAGTGGGGGACAATGGGCTGTGCAGTCTGTTAAAAACTCAAGGCTTCTAAAAATCCTACAACTCAACCCTGGTGGCCATAATGCTCTGGGGCCTGAGGTTGTGGTCAATTGTGTATTCTGCTGGTTCTCCCTCTCACCTCTACTCTCAGGATCTATGGAGGAAATGGAATACAAGTCATTATCCAAGGAGTTTCCAGATTCTTAGCTGGGATACAAGATATACAATATAAAGAGGGACTAAGGGACTGGAAGAGCATCAATGTTATGGAGTAAAGGAACATAGAAAGGAAAATTGTTTTCCATGGACATTCCCTTCAGCATATATCTGCACCTTAGACCTTACTCACTAGTACCTCTTAAAAAGGCAGAGACACAGGATTCCTAGTCAGACAGAACTGCATTTAAAACTTAACCCTGTTTTTCCTAGCTCTATAACCCTTGACTACTGACTTTGCCTTTCTGAGCCTGTTTCTTTTATTTATTTATTTATTTTCTCTTTTTATCATTTTATTGGTAGCTCTTATAGATGTTGTAACAATTTGTAATTCAATTAGATCATGCATCATACAATTGCTGCCATCATCAGTTTCAAAATATTTTCATTCTTCTTGAACTCCTTCATATTGGCTCCCCTTTATTCCCTCCCTCCCCCACCCTACCCCACAGGAGCCCTTTTTATTTTGTTACTTATGTTATAAATTATTATTATTATCCATGTCTTGCATCCTCCAATACATCCATTCACCTACAATTCTGTTATTTGTTCCCTTTCAGTGGGATTATACTGTCATCATTGCTATCAAGTCCTTCTCCCCACTCCCCCTCTTCCCTTACTCTCAAGGAATCATTACTCCCATTACTATTTCTAAAGGGTTATCTGTCTTGGCTTTCATGTATCAAGCGACCTTAGTTATACACATGAGCAATCTCATGTTTAACTAGGTTAATGAGGTAAATAAGAACCATAATAGTGAGGGGAGGAAATATTAAAGAACTAGAGCAGCAGTTCTCAACCTGTGGGTTGTGACCCCTTTTGGGGTCAAACGACCCTTTCACAGGGGTTGCCCAATTCATACCAGTAGCAAAATTACAGTTATTAAGTAGCAATGAAAATAATTTTATGGTTGGAGGGTCATCACATGAGGAACTGTATTAAAGGGTCACAGCATTAGGAAGGTTGAGAACCACTGAACTAAAAAATAGTTGTGTGTTTCATCAGTGCTATACCACATCCTGTACTTAACATCTCTTCTGTGTGTGGCCCTTCTGTGAAGGACTGACAAATTACCTTTCAGGTAGGTTTTGGGCCTCCACTCTGCCCACATTCCTTCACTTCTATTTGATTACCTGTTTGCTTGTTGTTGTTTTTGGAGGGCGTGTGTGTTGAACTTCTGATACCTATTCCCTTTGACACATCATGATCACATAGGCTGGGTGTGCTTCTTCCATGTGGGTTTTGTTGCATCCCTGCTAGATGGCTGCTTGTTTGACTTATAACCTTTAAGACCCCAGATGCTATATCTTTTAATAACCAGGCACCATCCACTTTCTTCACCACATCTGCTAATGCACCCATTTTGTCTCAGTGATGGTGTCAGGAAAATGAGTATCACACAGTGCCAAATTATTAGAACAAGCCATTTTGTACTGAGGTAAGATATGAGTAGGGGCCCAAAGTCCATCTGGTTCCTTGATATAATATAATATAATATAATATACGCACACACACATATATATACACATACATACAAATACACCTATCTTTATATATTTACATGTATACATACCTATATTTATCCGTATATTTACTTTTTACTTTCTTCTACCTTCCTCTTATTTTGTTCTCTCCTCCTTCATCATCATCATGATTATCTATCTTTCCCCTCTCCACAGTTCCTTTCGGATACATTTCAATTGATCAAACATGAACAAGAATGCAACACCCTCCTCACCATTTGTTTTAGTACCCTTGCTATTCCCCTGTCCTTGTCATTGCTGACTGAGCCTTTTTTAATATGCAAAATGGGAGTGATAATAGGTCCAGTTTGGGATACCCAAAGCCCATCAGTAATCAATTAGACACCTACTGTTAGAAGGGCTACAAGGAAGAGACGAGCCAGTCAGGGTGCAGTATAGCACTGACAAAACACACCTAGTTCTTTACTAGGTGTTTGCACCTCTAGTTCTTTACTAGAGGTCATGATCCCAATTCTATCCTACAAATCTGGCTAGCCCAGAACATGTATACTGGTACAGATAAGAGTTCTCAACATGGAATCCAGGATAAATTAAACCCCTCAGGACCAATAAGGGGAGCAGCGATACTAGGAGGGTAAAGGAAGGGGCGAAGAGCAAAGGGGAAACAATCACAATCGACATATGGCCCCCCCTTCCAGGGGGATGGACAGCAGAAAGGTGGGTGAAGGGAGACAGCGGTCGGTTTAAGACGGGAAAAAAAGAATAATTTATAAATTATCAAGGGGATATGGGGAGAGGGAAGAAAAAAAATGAGGAGCTTATACCAAGGGCTCAAGCTGAAAGAAAATGTTTTGAAAAAAATGATGACAATGTATGTACAGATGTGTTTGACACAATGGATATATGTATGGATTGTGATAAGAGCTGTAAGAGACCCCAACAAAATAAAATAAAAATAGTTGCAATTTTATAGGGTTGTTATGAGAACTAAGTGAGTTAATGTACATAATACCCTTAATATAAATAAATAATGCCTGGAATATAGTAAGCCTTCAGAAACTGTGGCTATTATAATTATTTAATAGCAATCATAGTCCTAGTAGTAGTGATCTTTTTAGAAGAAATCAATTTGAGTAATGAGGGCATACTTTGAGAGGTTAGTTGTATTTAAGATATGTCGGAGAGGAGCCAGCCAAGATTCCTCAGCCCTCTAGCCTAACCCAACCCTATCATGCCATGTGGGGACCACTTCAACCATCAGGCACAAACCAGAATAAGCCCTGAGTGACTATGAAATCCTGATGATGGAACTACAAACCTTGGAGGTCCTGGGGCTGTTTTATTATACTCTTATTCTTGTAAAACAGAGCAGTAATGGTGCACTTTCCCCAGACTGCTGTTGGCATGGACCCCTGCTGCTTGATGGAGAATAGCCACCCCATTCTTGGTGGCCTTTGGTGACCACATCCTCTCAGAGGGCAAAGGATTGGGTGAGTACAATGGCTTCTCTGTACTTGATTCTGATCCACAGAAGGACCTTTCTGGAGAGGAAAAGGTACTCAGAAACTTAGGACGTGAGAGGGTTCTCTTGGCTGATTCCACTGAGAGAAAGTGTTGGGAACAGGCATGGATACTTTACACTGAGGTTGAAAAATTCAGACTCCAGGAAAAAGTTCAGGGACAATGCAATATGGGGGATGTGGCTCCAAAACTGTGGCAGGCACTGAACTCTAGGTTTCACTTGATTTTTCTCAGTTTGTCCTCATTACCATTTTCATATTACAGATGGGGAAATTGAGGCTCAGAGAGGTAACATGCCTTTCCTAAAGTCATACAACTAGAAAGTGGAGAGCTGGATTCAAACACAGGTCTGCCTGATTTCAAGTGCACACAGAGAAAGTTGGGAAGAAAAACTAGTTTTTTCTCTCCTAATAGTATCCTCTAACCATGTTACTAGATTGCCTTTTACAAACCTTCCTCCAAATGTGTACACAATACCTAATAAATCAGTCTTCTTGGTTTGACCAAAGCCCTCCCCTGTAAGCCAGGCATTCTGCCTTGAAGACCCCCCTCCCCTTTAGCTTCACTGCCTAATCCCAAGTGTCTTTTTTACATCCATATCCCTGCCCTCCCCTTCCCCCTATTCCCCTACCCCATCCTGTTCTCCACAGGAATGGGCGTCTGTCAGCCTTTCCATCTCCTGATTCCCACCCTCCCCAGCCCTATAGAGTGTCATAAATTCTAACTAAACCCCATCAGAGAAAGAAAAGGAGCAAAAAGTGCCTAATTGGCAGGGGCCTCGAAGCTCTTGGTCCCTGTGGTGGGATTGATAAGGTTCCTGGGAAGCAGTAGGGGTTTGGAGAGAGGGGGGTGGATTGGGGAACTGCCTGCCAAATGTAGCCAATTAATGTCAGTGCTGCCTTTCATGCCAGCCAATTAAGTCCCCCATACTTGTCACCAACCCTAGAAGTGAGGGTGGGGGGACTGGGAAGACTGGGAAGGAGGTTTCAAGGGAACAACGAATTTCCCTGCAGCCAGGATAATACGGCCTTCAAAATGGGGAGGGGGTTCAGAGGGAGCTGGTAGGTGGATGGAGGTCACTGGGGGGCAGGTAGAAAGTAACAGAGGCAAGGTACAAAACACTGAAACTTTGTGAAAACTGTTCTAAGCCCTTGGAAAACTGGAAGATGGCAGTGTCTTTAGAAACTAATAATAGTTACTAGGAACTGGGAAGGAAACTCACTTTCTCACTTTGTACCCTGCATTAGCACTTGCCAGAGTCATGTTCTCTAATCTTCATAACAACCCCTGGGCAAGCTCAGAGGTACCTCAAGATTGCACAGCTTGAAATGTCTAGAGTAAGGAACTGATAACCAGTCAAGGCCCCTATGGCAAATGTATCTCGAGTCCTTTGCTGAGATGAGCAATAATATCTTAAACATACAGGAACTCCTGACACATATCTCTCCTGATCCACCAATCAGATGCAGGAGGGTGGCACAGCTCAGGCTCCCTGGATTGCAGATTAAGACAGAACATAATAAGAGACTTTGCACAGGTATGAGACACAAGTACCAACAGGATCTTGAAAGTCAGAAAGCTTAGAAAATTCATCCATTCCATCCTACTGACTTGAGGGAGAATTCCTGAAGGGCTGTGGGGTGGCCTAGGAGCAGGTTCCTATGGGACATCAAGAGAAAGATGCCACCAGAGGCCCCTTGGGTGGGTGGGTGGGGGGGACAAGAAAGGCTCCTCAAGGC
Organism: Echinops telfairi; assembly: GCF_000313985.2. Lineage (NCBI taxonomy): Eukaryota > Metazoa > Chordata > Mammalia > Afrosoricida > Tenrecidae > Echinops > Echinops telfairi. The sequence goes on along the minus strand of NW_022111323.1, from coordinate 4,336,220 downwards.
AGTCTCTGGCTCAACATCAAGTATCCACTTCCACAAGTAAGTTTGTTATGTTCCCAGCCTTACTATGGGGAAGAAATGAATGAGATAGAGCTGAGCCGACTTCATCACATCTGAGTTGAGTGATCTTTGGAAGTTCTGGACCCTAAGTCTCAGTTGCTTCATCTGTGACTTGGAGATGACCTCTAGGGCTATTGTGAAGCTCATAAAAGATAAGGAGTGTGAGTTTGTCTCCTATGATTGACTAACCCTGGTTTGAGGTACTTCAATGAAGGGGTTTGGAGTTAGGGACAGATGTGCCCAGGAGCTAGGCCACACAATGGCACCAGCTGCCCCTCTGCCATGGGTAGAGGCAGAAGGAGCCACAAAGTGTGCATTATCATGCAGATGCCTTGCCTGCCCACCCCTAGTGGGCCCGCTAATGACCCTGAGATCTGGTTGGAGTCAGGGGGGCAGGCTAATTACATGGCCCTGAGCCCGCCAAGTCCCAATAATTATACACCAACTTATACAGAGAGGGTGGCTAATTGTGTGACAAGCTGTGAGTAGAGGGCCAGGCCGCCCCTCTAGCTAATGAGCTTTCCCCAGAGCCCACAGGGCAAGGTCAGAGTGAGGAGATGTGTAAGGCAAATCCTTTCAATTCCCAGCCCTCTATGATGCCCAGCTCTGGTTCAGGTTAGGGGATACAGAGGAAAGAGATCAGTGATTTAGAACCAAGCCTCAACTTAGACCTGTCTCCTCTTGCCAAGTCTTGCTCAAACCTGTACCTGATTGGATACGATGGGTCTGACTCTCTCAGGAACAATTCCCATGTGCCTCCCTTACCAACTGGTGGTTAGAGCTCTTCCATACTTGCCTTCTTACCCCTAGCCTTGACCAGCTGGGAGAATGGACATAGCAAAGTATAAAACACAGACTAGGAAAATTCTGGACCATCTTCCAGATCCTGCATTACATCTACAACATTTTAATAGGGATTGAAAACTAAGGCATAGGTCAATATCAGAGTTGTGGAAAACTAGTAACCTCCTCAATTGATCTTCTTACTTCTTTTTCACTCAAAGCGGCTCTTAGATACTCTAAAGGGCTTGAAAGTAAGACAGATCTGTGTTTGAATCCAGCTCTTCCACTTTCTTGTTGTGTGACATTAGGCAAGGCACGTTACCTCTTTGAGCCTCAGTTTCCCTATCTGTAAAATGAAACTGGTAATGAGGAAAAACTGAGAAAAAGCAAGTGAAACCTAGAGATCAATTCCTGGCACAGTGTTGAACAACTATGTCATTGTATAATTTCTTCCTGCACAGAATCATTCCTGACATCCTTCCTAGGGCTAAATACCACATAACAGCTTGAGGCTGAAATATTCCTCACTCCGCCCCTACCCCCAGACATCTCTACTGTCTTTATGGGCCCAGTTCCCACACTTATCCATCAGAGGTCTCACCTTTACCCTTGACACCTTTTAATAGCAGCTGAGCTAAAGTGGGAAGGGGCATGAAGCCAAGAGATCAATTATCCAATCTCTCTTCCCTTCAGATCTGGCACCCTGTGGAAGTAAGGCTTCAAGGTGGAGAGAGGCCTATGTTGCCCCTTCCCCTCCCTAAACCAGACCATCCCACAACCCTAAACTACCCCTCAGTTCTTCACTCAATTCTCGACATTTTTTTTATGTGTAAGAAAGAGCTTTATATCAAGAAGTAATTATATATCAAGAAAACATCCCAGCCCAGTCCAATTCAAGCCCATAAGTCTGATAATAGTCCATAATAGTCTGATCACAGTCACATGTAATGATGCAGAATGCAGGAATATCACAGGCCAGTGGGTGCAAAATTATGTGGCTCCAATGTTCTGGAACATGGCAGGGCACAAGCAGCTCTCGGGGTGGCCACCAAGCAGGAGAGTGAAGGCAGAGCAAGAGGGAGGTTCCTAGTGTCCTCTTTTTGAGAAGGTCATGCTCACAACAAGGTATCATCAGGCTGTGACCTGACTGACAGGTTTGATACCACCCCTACATTTTTATATAACTTCAAGTTGACGTAAAATTATCTATCACAGACTACCCCTTGTCAACTTGACACCTTTACACAACCCTTTAGCCATACATAATTTTAAAACAAAAACATTAATAAAATCATATTTGCACATAACAGGGTAAAGCTAAAATGTGTACGACTGAAAAGTACCAGCCCCATTGAAACATAATATTCTATAACTGAATGTGATAGGTTTATTGTGCCAACTAGGCCTCCATAAGAACATGTGGGCGGAGTTTAATCAGGTCACGGCTAGATTGTAGAGTGAATGAGATACTTTGTGCTGCCAGCATCCCATTGCTCACCCTCCCTGGTGATCAGACCAGTGTGCTGCTGCTTGAGCTAGTTCTTTGCCTCAACTGTGTGCTGCACTACCTGTGGGTCAAACCCACCAATGGATTGCATCACTATAGCTGGAGGCTCCTTCTGGACCTGCTTTCCCACACTTGAGGCTGGTGGATCCTGTCACCATGCACTGCACTACTGACTGTTGCTGCCCCACTCTACTGTCTGCTAACTGTGGGTAGACTCTACCTGTCTTGCCTGAGGGAAGACTCCGCTGTCTGCTTCCCTGACCTTGGACCAGCAGCCTGTTTGATTTGAAGGAACTTGACTATATTAACTCTTCCATGAAAGTGAATTGAACTGAGCCCTCTGTACTGCTGTGTGGACTAATTAGCCATTAAACTCCTTATTACTGTATAAACCTATCCTTTTATATATATATAAAGTCATAAGTGTCCTGGTTTTGTTTCTCTAGAGAATCCTGCCTAACACACTGAACAAAACAAAAATATTCTATACCTAACAATTGCAGTTATACCTTACCTATACCTTAATCCTATAAACATCTTCCCCCACCCATGAAAGTTTGTAAGCCAGCCACGTCATGCCTTTATCTCCCCCCATTTTGGGTATTCTATTTCTATACTGCCCATTTCTATCAACCCAGTACTCTGAGGAGACAAGCGTGTTCTTTGATGTGAAGAACCTTCACTCCAGTTGAAAACGTGTGAGTCTGTATCCATGAACAAATTCAAATCAGGGGAAGCAATCCATAAGTCAGCAGCAATGTGCACCAATTCACAGGCTCAAAAATCTTATCTTCATCAGGTTGAATTCTAGTCAACTCAACCTGGGCCACCTCGCTTAGCCTCACCAGGGTGTCCATTGGTTGCCTCACCTCTCGACCTTGGTTTCCTTCACAAATTCTCAACAACCCTAGTTTTGTTGGGCTAAGTCATGCCATATGCTCAGGTTCTGCATAGCTCTTTAAACTTCAGACAAGCCAACCTGCTCTTGTCTCTCCTCTAGTTCCTGTGAACCAAGTCCATGTGTGTCAGTGGCCAGACTCAACCCATCTCTCTATTTTTGCTGTGTTTCTCCAACTTCCACTCAACAAGTAGATCCAGGTGGTCACCTGGAAGCATTTCAGGCTGCCCACTGGTTCCCTTTAATATTCAGCCCTAGAGGAGAAAGTTCCTTCATGGTTCCAGCTTTTTCCAGCTTCAGGTACAAGCCACTGGTTCAAAATTCAAAAAAAGGCAAGTGACTTCTTTTTCCCCCCTTCAGTCTGCCAAGATTAGGGGCAAATCTTTTCAAATGTAAATATCCTGAGCACTCAAGGCACTAGATGGGGCATGCCTTTTCTAAGCATTATTTATAGGACTTTCCTATAGCTATTTAACAGATCCATTTAATGGCTGAAGGCAATGGGCTTACAAACTCTAGCTATTCTTACTTCCCAATAATCATTTATATTACCCATGATATCAATAATAGGTAGAAGAAATCAGTATAATCCTAGTACAGTTAGATTTTAAACACAATTCTTAACAGTCAAAGTAAATAGTTTCTTATCTAAACTATCCCATTTATATGTAATATGGCCTTAGGCCTCTGGCAGCATTAGCCAGCATTAGCCAGGGCCTGGCCTTCAGTCAGTCATTTTGACAAAATAGTAAAGCTCTTGCCTCAGGGAAGTTCAAGAGGAGTTTTCTCTCTACCTACCCCCAACAGGTGCAATTTAAGATCCATTACTTTCATATGCACCATTTCAGTTAAGAATAACCAAAGACAACTTCTAACAATTGAAACCTTCATTTACCGTGCCCCTTCCAGAAAACAACCAAGTAACATAGCTGACCTCTGGCTAGCCAAAGAAGAAAAACTGCCATAAGACAGAAAAGCCCCCACTGTCCATCTTCATGTTTCTCTAGTACCCCACTCTCCAAGTACCATAATGTGTTAAGCTGCATTGAGTAAAGAAAAAAATATAGAGACACTCATATATGCGTAAGAAAGAGCTTTATACCAAGAAGTAATTATATACCAAGAAAACATTCCAGCCCAGTCCAACTCAAGTCCATAAGTCTGATACTAGTCCATAAGTCCCTTTTCAGACTCACACAGTCACATGTAATGATGCAGAATTCAGGAATATCATAGGCCTGTGGGTGTAAAGTAATATGGATATATGGTCCATGGAAAGATGGCAGGGCTCAGGCAGCTCTCAGGGTGTCCAGCAAGCAGGAGAGTGAAGGCTGAGCCCAATGCTTGACATTTTTGGACCACCCTACCCCCACAATGCAAGCAGGAGGCAGAAGCACTGAAGTGGCTGCTGACAAGTTGGGACAGTATAACAAATTATTCCTAATCAACTACTGGGGCAAAAGGAGGAGCCAGCCTGCTCCCTGAACAGCACTTTGTCTCTACCCCAGTCTGTTTCCTCCACCAGTCTGTCTGCATGGCCTAGCTTCCAGGAAAGTCACACTTTTTTTTTATAGGAGGCCTAAAAGGGGCACATTTTTAGCCCTACCCAGTCTAGTCCTGGGGTATGAGGTTCACAGACCTTATATTGTAGAGTGGCCCAAGTTTGAGTTCTCACCTTTACCAAACCATCAGGTTCTCAACCCAGTCTTGCCCTAGGACAGCCTCCAGTGGAGAGTCCAAGGCCATGAGCGCCAATTGTCCTCTATTCGCCTGAGTTATATTTAAAAGTTCTTTTTCTCAGTGTCCTCCTGTTGTTCTTACAGACATTAGTGTCGTGGACAGGCTCTTTCTTAGCTTCAGTGTGTGTGTGTGTGTGTGTGTGTGTGTGTGTGTGAGAGAGAGAGAGATTTCTGCTTAACCATACTACTAGCATTCCAGGGACATCGGCTTGTGTTTGCCATTTATCTTGTAAATTAATTGTTCACCAAATGCTAAGAACTAAATTCCGTATACAGGCAGCTCTCAACAGAGCATCACTGGCTATGCATTACAATCAAATATGGCGCATTCCTGAAGAACATGAACTCCGAGAACTGGACTCATATTCCTTCTAGATAGGCCTCTTCTTTCCTGACTAGCCTAGCTAGCGCAAGGTAAACAAAGCCTTCTAATCACCTCTCTATTACCATTCTGGATACACCTTTTTCTTCTCTCACCAAGATTGCTGCAGAGCTCCCTCAGCATTTACCAGTTTCCTTTTATCTGGCCACCAACGCCTACTCACCATATAACAGTCAAAGGGATCCAGGAAAACCATCAGATTCAGTCATTCCTCAGCCTTAAACCTAAAGTGGCTTCCATCTCACTCAGAATAAAAGCCAATGTTCTTTACAGTCCTGACCATAGCCCTAAAGGAGGTGGTGCCCTGCCCCCACTTTGCAATTACTTCTCTAAACTCATCTTTCGCCTCTCTCCCCCTTTGCTCACAGCCCTCCAGCTTTCTTGCTTCTCCTCCAGGATGCCAGGCACTCATCTTCAAGGACTTTGCACTTCAAGGACATTGCACTTGCTGTCCCTTCTTCCTGGAAGATCGTAAATACATGTCTCACTCTGTCTCCTCTGGATTTTTATTAATGGATCTCCTTCTGTCCAGTTTCTTCATGAAACCCACCAGGACCATTCTATTTAATATCGCAGATCATTGCCTAACTTCACCCTTGCATACTTTATTCTTCTTACTCTGGTACTTTTTCTTGCTAGAGTATTTCTATTCAAACACATTGTATACTTTGCTTTATTATTATGTTTATTACATATTGCCTTTCTCTTATCACTAGAATGTAATCTGCAAGATAGCTTTGTCATATTTATTCACTGATCTATCTCAAGCTTCTAGAACATTTCATGGCATCTAAAAAGTATGCAATGCCTCTGGGAGGGGGAGAAACTCCCAAGTACTGAGTTCTTCCCAAATCTTGCCCAGGAATACCAGCCCTCAATTCTGAAAGCTACGCAACCTCCTCCTATTCTGCCAATATTAGATTCCTCACAACTCCAAATGGGTTTAGATGAACCATGCACACAAATGGACATGAATACACATACAAGAGCACATACACACACTACCCAAATGTGGACACCAAGGTCAAGTTTTTGGACTCCATTGTAGGCCCATAGCTAAAGATCACCCTCTCCCGGCCCTGTTTCTCCCCTTGTGTTTCCCTCAGCTGCTACACCTGTTCCTCCAATAACTCCCTTTCTCTCTCTAGGTTCCATAGCCTCTGCCTCTTTGCTTTCAAGCACTTTCCTTTTCCTTCTTCTTAGCCTTTCATCTCAGAAGTTCCAAACCCAGTCCCCACTTCTTTTATCTCTCCCAGCTACTGCTCTGGTCCTATTAGTGTCCCCTGGTTTTTAACTCTCCTTAAGAACCACCCCCAGCTGGTGCTCCTCTACTCTTATGGCATTTTCTGCTCCTCCCTGTTCCTCAGTGACCTCCATTACTCTTGTCCCTCTCTACAGCACATCCTCAAGTTCTTTCCCTTTCCCTATAGTGACCCTCCATGCTGGAAGTAGCCCAGCTTCTGCTTTCAATTTCTATGTTTTTCTGCCTGGCCTTTGTGCCACCTGCAGGCACATCATCCCCAAGGGCTCTCCATACAATCACTTACTAATTAGGTCAATTATGAGGTCGATTATCTAATCCTCTCCAATACAGCTCTGGATTGCTTCACATACTTGATTCCTCAGGAACTTTCAGAGGCCCCAGGCAGCAGAGATGCTTAGGCCCTTGTTACTGGCATGTAGATGCCCCCAACCTAATCTTCTGTTTGAGCAATGTCTGCTCACTATAGAGAACTCTAAAGAGACAGCTGACACTGAATGGTTGCTTAGATCAGTGGTTCCTAAAGCTGACATTGATGAACATATGCATAAGACACATTGATGCTACCTTCCCTAGGTCAATCCAAATGCCTGGATGTGTGTGTGTGTGTGTGTGTGTGTGTGTATGTTTGTATAGAATGAGAGAGAGGGACAGGGAGAGAGAGGGACAGGGACAGTGAAGGAGGGGGGAAGGGAGGGAGGGAGAGAGACAGAGAGATACCTGCTTGGAGAAAAGAGGAGGGATGAGATGATCTTAAGAACAAGGCTTCTTACTCTATTTTTTAAAATTTCTGGTCATGTATTTCCTAAGCATTTTTATTGGGCTAGAAATATATGATAATCTGAGCTTGAAATTCACCTCAGAAAATTGGTCCCCAAAGTACCAGAAGCTGCTCAAAGATCTGGGGAATGAACATGATCTGGGACCTCTGATCCAAAGTCTCTTCCATGTATGGTGTCAGTGTCCTGAAACAGATCACTCCTTCAGAATAAACAAAACAAAAACCCCTCAACCTTCTTATCCTTTACTGGATCCTCAGTTTCTACTTCATGAATGTCTGCCTACATATCCACTTGCCAGTCAGCCAATGAGAGAAAGTCTGACATAACTGCCACTGTCTAAACAACCAGAACTGCCCTAGGGCCATGGGGCCCATTTCGGGGCTTTTCTGGAGCTCTCTGCTCTTGCCAGGAAGGGATACTGTTTGACAGTGGGCCAGCTGGGCGATAGTCATCACCCACTGGCTGTCTAACCTACTACAACAGCCAAGAATAAGGCCAAAGGGGAAGTTGCAGGGTGAACAGAAGTGAGCAAATGAGGAAGGAAAATAAGGGAGACCAGGGAAGAAAGGAAGCAACAAAGGGCTCAAGAAACAGGCATAAAAAAGGGAAATATTCAGTGGGGAGAACAGTTACATTTCCATGGGGAACCCAAGAATATCACGAAGTCTAATCTTCTCCATTGCACAGTTAAAGTGATTGAGACACTGGAGAGAAAAAGGAAATTGTACCATCACCACCCCACCCCCAACAGCACACATACACTTCCTACCTTTACTCCTATTGTCTCATTTTTACTTGGCAGAAACCCTATCAATTAAAACTTACCCTATGCCACCCTCCCTACAATCATGCTTTTATTTGCGTTCAAAGTCATTTCTCCCATCTGTCCTCATTGGGTGTTAGGCTTATCTTCTCCCCAGGGATGGGCTACCGAATAGACAAAATAAGCATGAGATAACTTGTGATTACTTACTAATCAGTAGTGAACATGTTTTTCACCACATATTTTTACCTTTGTTTATTGAGTAATTTGACACTGATTCTCCTTAGCCAACAAGCTTCTTGAAGGCTGACCAGGGGCTTCTTCTTGTGGTTCAGGAGTAGCCTCCAAAAGAGAGATTGGGACATAAGGGTAGTGAGAACTGTGAACTTATCTCATAGGACTGGTGAGCCCAGCTCCTCTTGCAGCCCATCACTCTACATCCACATACCCTTTACTTTCCACAAGGAATGCACAGCCCTGTACATCCTTTAATTTCTACCCACTCTCACCCCAACATGTACAACCCCTCACACCACTTCCCATTCCAAGTGGCCTCTCCCTGCTTTAAATATTTTAAGATTTAAAGATTTGGGGTATATACATTCATACAAGCAGATGCCCCCCACCCATACAATTGGATATACCTACACCAGAGCATGTTTATCTGTGAAGTGATCTGGTAGAATAGTGAAAATCATGGACACTGAAGACAGGATTGCTATACACACTACCCATGTGGCTTTGAGACAAGTTATTTAATCTCTTTGAGCTTCAGATCCTGCAACTCTAAGGACCTACCTCATAATATTTTTCTAGATGTTAAATATATATGTTACACACACATGAGGGAGTACCCAAAGAAAACCAGATTTTTTCAAAGCTACGTATTGTTTTTTTTTGTTTTTTTACAAAACAACCCATGCCCTTCAAAGTACTCTCCATTATACTTAATACATTTGTCAAATCTGAAACTCCATTCTTGGGAACATTTTTCAAACTCATCTGCTTGGATGGCTGATAGCACCCCTCTCATTTTTTTCTTCACTTCTTCTACATCATCAAATTGCTGCCCTTTCATGTCCCTGTTCATTCACTGAATCAAAAAGAAGTTGCACAGAATGAGGTCAAGTGAGTAAGGTGCATGGGCAAGAGAGGCATGCTGTTTTTTGCCCAAAACTGGCACACTAAGAAGGTTGTGTGAGCAGGTGCATTGTCTTGGTGGCAAAATCAGTCCCCTATCTGCCACAAATAAGGCCTTTTTCTCACACACTGTAATGTAATATTTTCAGAACCTCTAAGTAGAAAGCTTGATTAACAGTCTGACCTGGTGGAATGAACTCCAAATGCACTATGAGTTAACATTTTCGTCCATTCAGGAAGTTGACAGACATGTACAATGAGGTTTGTCATCAATTGATATTTCACCTTTTTTGAAATGAGAAAACCACTCATACACTTGAGTTTTTCCTATAACGCTGTCCTTGTAAGATGTTTCACATCACAACAGTTTCTGTGGCATTTTTTTCTGAGCAGAAAACAAAATTTCACAGCTGCATGCTTAATTGCTGTTAAACTGGACATCACAAAAAAATGAGGTTTGAGTGAAACTGCTTTTATGAAAAAATTCACTGTGACCAGAGAGAACCTTCCCAGGCAATGCCAGCCACTGGGTGCACTAACTCAGAGTGAGTTGCTAGATGCTGGCCTAGAAGGAAAAATATGTACTATGAAAGCTCTGCCATATATATATATAGACACACACACACACACACACACACACACACACACACAC
>NW_022111323.1:4308902-4325704 GCF_000313985.2 Echinops telfairi | reverse complement strand
TCTTGAAAAGGTGCATTAAAGTTGGGAGCAGAGTCTCTGTTGCCTCCCTTATATTGTCCCCCCACGAGGGGATAAATTAGCAGAATTGGGAGGGGGAGCAGGAGATTGTCTTGGTGACCTTCCCTTCCTCACATTATCACCACCTAGACTTTTACTATGAAAGCCTAGGGCTGCTCTCCAATTGGGCCTTATGAGGCCTTATGTTGACCTTAGAGGACAGCACTGCCAGCTTCTGCTCCATGTCTCAGGCATTTATCATTCCATCCAATTGTCATTTCTGTTTCCTGCGAACACTACTCCTAGCTGCACTGAAAGCCATAAGCTCATTATGTTAGGAGTGAAGAAGAACTTCCTTTGATTTGCCTTCAACTTATCTCCTCAACCTTCATAGGTGCTTCCTACATCCACAGAGCTGATAACTAAAATGAAGGTCCCCTATGTTCACAGTACTGACAATTGGGCAATTTTAAACTGAATTTACTTCTATAAACATTGGTGATCAAGTCTTAGAATGTCAGAGAAAGATATTTTGAAACCCTATCTATACCCACCCTAATTCCCCATCCATCATTCAAAAGAGGAAACTGAGACCAAAGAGGCTATTAATCATATATGTGATTTCTAGGCATATGTTAAAGCAATTTCAAAGGTCCCTAGATACGAACTCTGATATCATACACATTTATCACTATCTTTTGGATGTTGAATAAACTGAGAAAACACTGCCATAGAATAAATTTCATCTCATCATGACCCTATGGGGGATGGGGTAAAACCGCCCCTGTGGGTTTCTCAAACTGTAACTCTTTACAGAAGCAGGCAGCCTAATTCTGAAATGCTGACCTTGCATTTATAACCCAGTGCATAGGCCCTATACCACTAGAGCTTATTATGGATGTTACATAGGCATTTCAAACTTAATATGGCCCAAAGAGAGCTTCTGATTTAGAGTGGACTACCTGCCTCTAAGAGGTGCCCTGGCAATGCAGCCTTTACTCCTCGGGCTGCTATCTGCAAGGTCAGAGGTTTGAAACCACAGGAGAAATGCAGCTCTTTCTATTCCCATAAAGAGTTAGTCTTAGAACCTCACAGGTGTAGTTCTACCCTATCCTATAGGGTCCCTATAAGTAGGCACTGACTCAATGGAAATGAATTGAGTCACCCTACCCTCTCCACCCCCCACTCTTGCTCTAAATTGAATCCCAGTTATGGTACTTTCCTTTATCTAGGGTTTCCCATGTTGGTAAATGATGCCACTATCCATCCAGTTCCTAAGGCCCAAAGCCTAGATGTTACCCTCAAATCTTTACTTTGTGTCATCTGCATTGAATCCATCAGCAAGTCTACCCCATCTAGACTTCCAAAATATATCCTAATCCATTCATTTTTCACCACCTTCTCTTTCACCATCCTGATTCATGCCACCATCTTCTCTCATCCAGATTATGGAGTCTATCAATAGGCTACCCTTCACCACTCACAGTCTATTTCCAATAAAGAGACTAGAGTGATTTTTCTTTTAAAAATGCAATTCATAATTTATAAATTATCAAGGGCTCATGAGGGAGGGGGCAGCGGGGAGGGAGGGGAAAAAATGAAGACCTGATGCCAGGGGCTTAAGTGGAGAGCATGTTTTGAGAATGATGAGGGCAATGAATGCACAAATGTGCTTTACACAACTGATGCATGTGTGGATTGTGATAAGAATTGTATGAGCCCCTAATAAAATGATTTTTTAAAATGCAATTCATACCAGGTCACTCTTGCTTAAAAACCTCTCACTTAGAATAAAACTCCAGGTCCTTACCAAGACCTCGCCTGATCTGGCCCAGTTTGCCTCTTCCATTCAGCCTTATCATTCTTCCACTGGCTATCTTGGCTCATATCCCACTGACATGTTCCTTGCTGAGCTCTCCAGCATGCTTGCTGAGCTCTCAAACTTAGTGCCATAACGTTGATTTTGACCCATAGTGACCTTATAGGACACAGTAGAACTCTCCTTGTGGGTTTCCAATACTGTACATTTTTATAAGTAGAAAGTCTCATCTTTCTCCCATGGAGTGGCTGGTGGTTTCAAACTGCTGATCTTGTAGTTAGCAGCCCAACACTCAACACACTACACTACTAGGGTTCCTTATGTTAAGTGGTAGACGAGAGGGGGAAAAATAGAATGGACTGGGTGTAGAGAAGAGAGAGGAAGAGGAAGAAAATATAAACATAGATAGAGACTGGGGTAGTAAATGAGAGGTTCTTTAGACACCTCTGGCCTAGAGGAGCTCAAAGCCAATTTAGGCCTCATCTTTCCAGACTAAAGAAAGACACCTCCCTTTGTTGGTCTAGTCTCACATGCCCATTCGTTCTCCACATACAGAGAGAGTTGAGACCAAAAGAAAACATGATAAGAAGAGAGGGGATTTAAGGGAAACCATGAAGAAGACCAGAAATTAGCAGAGGCAAGAGAACCTGTAGAGAACAGTTTCAAATAAACCAAAGAGGAAGCCCTACAAAGACAGGGTGGCCACCCATGCCAACTTGGTCTCTTCAACATCCAAGGTAGAGAGTTGATGAGCCACCACAGATTTTCTCAGTGACAGCAGTGAATTTGGACAACAATTTTGAGACCCTTGACTGTGAGAAGATAGGCCAGCAGGAGGGCAGAAGCTTGAAAGGCTTACAGGGTAGAGGAGATAATTTTTTCAGTTGGAATAAATGGGAACATATTTTCAGACTAAAGGCAGGAAGTCAGCTCAGGGGAGATAATTACTGGAATGTGGTCCCTAGGGAACTGGCTACACTGGGAAAAGAGGAGGCAACTCCTTCCTCTGAGGGGGATGGAAGTGAGGAGAAAAGAGTTCTTGAGATATGGGAGAAAGGAAAGGGCAGCCTACCTATCATCCTCCTATGCCTCCTCATTTCCCTGTCTTGTCATGCTTTACTCACAAAAGATTAAGTGTCAGGATGTTTTCCAGATCTGGTATTTATATTTAAGGGGCAGAAAATTGGGTGCTGCAACCTCCCAGGGCCCAGGACTTCTGGGAACCTTCCTACTGGGCTTAGGTGACTGGGATAAATGGAGCCCGTGCCTCTCTGGTGGCATAGTGGTTATGCTTTGGGCTGCATGCGATCTACAAGGTCAGTAATTTGAAACCACCAGTAGCTCCAGCGGAGAAAAATGGGACTTTCTACTCCTGTAAATACTTATAGTCTTGGAAACTCACAGGGAAGTTCTACCTTGTCATATAGGGTTGCTATGAGTCAGTATGGACTCAATTGTAGTGATTTATACCTCCTGTGGCTCTTTTCCCATCTCCCTTACTAAATTTTCTCAAGATACAGACCAAATCCTTTAGCCACCAACTCCATGGAAAATGCCTTAAATCCTGTTTCAATATGCAAGAGAAGCTTAGTCTGGCCTAGGGACTAGGAACACTATCATAGATAATACCACCACCATCAGCCCAATGATGCTATTATGCCTTCTAGGTCTCTATGAGAAAGGTTGCTCTACTAGACCTACAGACTCTGTGCTAGGACTTGGTATATGTGGCCCCCTAAATAAGTGCCCCCAACAATCTTACAAGCAAGGCAGTTTTACTTTGCCCTTTTTATAACTGAGGAAACTGAATCTAAAGTGATGACATCAATTTCCTAAGACTATTCACAGCCATTTAATAAGAAATAAATAACCAAGATTCGTTAGTGCTAGATCTTGGAAAGTGTGTCCACAAACAACAATCACTGAAGCAGGAAAGGCCAGCAACCTTTGTGTAGCTCCTCCTAGTAGAGTAACTTGTCCAAAGTCACACAGTGAATTAGAGTCAGGATCTGTGTTTCCTAGTGTCCTGAGCTGTAGATTCCAGGATGAACTGCTAGCAACAGGGCAGGCCACCTTTCCTACAGAGTCATTTGGGAGGCTGAATACATGACATTTTGGAGAATGGCCAATAATGTATTAGTAGTAGTGGATTGAGAGAAAAAGGACATAGCTTCCTGATATGTTCTGATAAAGTACTTTGTGTAAGAGTTGGTGGAGCATACAGTGGTCAAAATTACAAACACTTCTTAGAAACAGATATCTTGAGGGGATGAATTGCTGAGCTGAGGGATCAGGATCAAAGTCTTAGGTGACACCACGGTCAATTGGCATAACAAAATTCATAAAGACAATGCCCTACATTCTACTTGGGTGAGTAGTGTCTGGGGTCTTAAAAGTTCATGAACAGCTATCTAAGTTGAAACTATTTGTCAATCCCCATCCAGAGCAAAAAAGTGATAAAAATGGAGACATACGGAAACCATTAGTCCAATAGACTAGTAGATCATGCACACATCATTCTCCGTGACACTGAGATAGCAAGAACATAGTACCTGGCTACCCCTACAAGCTGCTCTGAAAATGATTACATTAGAAAATGTGGAACAGAACATAGAATCATAAAAGATATCAGGCTTACTGACTGAATAGAAACTGACAGGATCCCCAAGACTATGGGCTGCAGTCACCCTTCAGGTCTGAACTGAACTCAACCTCAAGTTGGAAAAATCAACCATTTAGGACTAAAATGGCAGCATTTTCCCAAAGAAAAAATTCAAAGGGTTAGGAAAGAAAGATGAATGAAAACAGGATACACAGGAAAGAAGTGGGATAAGTGATAGTATATTGAGGGGATTGTAAAAGATGAGTTGAAACGAAATGTGTAAGGATTGTTGAATATATAAAACTGATTATTTGCCTTGTAAACCTTCATCTAATTTATAATAAAACTTTTAAGAAAAAGGATTGAAGATCATTAAATATGTATTAGATGGATAGATAGAAAGATGGCTAGGTAACCACCTAAGAGGGATTTTAAAACTTTATGGAAAAATTCTATTATCTTTCAGTTTTATTTTCCTACAAACATTTTGAAACCCTGTCATATGTTTTAGAGCACCCCAGAGGAAGATATAGCCAAGCTATTTCCAACACACACACACACACACACACACAGCACTGCCATTGAGTCAATTCCAACTCACAGTGACCTTACAGGCGGAGTAAAACTGCCTATAGGTTTTTCAAGGCTGTAAATCTTTAGATAGTGGGTTTGAGCTGCAGATCTTTTGATTACCAGTCACCCACTTAATCACTGTGCCACCAGGGTTTCCTTGGATACCTCACACTGACCCCAAATCCTCCCCTGGACCTAGGACCTATGCACATTCATCCTAGTTAGCTGGAAGTTGAGTACAAAGGACCTGAATTGGAAAGAACTCCAGAGCAAACTCTACCAGATTTCGCCTGGAGCTTAGATTGAAAGCCTGATCCATAAACCTGAAGAGGTGCCATCAATGAGCCTCTCAGCCCTTGCCCCCAATGGTACCTCTCTTGACTAGGCTTATTACGCTGAAACTCCACTCCTTATGCCCTCCTTTCCAATCTTCTCCTTGTCCTTTCACCCACCTTATCCATGCTACCTGCCTCTGACATAAGTTCAGGGAGGGGATTGCTCCTGTTGAGAAGCAGGAAGCAGAATCATGTACTCTCACATATAGGCACCAGCCGGTATCATTGCTCTCTCTCTATCTCTCTCTTTCACACACACACATGTACATACACATATGCTTATGCACACTTAGGTATATGCCACTATACACACATACTGGCATATGTTGGCACACTTGCATGTGCACACACTTCGATCACTGATAGATAGAAACACATTCAGACAGACCAAGGTATACATTTCTCCTGCAAAAACCAGTCTGTGGGGGTCTACTTCCTGAATAAGCCTGTCTGTTGAGATGAGAATTAAGAAAGGGTCGAAGGATAGGCAGGAAAGTGAATATAATTGTTTCTCTCATAGTTGGAAAGATTCTGGGATAAAAAGAATACTGCTAAGCTAGAGTCTAAACCTAATTCCCCTCTGCCCCACCTCATCTGCGTTATTCCTATAAACTCTATTGGGCTTCTTTCCAAAACTCAAACCCCTGCCCAATGTCCATCTTTGTGTTCTTGTCTGGCCTTGACCTGAGTGCTAAACGTGTAGCCAAAGAAGAATTAAAAGACCTCCTCTTGTTGAAACTTAGACACTGCTCAGTTATAGGGAAGGACTTCCAGACCAGATATCCTCTGAGAGAATGTGGTACAGATCCACTGAAGCCTTCATTGAAGAAAAGGCAAGACATTTCCTCAAAGAGGAAGTCATGTCTTCCCACTCTCCATAATGAGGCCCAGCCTGGACCTGCTAACAGGAAGTGAAAAAAATAAGAGGGTTTTGAGGAACTGTGGGCCAGGGACAAGCAGCATTTCCTGGTCCAACCCAGCTCACCCCTCATCCTACTGAATACCCACTAGGCTAGGGAGTCCCTCACTGTTCAGCACCCCTGCCTTTCCTGTCTTCATCACCCCTCTCCTTATCCTCTTATGAAAAATGGATAGAGCTTTTATTAAACGGTTATCTCTTCAAAGATTTTGATTTTTAATGCTTCACCAGGATGGGGGAAAGTGAGTGACCCAGAAAGACTGTGTAGATGAAAGAAGTTATCTGCCCTGAACTGGGGTAGAGGAGAGGGCAGAAGGGGGTCTCCTGGTTTGCCACGAAGGAGAAATAATGTCTGCCAAGAGAAGTCCTTTGTGTCGTAAAAGGACACAGCCCCTCTTTTCTCCCTTTGTTCTTTCTCAGACTGTGAAATCCTTAAGAGAAGTGGACTAGCTTGTGTTCAGCACCTACTGTGTGCTAGACTCATTTGAAGTATTGATGTCCCATTGGCTTATCACACCAGCTGACTGATGAGTGTGATGGATAGCAAAAATTCTGTGATCAGCCTGTCTGACATACATTCTAAACTTCCCATTTGCTTTCTATCACATGCTGGACAAATCATTTAACCCTTCTAAACCTGTTTTCTCATACATTAAAGGAGGATATTAGTACTAACCTTGTGGGATAGTTGTGAAGATGAATGACATCATGTTGGCCAAGTGCACGTACCAGGGGACTTTAAAAAGTGGAAAATTGGAACATGTACCTGGGGGCTTCAAAGAGTGGAAAAATGAAATTTAATAATAATGGGCCACGGATGCAAATAGCCTTGCTTACATGCAAAATACACTGGAAAGTGGATTGTTGCAGATGCAGTTAGGTTAATATTTAGAACCCTGTCATTTGATCTCCCTTATGATCAATTTAAATTTGTTCTACTTTTTGATATTTTCTGCTTTCTTTTCTATTGAGGTTTTTATGTTTCATTTTTTAAATCTTGTTAGGTTTTTAAATTTTTAATGTTTTTTTCTGTATATGAAATCCGGGAGAGGATGTATCTATAGAGACAGTAATGAGATTAGTGGTCCCTTGGGGGTATGGCATGGGAGGTTGGGGGAAAATGGGGAGCTAATAATGATGAGTACAAGAGTGAAGAAAATGTTCTGAAACTGTGATGATAATTTTACAACTCTTTTCAAGGGGATTGAACTAGTGAATTGTATGATATGTGAATTATGTACCAATAAAAACTGTTGAAGGAGAATAGATAATGGAATTTTTGCATGGATTCTTAAAAGCCCTCTTGTATATGCCTGACATATAGTAAGTCCTTAATAAGTACTTAGGATGTTAGTATGATAATCAATGTCCACACATTACATATGCTGATGCTGAGTCTTCAAGAGTTAAATGTTTGCAGTTCAAAACCATAAGGCCACTAAGTGATGGGGCCAGAATTAGAACTCATTCCTTCTGGCTCATGCCATGCCCATGTAGTTCTGACTCCTCACCACATTGCCTATCAAAGGGTGTAATTCTACCTTATTGAGCTTTAAATAATCTTCCATATCACCCCCACAGCTACACATAGTTGGCACTCATAAAACAAATGCTAAATAATTGTTCCCATTTGCAATCTAGATTTTGCTGTCTCATCTAAAATTATCTTTAATTTACTAAGTGTCCTCTTAGATTGATCACTCCAGCTTCTGGTGTCTGAGATCCTTACTTATTTGGCTTTCATGGTAGATCAAGCCAGTGGGGAAGAGGAAGCGTGGGAGGGAACTATTAATAAGCTGAGAGAGTAAGCCCACAGTAGGACCAGACAACCCAGGGTTTCATTGGCTCAGCCCCAAAGTGTCCATCATAGTGTTAGTTGCGTAGTTTGATTTTGCACTTTCATCATGTGTTATCATACTTTTCATTTTGAGGTATATTTCTGCGAATTAGAAAAGCAATTCATAATAACTGAAGGACATTTGAAAATCAGAAAACCCCTTAAAAAAAGAGGAGACCTACTTTGAGTCCCATATAGATCTAGAGCTAACTTCAATTGGTCCCTATACTTCTCTTTTTTGAATTCTGAAGCTAGAGGATCTCATTCAAGAGAGCTATAATGAGATATACATGTAGAGAAAAAAATGTCTAAGATCTACCTGAAATGAACTAAATTCAACTATGGAACCAGCAATGATCTGGACCAAGGATTGGCAAATGTTTGAGACTGAAGAGCCAATCCTGTCCCTCATAACAATTTAAAAATTATTTGAGAGTCATAAATATAATTTTACCAAAAAATGAAATCGCCATTATCTGAATAATGTATGTAATGCAAGAGGCGCATATGGCTCTTGAGTTGCAGTTTGCAGATTATAGTCTAGACATTTCTAGGGAAAAAAATGAGATGAGGATCTTTGTTCTAGCTGATCTGGTCTGGCTACAAGTAACATGGTAAAAACTGGTTCTAAGTGATAAACTTCGGTAAATGGAATAAACAGTATGTGATAGGTTACTAGTGACATTCTGAACAGAAGAAATACCTGATGAAACATTTCTGTAAAGGTTACAGCCAAGAAACCCCTATAAAGTTCTGTTCTATAGCATACGAGGCCCACCATTAATTGTGGCCTACTTAACGGCAGCTAACAACAATAACAACAGTCACTGGTTTTCAAGGTATTGGTAAGTTTCGTGCTTCATGAGATATTTTGGGGGGAAAAAGACACCTAAGAGCATTTTAGTTCATTGTTTATGTGGAAAAAATCTATTTGCTTTTTGATTTATGGAGGGTTATTTCTGAAATATTTCCAATTTTTAAAAATTATTCAACTGCATTTGCATCTGTTTTATTTTGGTGTAAAATAAATGAAGCAGCTTGTGTTAGTCTGGGTAGAGTAGAGAAACAAATTCATAGACACCCATCTGTATATAAGAAATAGCATTATTTAAAAGAGTAAACATCTTGTGGATACAGTGGCGATGGAAGCATATCAGCACTGGCGTGGGTCTTCGCGTGGCTCCTCCAGCTCCAGGGCTCTGGCTCAATCAGTGTAGTTCCATGTGGCTTGTCAGCAGGAAGACCAAACAGAGAGTGTGCCTGGCCTCCAGTGAGCTATTTATTTCATTAGAGCTCCAAATGAGGTCAGCAACCTGCGACCTGATTGACAGGCCAGACTCCACCCCTTCACTTTTAATAGCCTCAAGTTGATACCAGATTATGTAACTACCACACAGCTATTCTGTTCCTGGAGCCCATACCACTACCACTCTGGAATGGGGCCCAAAGTAGTTTTTAAAAAATACTCAGCACTGGATGCACCAAGCCTTAATAAACACTGAGGAAACAGTACGTTAAGTGTAATGAACAATGTACTTTGATTCTTTTCAAGGGCTTCAAATGTTTCCTTCACCTCACACCTCATGCCCTGTGTATGTAGGTTTTATGCCAACTGGAAATTTCATATCCAATACTTTCATGTACCATTACACCAACAAAGCTTAGTCTAAATTTGTCCCTGGAGTCACACATCATTTCCATTTTGACAGTAAATTGCATCCTCAATGGTAACAAATGATTATCATGGTACAGTTGAAAAGATACTATGCAAGACCTGCTTACTGAAAAGGGTTGCACTTTGAAATCAATGAGAACCTGAACTAAACATAAATTTGGTATCACTGACAAAATATGAAAAACTTTAAAAGGCACAAAAAGAACAGAACCAAAAAAACTGATTGTATTCTTAGATCACACATACTTGGAAAAGCTGGGACCAGCAGATGGCAATTTTTCAGATTCAATCTATTTGCATTTGGGGGCAAATTACTTACCAGAGTTAAAATTTCAAAATCCATGGAAGTACAGTTGAAGAACTATAACCGGGAGAAAAAGCTAATAATTTGAACTCTCATCATTAGCGCCTAAATGACGTTTTAAAACCCAGAAAATAGAAAAACATGCAGAAAGGCTACAAAACTTCCCCAAAGTACATAATAATGCCATTGCATAAAATAGTACATTGACTGAAAACATTTATATTCAACCAGTTTATAATTTCAACAAATTTACTGTTGCCACCAATTTTTGACAAGTTTGTTTCTGACAAGTAATCATATCCTCAAAGATCTCAGATCTTGGATGGAACAGTGTGGGACAAGAGAGCAGATGCCATATCAGGAAGCAGGGAGGACACTTCCTAATTTGTGATTCAACCACTCCTCCTCTGTGAGCCAATTTCTTCTTCTGTGCAGTGGAGGAAATGACCCATCACATCTAATTCCCAGAACTTTTGCAAGGATCCTCTGACACTAGGAAATGTTAAGAAAGTGTGCTCAGGAATCAATCTGCCTCGCTCTGCCATCCAGACCAAGTTATTTAACCCTCTTGGGTCTCAATTTCCAGAGGACTGCACCCACCTATACAAGGTAGTAAGTGTAAAATAAATGTCAGTTATCATAATGAATGGAAAAGTGTGATATGGAGAATTTTAGGGGTTGACAATATCCTTATGTTTTTGTCTTCCAGCAGTTCAGGAGTTGGGTAAAGGCAAAGACTGGACCTTATTCATTGATTATCTCAAACAGAACAGAGAACATGGCTAAGAAGCTTTTCATTCACCTCACCCATTCTGAGAGGATACCTTCTGTCTGGATAGTGGTCTGTCTATCCTTACCGTCTTAATCCTCATTAATTGTTTAAAAGATCCAAATAAGTTCAGGTATCCCAAAATAAACAGAAAAGAGGATTTATTAATCCATAATGGAGCCAATTGAGACACGCCTCTGCTCCTCTTCTGCCTCTGCCCTTACCAGATCTTTGGGCACTGCAGCATGTGACAGGAAGAGCCCTGGACGAGGTTGTACTATTACTGCTTTATATATGGAGTTAGGTCCAGCCTAACTCCTGATTTGCCATAAGACCTCAGTTTTCTCAACTTATACATAAAAGGGCTGGACCAGATAGATGATTCTTAACTTTGGGGAATATACAGAACTTCCCTTTACAGGACAAAAAAAAAATCAGCAGAATCAAACCACCACTCCTACTAAGAAAATAACTATGGACAATTTACAACCCCCACACTCAGATCAGTACATCCTCCACTTGAGAAACGTCTTCAGAACTGAAATCAAGTGATTAAAATGTCTTTCAGTTAATTGTAAGCTACCTTTATAAATGTAAAAAAGTTTTTTTAGATTATTATAGAAATTACCTGAAAGTTAAGGTCTCAAAGAATGTGTGGCCCTGACAATACATCAAGAGACCCTACTGTCACCACCCCAGTTGGAAAATCACTAGCGCTTTACCTACTTTTATGATCTATTGATTGTACATTCCCTAGTTCTAAGTTCCATCCTATTCTCTCTGAGTCCTATCCTGTCATCCCCAGTCTCTTAGACAGGCTAGACAAACCTTTTCTTCCTTTTCGGGAACCCCAGAAAAGGTATGGGGTCAGGGTAGAAGAGAGACCAGAGAAGGTGTTTGCCTGATCCTCCACTTAGCACTGAGACTAAAGTCTTTTGGCAAAACCACAGTGGAGTCCTCATATGCAGCAGAGAGAATGGAGAGTAAAAATAAAGAAAACCAAACTCACTGCCATCAAGTCAATTTTGACTCACAGTGACCCTATAGGGCAGGATAGAATTGGCCGTGTAAATTTCCAAGATTATAACTCTTTACAGGAGTAGGAAGCTTCATCTTCCTCCTGAAGAGCTGCTGGTGGTTTTGAACTGCTGACCTTGTAGTTAGTAGCCAAACTTGTAACCACTATGCCACCAGAGCTCCTCTGAGAGAATGGAAAGGGGGTTTCTAAATCAAAACTTTCTGCTGCCTCCAAGATACATTTCTAGTTATTTCCTAGAAAGTTGCCATTTGCTTGCCAGGACCACTCTTCTTCCCCTTTCTTTCCAGGTGAACTCATCTAGGGAAGAGGGAACTAGCCCTGTAGGTGCTGACAGGAAGAAAATGATGTAGGAATGGGTTATCCATCCCTCTACCATATGAATGGGATCTGTGGGCAAGGAGAGTCCTGAATTACAATTTGGACAGGAGTGGGAGATTCTAAGACAGGTATGTGGTGCTGGAGAAGAACTCCATGCTGGACATCTGTCAAAGACTGGCTGCTGCATGACCTCATCACTCTGGATGTCAGTTTACATATTTTGGAAGTGGATGATATTCCTGCTCTGACTCCCTTCCTACTGTCCTTGAAAGCCTTGGAGGAGGCTATGGGTGAGAAGGCCTTTTGAAATTGTAAAGCACAATGTAGTAACTGTGCTTGTGCTAGCACACTGGAGCATACATTCCAGCATACTTAGTGGGCTCCTCTTGTCTGCAGATAATTATCAAATTGGAATCAACTGGAAGGAATGTTAAAACAAAGTTTGTTGAGACTCCTCCACGAATCTCTGATGTAGTAGGACTAGAGTGGAGTCTGAGAATTTGCATTGCTGACAAATCCACAGGTGGTGGTGGTGGCTTGGGAGAACTACTGTGTTATAGTGAGCCAGACCTGGGATAACATTTGGAGAATCACTGCCCTTTAGTAGGCCGAAGACTTCTCATTCACTGTAGTATCTGTGCATGTTATCCCTGTGTGTGTTGCTTTTCCCATAATGAAGTAATAATGGGAGCAGAACATGAGATCACCTCTACTCTGCACCATAAGCATCCCCATGGGGACTAACACAGAGAGATCTCTTCAATAGCTTGCTAAGAAAGAGCAGTTAAGAGTTAGGAGCCCCTCCTAACATTTAGCCATCTTCACACACATAGCTATCATATACATACAATTTCAAATAAACACATTATGCACATAGTCATCTCACAGTCCTATAACATATCAAAGACTAATGTGAAGAGCTGCCTAGATCAGCCAGTTCACTTACTTACATATTAATCTGTCTTTTCTTTGGTTTCTTCATATATAAAAAGGGGAATAAGGAATATATTTTATGTGACTGAACAAACAATTGAAGATTGTTAAAATAACAAATATTTTGCTACCTATATATTTACCAGAACTTTCTAAATCATAAAAAAGAAACAAAGAGGGCTAATGATAAGACTGTATTGGGTTGTAGAGTGACTCAATGAAATAAGGACTGGAAATTGTTTAGAGGAGGATTAAATGTTACATATTAACATAATTGTTAGCAGTAGACTTTAGGAAGCCTCAGTAAGGAAAAGCTAGGCCAGACACTAACTAACTACTATGAGCAAATTCACCCAGGTCAAATCAGCATCCAACTTAACCATGACACATTTGGGTTTGGAGACCTAGATCTCATTGTTTGGCCTTGAGTTAGTCTCTGACCTTCCTGGGCACCAGTATCTGCGCCATAGGGGCTAAGCTGGATCATTTCTCAGGATTATCTTCCTGTTCTGTCACATTCTCATGGTTCATGCCTGGTGGTGCAAGGCAGAAGAAGTAGCCACGGTGCCATAGGCTCAACCTATAGGCCAATTTCATCCTTACTAGAACTGAGAGTAAGAGTTGACCCTCCCCTGAGCAAAAGACTATTAGCAACTGTCCTCCTGTCTTTTCTCCTGATGGCTCCTCAGACCCAGAATTGTGGACGTAGCCAGAGCTGGAGAAGGGACGCCAGAGAGATCTATCATACCTACCATACCCCCTGTCAGACTATAAAGTACCTGTCAGACTATAAAGCACTGGTCTGTCCCTCACCTCACCAAACCCCTGAGAGGCAGGGAGCACAGAAGAAATTGGAAGTGTCAAGAAGGTATTGATTGTCCAAGGCATCAGGACTCAAACCCAAAGCTGTCAAATCCCAAATTCAGTGCTTTATGTCGTGAAAGCTTTGTAGAAGTCAGACGTGGGGAAAGTCCTTGTATTACCACTGCTTCCCTTTTTTTTTCTTCCCCAAACTATTTTATTAGAAGCTAATCCAGACATCATTCCATAGTTTAATCATATCAAGCAATGCTGTACAATCACTGCCACAATCAATTTCAAATCATGTTCTTCCTTCTTAAACTCTTTAGTATCAGCTCCCCCTTACCTTCCTCACCCCCATATTCACTCAGGAATACTTATTATAGTTGTTGTCTCTATAGATTCACCTATCCTGGGTTTCATATACAG
Organism: Echinops telfairi; assembly: GCF_000313985.2. Classification (NCBI taxonomy): domain Eukaryota; kingdom Metazoa; phylum Chordata; class Mammalia; order Afrosoricida; family Tenrecidae; genus Echinops; species Echinops telfairi. Next base: position 4,311,354 of record NW_022111323.1, on the reverse strand, counting down.
AGAAACATAGAAAATACATAACAGAGAGTCAAGAATGCTACCAACAATGACAAAATACAACAGAAATAAACTCTGATATGAAAACAAAAACCACACAGAAAATATTAAAAACCACATCAAGCCCCAAGTGTCAGAAGGGAGATCAAGTAACAAGATTTTAATCATTCAAGTCAGATTTATCATTTTAATTAACTATAGTCATCTCTCCAATATTCTTTGCCTGATAACCAGGTTATTCCCTTCCCTCAAATAGAGTTAGAGGGAAATCACCAGAGGTTTATTCCCTATGTAGTTTCTGCAAATGTATTTTGGGCTTCAACTGTCCATAGTCTTCTGCACACCAGATCGCACGACTTAAACATCGATATTATTCCCTCCTTCAGACAATCCTTGGACCACGTATGTTGGTGTGCTTCTTCCACGTGAGCTTAGTTGATATCTCACTTAGATGGCTGCTTGTTTGAAAACAACCTTTTAAGACCCCATACACTACTCTTTGTGATAGAAAGGCAGCATCTAATTTCTTCACCACAATTTGCTGTAGCACTCATATCTTCTGTGTTCCTTCATGAGGGTGAGTACTGAGCAGGGCTATGTCCTAAGACCTAACTGTTCTTAGACTGAAGCTAGGTTAAAGTGTAAGCCCCAAATCCATTGATGAATCTATGTTTTTTATTGTGCCTCTGCTTTATCTTAGAGACATCTTTGTTAATTTATGGTAGAGAATCTTATCAATCATCTCCCTGGAGCATAAGGACCTTCTGCTTAGTGTCATTGATTAGCCCATGGTACTAATTTTAAAACACTATTGAGAGAGGTAAATTGAACAAGTGTAGGCTACATATCACAATTACTGGATTATTCACTTGTACAGAATACATTCTTATGTGACTTGATGCCATTTCCACAAACAATGGGAGTTGGTGGTCAGGCAAAATTTACAATATCACTATTTTCTATCTTCACACTTGTCACCTTCTCGACAAGGATGGCACCATTCCCACCCTCACAATTCCAATTCTCCTAATTGTACTTGAGTTTCCTAGTTTTTGGTAGTTCTTACTACCTTCTAACATAATACATAAAATTGCCTATTTCTTAAATTAATTTTTATTGTGTATACTTCATCATTAGAATATAAGCTCTACATGGACAGAGAGTGTCACTGATGTTCTTTATTGTGATGTCTATAGTGCCTATATTAGTGTCTGGTAACTAATAGGTATTCATTATGTGGCAAAGGAATAATATATCCAGTAGAAGCTCAGGACAGGGTGGCAGCATAATTGTGGTAGAAGCTGCCTCTTAGCAGTTCTTGTCCTTACTGTACATATCACTGCTGAGGTAATCTTTCCAAAATGAAAGTCAAACTATGTCCCTCCCATGACTTAAATTTTTCAGGACTCCCCATGAGTTATATAATAAACTCCAACTCCTTGGTATTTCATGATTTGACCTTTTGCCTCATCTCATAATCCACCTAACCCTCCAAACAGAAAGACGATTTGTGGTTTCTCCAATGGACTAAAATCTCAGCCTCCTTTGTGACTTTACCCATGTAGTAATATCTATCCCCAGATGCCTAACAAACTCTTAATCCTCATTTGCTCAACTCTTCCTTTTGAGGAATTTCTCAATTCAATAAAAATTTGAAACATTTCCTGATTCTACTTGACCTCCTGCTCCCTACCCTAGGCTGCCTCTGAGCGTCCCAACTACCTAAAAGAGGATTCAGCTACAGAATTTAGCCACTGTATCACAATCCCTAGTTTTCATGTAAGTCTCTCTCAGTGAATCAAGAGCCTTTGAGAATAAGGACTCACTGTTTCGTATTTATCTGTGTTCCTAGTTTCTAGCCACATAATAGTTGTATGATGGAAACATACAAGAATGAATCAGTTATAGATGATTTTTTCCATATCTTACATCATCCTCTGTTGCCCCTTACCCACTTTTCCATTATCTGTCCCCCTGGGAGGGGGTTCTACATTGATCCTTGTGATCGGTTTCCCCTTTCTCCTTCCTCCCCCCACCCTGCCCTAATTCTCCTGGTATCTCTACTCTCCTTGTTGACCCTGAGGGGGTTTATCTATCCTGGATTCTCTGTGTTGCAGGTTCTTATCTGTAGTAGTGTGCATGTTCTGGTCTAATCCGATTTGTAAGGTAGAAATGAGATCATGATAGTGGGGTGAAGGACGCACCAAAGAACTAGAGGAAAGTTGTGTGTTTCATAGGTGTTATACTGCTCCTGGACTGGCTGATATCTTCCCTGTAATCCCTCGTGAGGGAGCATGGGTGGGAGTGGATATCAGGGGCTCAAGTGGGAAGAGAATGCTTTGAAAATGATGATGGTGGCATATGTACAAATGTGCTTGACACACTGGAGGAATGTATGGATTGTGATAAGAGATGTAAGAGCCCCCAATAAAAGTATTTTTAAAAAGAATGAATC
>NW_022111323.1:4306284-4307989 GCF_000313985.2 Echinops telfairi | reverse complement strand
TCAATTACATCTTACCTATTGTCCATAGCACAAATTACCTATGGCAGTTTTTCAATAATAACAACAGGTTTAAATCCCTAAATATACCTAGAAAGTAGGCACTGTTATCATTCCCACTTTACAGATGAGGAAACTTGCTAAAAACAAAACAAAACAAAAAAAACAACCCAAAACCTGGAAGTAGGACGTGGTAGGGCTATAGGCAAACTCAAGTCTCTCAATAGAGCCCAGTTTCATAATCACTGTGCTCTACTGCCTTCTGAGATGCCAAAACACTAGGTCCAGATGCTACCTTAAGCTAAAGGTAAAGCAACTTCAGGAAATAGGATGGACTGTTTGCTATTCCGACTGCCACAACAATATTCTTTTCCCATTTGAGCTATTGAAAAGGTGGGATGGCAGAGGCTTTGAGTCTGTTATCTGGAGGAAGATTTTTGAGTGTAGAAAATTTGCATAATTGATTCATAGCTGGGCCATATCCTTTACTAGAGAACAAGGCAGAAGGGAGGGCTTGGATAGATCTATATCAAGAGGGGCTAGAAGTGTTTGTCACAGAGGGGATTAGAGGGGTACCCACGAATAAGCACAGTCTTCTAAAAGTAGTTCTGAATTCCTCCAATGAGTTATCTGCCATCCAGCCAGGCCTGTAGTCATTTCTGTCTAGGATGCTTTCAATGCATGCGTTACCAATTGCCACTGTGGCAATTTGAAAAGTTTCAATAAAACACTCCTAGATCTAATTTAGGCAATATAGCTTCCTGGTGAACCCTCTAAGTCTAAATGAATTAGTTGTAAATTGCACCCCCAGGTAACTGAATGATTTGACTTGTAGTATTAAATTATTAGAGCGAAATCAATTGAATGCTGGCAGCTCTCTACCAATACTGATAATCTGAGCTTTTGTATAGTATATCTTAAAGTCTGCTTTCTGGCAATAATTGGGCAGCAGAATCTATTGTTGGTTTCAAGCACCCCTAGAACGTGACAGTAAAACCATATCATCTGCAGAGAGAAAAATACAAATGTTTGTATTCTCACTTGTAGGGCCCCAGCCCAGGAGTCATTCATGACAAATTCAGAAGCTGAGTTGGGGGAGAAGGAAAAGTCCATATACTTCTTAAATATAGTAGCTGATTTCTCAAGAGATTGGCCATTCCTGCTAATCCTGCTTCATATTTTAAAAATGCACACAAATATCAAGGGCAGAGGGAGGAAGGCAAAACCTCAAGCAAGAGACCCTGGGAAGATGGTGTCTAGTTAAGACTCACGCAACCGGCACTCCTGCTGCCAGACCAGAAAATTGGGAGGTAAGGTGAAGGAGACTAGGAGGCAGAGTCCTGAAATTAGAACTAGGGTACTAGGATCTGTCCTGACACCATTTTTTTGCGTGTGATTTCTACTCACAAAGCAAACCAAGAACTCACTAAATCACTCTAGGTTCAGTGTGCTGGGCTCACAAGCTCCAGCTGAAGAGCTACCTCCATCCTTTTGCAAAGAGTAGCGATTTCCCCAGGCTGATGCCCTAAATGGGACATAACTCCAGACATGAGGAGAGAACCCCACACCAAAGCTCTCCGTGCTGTTAGCTGCCTTGAGCCCATAGCCTGGGAAGCAGGGGTGGCGGGTAGCCATAATTTGGAGTAGAAGAAAGAGCAGGAATTTACCTGAGGCAGGTTGTGGTGTGGGAGAAAATAAGTGGATAGTC
>NW_022111323.1:4303820-4304958 GCF_000313985.2 Echinops telfairi | reverse complement strand
CCTTCATTCTTTCCTTTCTTTCATCTCTCTTTGTTCTCTTCTTCTCTCTTTCTGCCTGTTTCTCTCCTCTCCCTCTCTTTCCTTCCACATGCCACTGCTGATCTCAAGACTCCTATCATCGGCGTAGGGCAACTCTGCCCACCCAATGAGGAGAGCTACAGCCTGAACCCTTTGACAGTGTTGCACATGACATGACACAAGGCAATGCTACACACTGCACATGGCATGGAGCTCAGCTATATCTTTATCTATTTTTTCTCTCCTTTGCTCTTCCTTCCTTCCTTCCTCTCTTTCTTTTGGTTCTTCGCTCACTTTTTCTTTTTTTCTCCTCTTCTATGTCTTCTCTATTTCCAGCCACAGTGTCAGCAGATTCAGTTTTCCTTTTTTGTTGTTTTCTTTATTTTCCACTGCTTATATTTTTATTTAGTCTTTGCATTTTTATTGTGAGTGGGTTTTAGCTTGCTTGGCATTTTTGCTCGCATTTGTCCTCCCATTTTTTTGTTTTCTTCTTTCCCTATTTTTCTTCTCCTCTCCCTCTCTTTCACTTAACAAGCCACTATCAGCCTTCAGGCCACTCCCCTCTGCCTAGGGAAACTCCGAAGGCCCAATTGGGGGAGCTCCCACCTGCATTTGTTGGCTTTAGATGCAGCTTGGGAAACCACACTAGTCCTCCTCCATATGCCATGAAGCTGGCGGCTCTCCCCTTCAAAAGACTTGGGAACTCCAGCCTAATCCATGAGGCCCTACAAGTGACTGGGGTAACTCCTTCCCACCACTGATGGGGCTCCATGTTGCAGCGGTAACATCCACCCAACCTGCACTGTGATCTCTCTCACTACGGTAATTCCAACTGCAAGCTACGGTGCTCTACACCAAGGAGGATACACCCACATGACTCCTTGGCACGCCAGTTGCAGAAGGAAACATCCAAGCACCATGAGACAAACTACGGCTTATGTAGAGATCAGCTGGTGAAAGGACACTCTCAAGGGCCCACATCAACCCGATCAGAGTTCCATGAGAGAGCTATCCAACTCACATTCCAAATTGTGGAATACTGGTCGGCTAGGGTAGGAGAGAAACCACAGGAAGATACAGCGAGAGCCCAAACCCACAGTACAGCTACCTGCAGATAGTT
>NW_022111323.1:4298576-4301320 GCF_000313985.2 Echinops telfairi | reverse complement strand
AAATACTTGGAAACACAATCACTCCCTAGACTATCCCAGATGGATCACAAGAACCACAGCAGACCCATAGCAATGGAAGAAATAGATAAGATTATTAAGGGATTACCAACCAAAAAATTCCACGGGCTACATGGCTCCACAGAAGAATTCTGTGAAGCATTCAGGGAAGAACTGACACTAGTCCTACACAAACTCTTCCAGAACATAGGAAAAGTTGGAAAACTCCCAAACTCTTTCTGTGAAGCTGGTATAAGCCTGATACCTAAAGCAAGCCAGGATCCCATAAGAATTGAGAACTACAGACCAATATCCCTAATAAACATCGATGCAAAAATCTTTAACAAAATACTGGCCAATAAAATACAAAAGCAAATAAAAAAATAATTCACCATGACCAAGTGGGATTCATACGAGGGATGCAGGGATGGTTCAACATAATAAAAACCATTAGTATTATTCACCGCATTGGAAGGAAAAATGATAAGAACCACATGATAATATAGAAAGATGTAGAAAAGCTATTTAACAATGTCCAACACACATTCCTGTTTAAGGCACTCAAGAAGATAGGAATAGAAGGAAAATTCCTCAATATAATGTATGAAAAACCAACGGCCAATGTGGTAGTCAATGGAGAAAAGATGAAGACAATTCCACTGAAAAACGGGACCAGACATGGATGCCCCTTGTCACCACTCCTATTTAACATTGTACTGGAGGTACGATGACAAATAAAAGACATCAAAGGTATTAGCCTGGGTAAGGAAGAGGTGAAATTATCATTATTCACAAACAATATGATTTCTATACATCAAAAATTCTCTAAACTCCACAAATGGAGTGTTGGAAGCAGTAGAGGAATATGGAAGAGTGGCAGGATACAAGATGAACAAACAGAAGTTTATCAGTCTGCTATACACATGTGACACGATCACAGAAGAGACAATTAAAAAGGTAGTGCCCTTTACAATAGCCAAGCACACATTGAAATGTCTAAGGATATACCTGACTTTAAAAATGAAAGATCTGTACGAGGAAAATTATAGAACACTACTACAAGAAATGAAGAGTGACCTCAACAAATGGAAGAACATCCCATGCTCCTGGATCGGCAGACTCAATATAGTAAAGATGTCAGTTCTGCCCAAGGTACTATATAAGTTCAACGCTATCCCGATATGAATACCACCATCCTTCTTTAAGGAATTGGAAAAACTGAATACCAACTTCATATGGAGAGGGAAGAAGGCCACAATTAGCAGAGATCTCAAGAAGAAGGACAAAGTGGGGGGCTTGCTCTACATGGCTTTAGCACTTATTATATGGCCACAGTAGTCAAAACAGTGTGGTACTGGTATAACGACAGATATTCGGACCAATGGAAAAGAGCTGAAGACCCAGAAATAAAAATGTCAGCATACAGGCAACTGATTTTTGATAAGGCCCCCAAAAATATCAAATGGGAAGCAGATGCCCTCTTCAATAAATAGTGCTGGAAAAGGGGATATCTACCTACAGAAAAATGAAGAAAGGCCCTTACCTCACTCCATGCACAAGAATAAACTTAAGGTGGATCACAGACCTTGAGGTAAAAACGCAAACAATTAGGGATATTCATGAGGGAGTTGGGACAAACCTGAGTATCTTGGCACAGGGAATGCATAGGCTACCAGAATAGGGAAGGATACAAATACAGAAGAGTCACATATAGACAAATGGGATATACTGAAGATAAGTCACCGGTGTACATTGAAAGAATTCACCAAGAGCGTAATAATAAAGCCCACCCACTGAGAAAACATCTTAACAATAACACATCAGACAAAGGCCTTATTACTAAAATCTATAATACTTTGAAAGCTTATAATAAGAGAAAAACTAACTGTCCACTGAGGAGGTGGGCAAAGGACCTTAACAGAAGTTTCACAGGGGCAGAAATCCGAACGGCCAACAAACATATGAGAAATTGTTCCCGATCTTTAGCCATAAGAGTAGTGCAAATTAAAACAACTATGATATACCACCTAACACCCTCAACAAAGCCCACATGGAAGAAGCACACCAGCCTTTGTGATCACGAGGTGCCGAAGGGATCAGTTATCAGGCATCATAGAACAAAAAATCATATCATTGTGTGCTCATCTCTATGATACGTTCGCTGAAGACAAATGGGTGTATAAGCAAATGTGGCGAAGAAAGCTGTTGGTGCCCAGCTATCAAAAGATATAGCATCTGGGGTCTCAAAGGCTTGAAGATTAACAAGCAGCTTCTAACTCAGAAGCAACAAAGCCCACATGGAAGAAGCACACCAGCCCGTGTGATCACAAGGTGTCGAAGGGATGAGGTATCAGGTATCAAAGAATGAAAAATCATATTGTACACGAGGGGGAGTGCAGATTGTGGACCCAAAGCCCATCTGCAGTTAGCAGGACATCCCCTTACAGAAGGGTCATGGGGAGGATATGAGCCAGTCAGGGTGCAGTACAGCAACAATGAAGCATACAACTTTCCTCTAGTTCTTAAATGCTTCCTACCCCCCACTATCATGATCCCAATTCTAACTTAAAAATCCAGCTAGACAAGAGGATGTATACTGGCACCCATAGGAACCATAAACACAGGGAATCCAGGACAGATGACCCCTTCAGGACCAGTGGTGGGAGTGGAGATACCGGAGGGTGGAAGGAAGGTGGGGTAGAAAGGGGGAACCGATTATAAGGATCTACATATAACCTCCTCCCTGG
>NW_022111323.1:4296815-4298113 GCF_000313985.2 Echinops telfairi | reverse complement strand
CAATAAAATATATTAAAGGATAAAAAAAGAAACAACCAAAATCCATCACCATCAGTTAATTCTGATTCATAGAGGGGGTACAGGCCATAGCAGAACTGTGTCATATGATTTCCAAGGCTGTAAATCTTTACGGCTGCCAACTGCCACATCCTTCTCTGGAGGAACAGCCATTGGGTTAAAGCTGCCAACCTTTGAGTATTCAGCAGCATTTTAAGCATTATGCCATAATGGTCCTTGGGAGGGAAGTAGTGGGGTGGAAATAGTTTAAAAGAACTATCCTACACACCCCTACTAGGTACTTGCCTTCATGAGATCACTGAAGCTATGGGTGCTGTAGCAAAGTGTGGTGAAGAAATCAAGTGGTGCCTGATTATCAGAAAGAATAGTGTCTGGGATCTTACAGACTTGTCTATAAATAAACAGCCATCTAAGTGAGGTGTCAGTTAAGTCTACATGGAAGAAACACACCAGCCTGTGTTATCCAAGGATTATAAATAATAAAATTCAAGACCAGAGGAGGGAATGGTATTAGAGTTTAAATTCTGAGCATCCAGTTTGCAGAAGGCTATGGATAACAGTGACAGCCAAAAATCCATTTTCAAGGTCCGTATGTGGATTAAGCCTCTGGTGAATTCCATCTGACCATTGATCAGGGATGTAAATATCCATGCTCTCAGAGAGTGTATTGGAAAGTGGATTAATACAGATGTAGTTAGGTTATGTAAGGTTGGATGTCAGAGGCCTTTTGACGTAGTTTTTACACATTGGGCTACTAACTGCAAGGTCAGCAGTTCGAAACCCCCTGCTGCTCTTTGGAAGAAAAGCAGGGCTTCATACTCCTGCAAAGAGTTAGTCTCAGAATCCCAGGCAGTTCTACTCTGTCCTATAGGGTCACTATGAGTTGGCATGGACTGGATGGAAGTGAGTTTATTTTAACATAAGAAACTATTGTCTGATCTCAAGGATTTGGAAACAACCCAAATTTGCATCAATAGACGAATGGATTACAAAACTGTGGTACATATATACAATGGAGTACTATGAATCGCTAAAAGCAGTGATGAATGCATGAAGCATGGGAAAAACTGGAGGAAATTATGCTAAGTGAAGTAAGCCAAGCACAAAAGGACAAGTACAACATGAGTCCGCTGAGGTAAGTTTATATTAAAAGAAAAGAAAAATGCAAAAGGGGCACAGGGAAAAAGCTACTATACACAAACACTCCAGGGGTGAGGTCCAGGTAGTCTGGCAGGGGCCAGATCAAATCCAGGGGTACATATGGTAGCCAACTAAAAAGG
>NW_022111323.1:4265412-4293991 GCF_000313985.2 Echinops telfairi | reverse complement strand
TCTTCCTCAGCTAAATAACAAGCCTATCAAGGAAGGTCACAATAATGGTCAAGGAACTTCCAAGAAGGGGCAGCTTCCACCTAAGGCAGCATTCTCAATCTGTGGGTCGCAACCCCTTTGGGGGGTTGAACAACCCTTTCACGGGGGCTGCCCATTCAAAATCACAGTTATGAAGTAGGAATGAAAATAATTTTATGTTTGGGGGGTCACCACAACATAAGGAACTGTATTAAAGGATCCAGGCATTAGGAAGGTTGAGAACCACTGACCTAAGGAAAGGGCAGAGATCAAAGGGAAGCTTGGATAGGAGTGGGGGGAAACAGGCAAAAATTTCTGGGAGGGGAGGGTAAAGAAAAGTGGAGATCTGAACGGGAAGGAAGAGATAGGGGTGGGGGAAGTAGAAAGGAAGTTTATTATTGTTCCTGCAGACCAATCACAGAGCAACTTCAGTGTCAAATTCCAGTGCTTCAGCCAGATGTGACCTGTTCCTGTTATCATGGAATATTAATCAGAGGGTCCCCCTTGGGTAACTGGGGAGTTTTGATTAGAGAAATAACTCTTATTAAAATAAGCAGGCAGGAGCATGGGGAAACTCAACTGACTCCTGCCTGCCTACCTCTGAGGCTTGATACTGTAGCTCAGGGCCCCAGACTGAAGATTGGGTGGGGTGTGTGTGAAGCCATAACTAAGTGTGTAAACTAAGGTTGGTCCTTGAAGGTACAGAACAGGTGGCTAAGCATGGCACTAGAGTCTGGGGTTCAGAGGGCCTGGGGCTTGTCTGACTTCATTCATCCCTCCATCAATCATAACAATGTCTGTTCCCTGGGTTTCCCCCTCACCAACCCAACCCCCACAGCCTTCTAAGCCTGACTCAATAGCCACTAACTACTACCCCAGGCTCTGGCCCTGCTGGACTCCAGCTCTGTGAGAGGGTGTGCAAGGCCCCTGGCCTCTATATACTTAGATGGTGAATGCATCTTCCTGTTTGAGCCAGGCCAGAGTCTGAGATGGAGGGAATGGGATCTATACAACCATCCCCAGCCCCAGAGCATATTTAATCACAGGAGTCTCAAATGTAAATCACACAAAGAACCCAGAAAGTCCACCTCAAAGAATCCAGACGCTTGCCCCAATTATTTCACTCTCACCTACAATGCCTCCAAACTAAAACAAAACCAAAGCAAACCTACTGCCATAGTTATTCCAACTCACAGCAACCCTTCAGGACAGAGTAAAACTGCTCCATAGGGTTTCTAAGGCTGTAATCCTTATGGAAGCAGACACCACAGGGCTTTAGCCACCAACCTTTTAGTTAGTTAGCAGCCAAGTGCTTAACCACTACACCACCAAGGCTCCTTCCAAATGTCCCAGGGGACAATTTGAGGAGAGAAGCCCTGAGTTCTAGCCCCAGTTCTTATCATGTCCTCTCCAAGGCCTCTGAGTTGAGGACATTGGATTAAATTTACTCTTTTTCCAAAATCCCTAGGAAATCACTATGTACCAAACTCTGTAATGACTGGACTTTGGAAATTCAAAGAAAAAAGTACAATATAGTTCCACTCTTGAGATTGATGTAATGACAGACAGACATGGAGAAAGCTATTTCACATTGAGATGGTAATCATAATGATAAAATTGATGGCATGTTTATAACATACTAGGCACTGTGCTAAGAGTTTTATATGTTATTTCAACAACCGAATGCTATTAACAGTGTCAACATCCTGATTTTACAGGTGAGTTACTAAGGTGTGAAGAACCTGGTTACATATAAAAACCTCATGGTTGCTGAAGGTGTGTGTATGTGTGTTTGTGTGCTTGCGCACATGCGCGGGCAAACACACACATTGGTTATCTAGTGCTGCTAAGTAACAAAAATATCACAAGTGGATGACTTTAACAAACAGAAACTTATTCTCTCACAGTTTAGAAAGTAAGAAGTCTAAATATGAGGGGTTTGCTCTAGGAGATGGCTTTTTTCTTCCTGTGTAGCCTCTGCGAGGGGGCCCTTGTCTCCTTTTAATATCTGTGGGGCTTGTGTTCATTAGAGAGTTGGATGGGTCTTAGCATAAATCTTCCTCTGGGTCTAAGACAGCGGTTCTCAACCTGTGGGTTGTGACCCCTTTAGAGGTTGAACCCATTCACAGGGGTGGCCTAAGACCATCGGAAAACACATTAATATTTCACAATATATATTTACACATTGTTTTTGTGATTAATCACTATGCTTTAATTATGTTCAATTTGAAACGATGAAAATACATCCTGCATATCAGATATTTACATTATGATTCATAACAGTATCAAAATTACAGTTATGAAGTAGCAACAAAAATAATTTTATGGTTGGGCGTCACCACAACATGAGGAAGTGTATTAAGGGGTCGCAGCATTAGAAAGGTTGAGAACCACTGCTCTAAGATATTGACAGTTCAGGGACCCTGAGGCTAAATGATGCACTCTGTTCCTGGCTCTTTTTTCTTTGTTACAATCAGTTTCCGCTTCTCAGTTCATTTCTCTATCCTTTTATCAGTTGTAAGGCCACACCCTAGGGAAACTCCCTTCCAGTGGATCAGTGCTGTGACCTGAGTAATGGTATTACATCCCATCCTATTCCTATTACAGATGATTAGCAAATCATATTATGGTGGATGGTTACATCATCACATAACTGCCAAACCACAGAGTCATGACCAAGCCTAGTTGACACATATTTGGGGGGGACACAATTCAACTTATAAAACAAAAATTTCCAGAGAAGAGGACTTTGGGGTAATCTCTAATTTTTTTGAAATGTTATAAAAACATTAAAAATACATAAAACTTGTGATAAAAATTCCCTACCCAGAGCTTTGGTACACATTAAAAATCACTGGATAAGAGAGTCTAAGCAAGGCTTTATTTATTGATTTTTTTGGTACTTGTAAAAAAAGGTTAATTTTCATCATAAGAAGCACACAGACTATATACAATCGCACAATTAAAAGTAATAAAAAAGGGAAGGTGTAATTTTCATCTTCTACTGCAAATCCACAGTACAAATATAGGACTTTTAAAATATAGAATGAAAAAAGAAAAACTATAAAATTAAAAATCACTGATATCATAACACGACATGCTAGAACCTACCAGCAGCTTCTGAAAACCGAAGAACTACTCTTGAACAGGCTTTAATGCATACAATATCTAGCTGGCCTCCACAAAGGCTACACCACTGCAAAGTTAACCAGCATAGCAAAGCACAGAAAGAAATCATTGAATGTGGCTTCCTTCCTGCAAACACCTCCAAGATCTGATGATGACTCTGCTGAGGGAAGTAACAAAATAAGCTCTTGCTCTCGGGTTTTTATTAAAGAGCTTCTCTGGGACATGGTAATATGTCCTTCTGGCCTTCCCAGATGTATTCTAACCCACTATCAGAGACAAGGTTCCAACTTTTGGAAGTGATACAGAATCTGTGTGTGTGTGGGGGGGGAGTGGATAGTCACCTGTCCCCTAATTCATTAGCTGTTTATTGAATGATAGGTTAACTGTTCTGAAGAAGTAGATTCTAATGAGAAATGGGTGCTTCCTACATTGAAGTACATTTTACTGATTAAAAAAAGAATTTTACTCACATCATTACATTAACATTGAACAGATGTAGAAGAAACTCAGACCTCAAGAGAAGACTTATAGAAGGACTAGAAGCAAAGTCAAGCCTCAAATTCAGGTCTCTCTACCCTGAATTCAAGATCCTGCAGGTGGCACAGGAATCTGGGTGTTCCTCCCCTTGGGCCTTCAGTAGCCAAACCCAAGCCGGTCAAGTTCTGGGGTGGGGTTCTGGAGAAACGTGCAGCTTAATACCCAATGGACCCTCTTTAGAACCATAGAGAGGCTTCTAAATTCAAGTGGCCAAGCAGAGACCAACCTCAAAAGGACCTTGGCTGTCTGAAGCTAGGTGATAGGAACCAAAGGCTAACTCAGAACTCTTCAACTGTAGTAAGTGGCATTTCCCAAGTAATTTCCAGGACCAGATAATGTTCTAAGAGCTTGGTATGTGTTCCTTTATGTAATCTTCATGAGGTGGCTGCTACCCATTTCAAAGATGGAAAGAAAAAAAAAAGGAACAGAGGGATGTAATTGACTTTTTTGAAAATCCATAGCTAGAAAGTAGAAAGGCTGGGATTTGAGCCATGGCAAACTGATTCCAGAGTCTGGGTCATTAATTATATTGCCTCTCAAACCACAGGGCTGATATCAGAAGTACAGGCTGAAGGGCCCAACCTCCCTCTTTCCCCATTTTGGCACAACCATTTCCCCTGGATAGCAGAGCAAAGTACTTAAGCATTTGGACTCTGAACTCAATCTTCTTGGGTTGGAATACTTGCTCTACAACTTCTTAACCACCTGCCTGTGGGTACTTTCACTTTCTGAGCCTCAGATTCCTCATCTGTAAAACAGTGATAACCACAGTCCTATCTCAGATAAGTGTCTTAGTGAGACATCATCGAGATATTAGGTGTCAGTAAAGTATATGGATTTTAAGCTTGGTATCTGGTCTATAGTAAGTACTCAATAAATGTTAGCTTTTATTGTAGACTAACATAATAAGACATGATTGTTCAGATTGAACAGTGATCTGAATAGGTGGCGGGTGCGAACAGAGCTCTGGAATGGATTTTCTAGCCCAGCCAAATCTATTCAATTTGACACATATTTTAAAGGTTTATTGATAATACTTTTTTGCTAAATTCTGAGTTGGACATCACTAGTTGAGACACAGAGATAAATGAGACGTGGTCCTGCCTTCCAGTTCACTATCTAGTGAGGGAAACGGACACAGAAGCATTGTAGGAACTAAAAAAGAATGGATTTGGCCTGGGTTGGGAGCAGGAAGTGTCCAAAGGGTCAGTAGGAATTTGCCAGGGCTCGAGTCAAGGGGACAGGAATTTCAGCCTGGAAGAAGTGCATATGGAAAGCACAGAGGCTTCAGGGTACATGTACTGGTCAGGAAACAATGAGTTGTTTGAGTTTAATGTTTGGAGAGATCAAAGTAAGGGACTAAAAAGATTGAACGGGCTTTGAATGCCATACTGAGGAATTAACCTATTGATAATATATTTGAAAGGTAAACAGGATTGAATTTTGGAAAATTTGCTGATTGTTGTTTTGCAAAGGGTTGGGGGACAGGATAGAAACAGGGATATCAGTTAAGAGGGTGGCAGCGTAGTGACTCAGGGTGTGGTTAGAAGGAGTTAAGTGCTCCAATTCAAGGATAATCCTGAAGTTGCTAGTTGGATCCATTTCTGGCAAGACTTTGGCTGAGCTGAAAGCAGACACCTCCGTTCTGTAGCATTGTCTCTTTTTTCCTTTCATGTTTATTTTCATTCCCTTATAAAGTCCATCTCAGAAGTCTAATCTTGTTTCAGTAAAACTGTAGGGAAACAAGATTTTTCCATACCAAGGAAAAATACCTTGTGGTGCAATAGTCATGCATTGAGCTATGATCTACATGGTCCACAGTTCAAAACCACCAACAACTCCAAGGGAGAAAGACTGGGCTTTCTAATACCCTAAGCAATTAGTCTCAGAAACCCACAGGGAGTCGACAGGGAGTCAGCATTGGCTCCATGGCAGTTAAGCGTTTGTTTATCTGAGCTGGGACCAGGCTTCCGCCTATGCCTCCTGGGCTCTGTTAGTGGGTCAATTTTATATCAGTGGGACATGTCAGGCCAGCTAGGTGGGAAGAGCAGCTTGGCGATACAGTTATGCACGGAAAGACAGAGAAGTCAACAAATTCTATTGTCTATTTCAAAGAAGAATGGTTCAATTCCCTGGGCAATGCCCCTAAGTTATAGATACCTCTAGCCTTTACATCTCTGGATTTCACAGTTTTAGGCCCCACCAAGAGGTGTTTAGGATGAGAGTCTGTGCCAGAAGGAGGGATCCCAGAGTCCATAGTGAACAACCACTGGGTAGGAAGTGGGGGGAGGATGTGCAGTTGTCTGAAGATGCAATGGGCTGGAAGTCAGAAGACTTGGGAAATCCAGTGCCACAGAACACTCTGTGTGACAGGGTACTCACTTCCCCTTTCTAGGCCTCAGTTTTCCCATCCATCCAGCAAGGGGGCTGGACTAGAAAGCCTCTAAATGCCCAGTTTGAAAGATTCCATTCTCTTCTCTGAATCTGCCCAGGGGGAGGCCTTGGGGGCTGGGGCACCAGCAGGGGCTGAGAATTCCATAGCAATTTGCATGTGAAAGCATGTTACTGCCATGGCTATTAGTGTGTGCAGGGGGACTGAAGGCAGCAAGGATAACTAACTGTCAGACTGGCCAAAAATTACCAGGCTGCCTGGGCTGGGGAAGTGGGGAGGATAACCCTGAAGGTGTGCAAAGGGATGATGACCTGACACATCTCAGAAGGGAGATGCCTAAATCTGGGTTTGGGCCATGAACTAGTATAGTAGATCTGGCCCCTACAGATGTTTTCCAGAGTATGCGCCTCTGAGAGAAATCAGAATACACCAGTAGGGTACAACAGAAAGGTCCCCAAGAAGGGGCACAAACAGTAAATTTTTGAGGGTTGCCTACCACCAGCACTAAACTTCTCAGGATCACACTTTTCACAGAGTTATAAACTATTGTTCTGATAACTGTCTTGTGTAAACTTATACAGATGGTCAATATGAAAAAAATCCAAAAACTAAACTCATTGTCATTGAGTCGATTCCAACTCATAATGAGCCTATAGGACAAAATAGAACTGCCCTTTTGGTTTCTGAGACTGTAACTCTTTAAGGAGGAGAAAGCCTCATCTTTCTCCAACACAGCAGCTGGTGGTTTCAAACTGCTAAGCACAAGGTTAGCATCCCAATGTGCAACCCACTATGCCAGCAGGGCTTCTGTGTTAATATGAATATTGCATATATAGAGATTTGTTTGGTTCACTCACACACACATATTCCAGGGGGGATCTGGGAGAACAAAGCAAATAGTACAACAAAGGAAATTCTCTGACCTGTAAAGAAAACAGGATTTTAGATTTGACTCTGCTGTCTCACTCCGTGTGCTGTGGCAAGTCCTATCTAGTCTCTAGGCCTCAATTTCCCCAGAAGGCTCTAAAGGAGCTCTACCAATCCTGGGCTTCTAATTTCTACCTGAACAGTCAGACCCATTGACAGCATGGTCAGCATACGGCTCTGCCCAGTAGAATCTATCTAGTGTGAAGTGTCCTGGGCAGGGATGTTCAAGATCTCACTTGATTTCTACAAATGACCCACATGGAGGCTCTCTATTGGGACCAGCCCTGAGACAGAGGGGAGTTCTCCTACAGAAGCTGTGTTGTAAGAGGATGACCCAAGGTGCCATAGAGATTTAGAAGGGCTCTTTTAGTATGGGCAGCTTCTGCCTACAGGCTTTTGTCCCACAACTGGCCCAAGTACCTGGGATGAGAAGAGAGCCCAATGACAAGTTCTTATGATGATATTTATGAACTTTGCAAAAGGCCAGCTTTGGTCAATGACTCGGGGAGGGGAGAGGGACAATCATAACTTGGGACCCACTTCCAAGCAGAAAAAGCTCCCAGGGAGTTCAGCCCCAGACCCAAACAACCCTCTGCACAGCTCACTGAAGTTAATAGCAATCATTTATTAGTGCCTACTACGTATTCACAGGGTTGCTGGATGTTGGGTAAATGAGTGGATGGATAGATGTATGTATGGGCGAGTGAGTATAGACCTATGTATGTATGAAAGATTAACTCCAGAACCCAAGTTTAATCTGGGTAGCGTCCATCCAGTCTCTTACACCCTCCCATGACTCAACCATCGTATACTCAGTCAAGAGCTAACCTAGTGCTTAAGATTCTTCTAGAAAGTACCCTTCTAGGTGAGCTCCCTTGGAAGCAGGGACCTGTTTGTCCTACTTGTCACTGTACCCCAGTGCCCAGACCATTGACTAGCACATAGCATATTCTCAACAGTTTCTAAATAAAATAATAAATCTAGTCCTATATTTTCATTGCTATATATATAGGGAAACTGAAATCCAAAGAGGCCGCCTTGGGATAGTTGGGACATGCTTTCAGCTCACCCACCTCTCAGAACATGGCTCTCCCCTATACAAAGGGCCCTGTCACAAACTTCTCCCACCCTCCCATATCCCTTTGCACATTCCTTAATCCCCTCACCCCCAGCTTTCCTGCTTTTCCCTTTGCCAGCACGATAATGAACCACTGAAAATAGTACCTACAATTACTGTCTCCCCTGTGTCCTTAAATTGCTCTTAGTTAGGGCTCCACGACCCCTGTCCTGGGTAGGGACTGGGTTCCCCCTGAGCAGGCTTCCAAAATAGTCAACCTAATAACCGTCAGAGGCCCTAGACTCCCAGATCTGATGGCCAGCTGTGCAGCAGCCTATACCAAATGGGTAGAGAGGGTTCCCAGATGGCCAGGGGGCTGCCTTAGATGGAGTGTCAGTGGAACTATGAAGTGTCCAGGCAGGATTTGGGGCAGGCAGGTTTTAGGGACAGATTTCTGAGAGTTATTAACAACAGGTGGTGAAAGGAATACATGCTCAGCAGGGCCCAACCTAAGATGGGTCTCTCCCTCAGATCTGCAGCCCACCCTCGAGCCCCCACCTAGAGCATGCCAGACCATCCATGTCCCTGGTGTTTCAGGGATAATTGACCAGTACAATAAGGTCACAAGAGCTCTGCCCTTGAAGCTCCACAAGGCTGTTCTTCAGGGAAATGAGGCATGGAGAATACCTGCTCAGTTTGGCATCTTTGGAGAACTTGGCTTAGCCTATGGAAGATGCCATGTTACCCCACCCTCACCTGGTAAGCATCCTCTATTCCTGACTCAACAGGATCTTGGGCCCAATTAGGACAAGGAGAGCAGTGAATGGGACATGACTAGGCCCCACCCTATCCACTAGAGGCTCTCCCCTCCTGCTTCTGGCTAAGCTTGGTCTTCACTCTGCTCCCCTCTTCCTTCCCATCACTCTAACCCAGAATGATGAGAAAGAAGGGGGGAGGAGGACTCTGGTTCAAAGTTCTCAGGGAAGTATGCTTGTTCAGTCTCACCCTAGACAGAAGGGATAGGGGAGGAGGAAAGAATGGGAGTCATACTCAAGGAGCTTCTCATATTTTCCCATTGTGTAATAAAAGGCCTGGGCTGGAATTCTAGTGTTCCCACTCATTTGGTGTGTGTTTGGGGCAAGTTACTGCTCCCCCCATAGGATCTGTTTCATCTCAAATATGAGGCAAAATTTCCATACCTACCAGTCTCACAAAGCAGTTTATGAGGCTCAATGAGATAATGTATATAAATGTTTGAAAAGCCTGGCAGGTACTGTCCAAGTGGAGGATACTATGCCACAGGGATTTACCACTGTATGATCAACCCAGTGTGAGCACTGAGATCAAACAAGTTCCAGCCATGATGC
The DNA here is from genome assembly GCF_000313985.2 of Echinops telfairi. Lineage (NCBI taxonomy): Eukaryota > Metazoa > Chordata > Mammalia > Afrosoricida > Tenrecidae > Echinops > Echinops telfairi. The sequence continues at coordinate 4,284,564 of NW_022111323.1, read as the reverse complement.
TCATGCCAAGGCAAGTACAAACAATCAGAGGCCTGCTGCGCTGTCAGCAAGACTGCTCTGTACTTTCCTTTTCTTACTTGTCTCTCCTACAGATTTTACTTAATACTCCCACAGCTACTTTCAGGGGGTCCCTAGAAACTCAATCCTTCATTGGTAGGGTGAGGGCAGCAGGTATTGTGCACAGAGTAGGTGATCTCCCAAGGACACTCCCAAGGACTTACTCCTCCATCTTAATTACAGACCCCAATTTGATCAGAACCAGCCCTGGCTAGAGATCCCTGCCCTAGGCCAGACCCCACTCTGGGCAAACGGCAGAGGTCTTATTTGATCCAGGTACTTACTTTGGTTAACAACAAACCTATTAATAGCCTCTGCCCCAGATGGCTCCAGAAGCACAAGAAACTGGAGAAATTTGGAAGGGTGGAGGGTAGCAGGAGTTGCACATATCTAGTTCATTAAGACAGATATTCTCTTGATACAGCCAACCCAGATCAGCAGTGGTTTGGACACAGGAAAACCACACACACACACACACACACACACACACACACAGGAAAACCACACACACTCTCTCTCTCTCTCTCATTCACTCATTCACATTCCATTCTCAAACATCATGACACCAGTTTACACCCATTTCTCCATGTGGTTAATTTTTTTTAGTTCTCATTTTTTTCTAAGAAAAAAGCAACAAGAAAATAATTCAGTTTATACAAAACATCTTTACATTATTTTTTTCCAAAAAAGCTAGTATTTACACAAATGGTAACACACAAAAACAAAAACCGTTCTGTCACCTGGAAGTGGGGTGGTTTTTCTCTTCTCTCTCCCAAGTGGCACTGGGATGGGCAGCTGGCCAAGAGGCCTTGTGGAGATGGATGGTACAAGGACCAAGCTTCTTGCACACTGCTCTGGGAGCACCTGAAGGGTGCATTCAAGTGTCTATGCTGGCAAGGAGCTGGGTCAAAGTGTATAACAGGCTGGCTCAGCCCCTGGTAGTCTCTTCCTCTTCCCAGGCCCCAGCCTCCAAATGGGGAGGGGAACAACAGGAGCTAGGTGGATAGTGGGTACCCACCAGTGCTAGAGTCCAGAAAAGAATCATGTCACTTGGCTTTATACCTATTTTAGTCTCCACATGCACATCTATTTCCCCACCAGGCTAAAGGATGCCAAAGATAAGGAGAGAAAATGGGGGAGGGCTCCCCCAGCGTTATGTCCTCCACCACCCATGAGGTCATCTGCCTGCAGCAGCTCTCCAGTTCCCCAGGCAACAGCCAATTAAGACATTAATTACTGTGAGAGTGAGGGAGGCAGGAGATGCCCAAGAATCCCATAAGGATTTTATTTATTATGGAAGGGTGGCAGCTACTACCCCACTGCCAGGATTAGCTTTGTAGAGGAAGGGTCAGGAGGGAAGAGTGGGACACCTTTCCCAATAATATTCGTCTCTGCCCTCATGGGCAAGAGCAGGCCTGTCCTATCCCCACCTCAGACAGAGAAATGCTGAGGAGTCTATAAAATAAACAACATTCTATGCTTCTTGGCTGGCCATATCCTGCACAGTCCCAACCCCAGGCCCTCTTATAACAGGCTGGACCAGGCTGAGAAAGCCTGGGGATGGGTAATTTTCTACATCTTTCATTTTTCTTAAAAAAAAAAAAACCCACAAAAACAAAAAGCAGATGAAAAGAAATTGACAGCTAAAAAATGAACACAAAATCATTAAAAGCAGTGATGATAGTAGACAAGCAGTCCTAGGAAGGTGGAACAGGGACAGAGTTGGAGACACGGCCATGGGGGCATCTCTCTGTCTACTGTCCATCAGCATCCAACCCTACTCACCAAGAAAGGGTACCCCCATAGAACCCAGGGGCCTGGCCAGAGGGAGAAGGCACAAGAGCAAGGGGCTTGGGGTATAAGCACGCCCCTCCAACGCCCAAGGAGCAGGAAAAAGGGGGGGATTATAAAAGCCAAGGAACTACAAAACTAAATACAAAGGTGGGCACAGCTGGCAAGGGCTGGGATTATGGGGCCAAAGGGAGAGGTATGGTCCAGGTCATCTGTCCTCCAGGGCCTGAGGCCGCACCGGGCACTCAGACTTTGTAGTAGATGTTCGCCGGGCTCTGAGGTGGCATCTCCTGGACAATGTAGACTGGATGCCCATAGTCCCCACTCACCTTCTCATAGTGGGGGCAGTAATTGTTTTCTGTAGTCCGTAAGGGGATGATGATGTCGCTGGGCTCAGTGCCCGCTGTGCCACTGCCCCCCTTGGGACTGGCCAGCGTACCGAGTGAAAGGGAAGCTGCCCGCTGCTGCGTGTGCTTTCGGTGCCGCTTGCGCAGCTTTAGTAGCAGAATCGTCAGGAAAATGATAATGAGCAAGAAGATGACGCAACCAGCACCAACAGCCGCAAACAATGCCACCTTGGAGTTGAAGAAGCTGTCAGGGTCTCCATTGCCACTGCCACCGCTGCTTGCACCTGGGCCACTCTTCTCTTCCTGGTTCACAGTATCTGAGGAAAGAGAAAAGACAAAGAGGAATTGACAGCCAATGGTCCACTGGAGACATGTGAGATCTCGGGCAGGCCTTTAGACAGCCTTTCTCCGTGGAGACTAAGCAATGGCGTCTGCCCTCTGCGACACACCTATACACTCACCATGCTTGCCATCAGAGTCTCCAAGGGGACCTCGACCACGAGGAGCCTGTGTGGCCATCATGACAGTATTATGTGCCTCTTTGCCAGGCCGGTTGGTCGTTAGTTGTACAGGTGTCACAGCATTAGGATCTGGAGGTGAGGAGAGGACAGTCAGAAGGATGGACTCTGCCAGTACAGATGCTCTGTCAACTGGACCTCAAATTCTCTAACCCCACTGTCCCTTCCTCACTCTTAGCATACCCACACTTATCCAGAAAAACCAGCTCTAAAGGCCTAACCCGGGTCCCTTAGACCGGGCACTCACCTTGTCCAACTTTCATGACAATCTTCATGGTTCGTGTTCGGCACACACCTCCCTCCCGGTTCTCCAGTCCCTCTAGGCTTCCATTGGATGTGGCTGCATGAAGAGGCCAAAAAGGTCAAGGGGGTGGGTGGGAGGGAGGATGGTCTGCCAGAATTCCCAGAAACCTTAGTGCTGCTTCAGCCAATAAACAATAGGGCTAGAACTGGGAGTGGTGGAGTGCCAAGCAGCTTCTACCTACCTACAAACCGTTCTATTTACTTTCCTCCCACTAGAAACAGTAGCATTAACACCCAACCCAGCCCAGCCCAGGAACTAGCTCCTCCTCCCAGAGACTCTGTTCCTATATGATGACCAAGTCTTGGCTGCTTTTTCACAGTGGCAACAGTAAGATGTGGTTTTTCATTAGGTGATGTTGCTCAGAGGCAAAGCAATTAGAACTGGCATAACAAGGGAGGTGTCTATGTAGACTGGAAGGAATTCTGGATTAGGGGCCAAGAGATCTGGGTTAGAATCCTAATCCTTTCCCTAAATCCCTCTGTGAGCTAGGGCGGGCGAGAAGCCCCTTCACCTTTTGGGGGCCTCCCTCGGTTTCTCATGAGGAAAAAGGTGAACATCTGGCTGAGCTCAAGGTATAGAGAACTCTGCAATTCCTAAGCTTTTATCTTAGGTGGGTAAAACAAATGGGAGAGAAAGCAACAAATATTGGGAGTTTCCTTCCACCCAGCTCTTGGAGTGCTATGGTAAACTGATAATGGGACCTTTAGGGAATATTGGTGCTAAGATTCCAAGGCCAGACTGGGAACAAAGCATGCCAGTGTTCCAAACTGAGATCTGGCAGGACCTTACCTGTTTGCATTATCACTATACTACTTAAAAGCTCCTAGTACAATAATGATAGAAGAGAGAAACACATGGTAGCAAGGGACTCACAGGTAATATAGTAATCATGGTGCTTCTTGAACTCCAGGCCCATGTAGTTGGGGCTGAACTCCTGGAACTTAATGGTGAAACGGATTTCCTGCTCTGGTCTGTTGCAGGTGACCAGCACATTGGGGTCGAGCACAGTGCTGCAGGCAGCTGCCTGTTCAGGCCGCACCAGGTACAGTTTATAGTACTCGTAGGGCCGCCCTGCTTCTGCTCGGGGGCAGATGATGTCCAATTTGTCTCCAATCTTTGGGTAGATCACCAAGCCCTTCCCACTCAGGAACCTGCCCAGAAAGGAAGAGATAGTCAGCTCCAGGTTTGGTGGTCCAGGCCATCCCAGAAGCAGGAGAGCAGTCAACGAAGATCAGGTCTACGGGGTGGAGGTAGCAATAGTAGGCAGTCTGCCCTTCCTCCAACCTAAGGCTGGGTGTGGAAGGAGTGGCCTATGGATAAGGCTGCCAGGTTTTGTCTGCTTGACAGGATGAGGCACTGCCTACCTGGGAGAGCCCTTTGTCCTAATGTGGCATTTCCGCAGGGGGTTGACTTGGCAAATGGGCTGTGGATCAAAGTGTCAGGCCCGGGCTGCCTGAAGGTGGCAGTATACCTTGTTCATCCTCCTGCTACATACTCACATTCCTCCACAGCCACTACCTCCACCACACACACACACACACACACACACACATTCCCACAGAGCAAGCACATTCTCTGGCCAGGTACAGCTCCACACAGCTCTCCCTACTTCCTCTTTGCAGTGTCCTTACAGTGACCAACCCCCACCCTAGCCCACAATGCAAAGGCCTGAATCCCCAAATTTGAAAAGGTTTACTCCAAAGAACAGAGGGAAGAGAGAAAGGGTCCAACTATGGATAACAGAACATGTAAAATAGAATCTCGGGAACCCCACTCATCACGATTCCAATCTTCTCACTGCCACTGTTCCTACCACAGGTCTTGAGGTGAACTGGACAAATGCCATTTGGGCTAGGTTCATCTTCTAATCCAAAAGCCCAGGTACTGGAGGGAGAGCAGGGGAGGGTCACCTATTCATATTACCCTGTCCTTGTCTAAGCCCACAGTAAGAAAGGTAATCCAGTGGTCATTTTTGAGCCTGGGAAGGCTGAAGCTGAGAGAAGAATCTAGACTTTAAGATCAGACATATTTGGTCTTTACCACCTTTGCTACCTTGGATGAGCTGTTTGATCTCTCTGAGCTTCAGTTAACTCATTTGTGAGCTGAGGATGGTAAAGGCCCCTCCCTCTCAAGGGGGTAGATGAGATAGCACACATATAGCACATCGCACATATAGGCACTCAATATATTTGAATTCTCCATAGGAATAGTCTGTCAAGTAGCAGAAGGCCAGATACTAACATTAAGTACTGAGGATCTCAGTCTTGTATCTTCGAGGAAAAAAATCAGAAGAGAAGATGCAAATTCATCCTCAAGGAGTTTCCTCACTGGTTTGCGTCAGAAAAGAAAATGTTCCACACTCTAGCAAGAGGTAATACAAAGTTCTCTATAAGTATGTGTGAGGATGGTAGTTCAAACAGTAAGCACTGGAGGCACCAAAAATAAAGAGACAGCTCATCTGACCAGGATGGTCGGAGATAGTTCCACAGAAACGACAGGATAAAGTGGCTCCTAAGCAAGGAATAAGAAGTCAACACACATTAAGAGTGGACAGCACTGTCTAGGACACAAACCCCAGGCTAGTGATTTGTCCAGCTTGTCTAGGGGTAGGTTTAGAGGAGCAAAGGACAAGGTGGAAAAGATCAGCTAGGACCAGATTGAAAGACCTCAAAGGTCACAATAAGTGGTGTGTTATAATATTCTGTTAAAGAGCCCTGGTGGCCCATTTTTGGTGGTAAACATTCAACCAAGAAGGAAAATGAAGCACTGGTGGTAATGAACACCAATTTAGAGGGCCCTGCAATAATCTGGGAATAGAATGAATCTTGTTCCTGAGGTTCCACTACACAATGAGTACTCTATACAAGGAGAACCCACTGTGAGTGGTGGGCCAATGCCTCTGCATTGCCATACTGCAGAGTGCTCATTCTAGGGAGGTAAACGATTCCCAGGTAGGAGTGTAAGAAAATTAGACCAAGAAAATGAAGTAGACAAAGAAAAGCAGCTCCACTCTTCATGTCAGGTGAAGCTCCACCAAGCTGGGACCTACCCAGGATTATCTTGGTGTACAGTAAAAATGAGAAAATCTTCCCCTTCCAGTAGCGAACTTTACTCCACTATGGACAGTCAGACAGGAAGCAGGTACAGAATGAAGGTCCGCTTAAACTTTTGACAGGGAACATGCATCATAAAAGCCAACAAGTTTCACCCAGGCCTCTAATTCTCAAAGCATTTTTCACTTTCCAGGCCTCAAACTGGTTCCATCCAGAAAGCAGGATTAAGTAAAGTCTAATATTTAGAGCAAGAAGGAACGATAGAGACTCATTGAGTTCAGGCTCCTCGTGGGAGGAAATGAATGATCAGAGAATGTTCCCATTGAAAAGAGATGCTCAACACCAACTCTAGGGGCTTAAAAAGTCTAATAGGCTGAATCCTGACACATTTGCAGCTAAAGGTCCCATCTGAAGTGACAACAAATACACAGAAAACATGGAACGGGGTACAAATCAGCTTTGCATTTCTGGTATCCACTTGACCTTGACTTAATCACAAGGGAGAGTCTTACCTGTGCTGAGCTCAGTCTCCCACCACCACATATGCCCTGGAACTTCTAGTTACCTCAGGTTCTACCATTAACCCAGAGAAATAGAAGAAACAGATGTCGCTATAATAGGTGGGGGAAGGGAAATAAGAGAGGACTACTCCCCCTAATACCCCTCAGACTCCACTCTCTTCAACCTCAGTGAACAGTGACTTCATAAATATTCATCAGCTCATTTGCATAGCAGCTGGCAGAAGGAAACTCACCTTCCCCTAAATCACATCACCCATGCAGAAGTCTGATGAGACCCACCTTTCCTAACCCTGTTCTACCATAATGGGGCCTTCTTAGCATCTTGCCCCAACCCTGGGAAAACTTCATGTTGGCCTCTGAGAAGCCTACGAAATTGGAGAGGGGTTATGAGAGGTGGGATTGAAGGCAGTGAGAGTGGAGCCTGAAGCTAAGTGCAATGCTAATCATACTGTACAGGGAGAACGTACTTGGTCAGGACCTCCTCCCTGGGGGACGGACAACAGAAAAGTGCATAAAGGGAGACATCGGACAGTATAAGATATGACAAAATAATAATTTATAAATTATCATGGGTTCATGAGAGAGGGGAGAGCGGGGCGGGAGTGGGAAAAATGAGGAGCTGATGCCAGGGGCTTAAGTGGAGAGGAAATGTTTTGAGAATGATGAGGGCAACAAATGTACAAATGTGCTTTACGCAATTGATGTATGTATGGATTGTGATAAGAGTTGTATGAGCCCCTAATAAGACGGTTAAAAAAAAAAAAAAGAACGGAGGAAGAGATTTGTCCGTAAGTTAAACCCTTTAGCCTCCACCTTTCAAAAATTACTCTTCCCATTTATTAAGGCAAGTTTTTCAGCCTGGGGCCACCCCCAGACAAAATCTTTTTCTGGAAAATAAAGGGATTGACATGACCCAGCAGGGAGCCTGAAACAGGTCACCATGGTAACCCCTGAGGCCTTTCCTCCCTAGCCTCTAATAACCCTGGGACCCTAGGGAATAAAATGACTAGGGGTGGGGAAGTCTGAGCTGCTCTTGCTCCTATCTTGTGACCTGCCTCTTCTCCGGCACCCTAATTTAATTCCCTTCTAAGCCTTTCTATTGAGTTTAGCAGTACTGCCATGGCTGTTGCAAGTTATCTTGGGATATGAGAAGCAATCCCCAAGGTCCAGAACTGGTTGGAGGCCAAGCAACACCTGTCTCCCCTGCCACTCACCCCAGTCCCCAAGGGTTCCTCTAGCCAGCTAATGGAGTCCTTTTCCACCAATATACATATTATCTACACAACAAGAACTTACAGCTACCGGACACAAGCCCAGAAAGCTGCCTACGTTCTCTAGGTCTGTATTTCCTGCCCTCCTACCCTTCCCTCAGGCTCTAGAACCATGCAGTCAAAGAGCAGTCAAAAGAGGAGCCTTGTACAAGGCCATGGAAGTGCAAGTTTGGTATAAGACTCTAGCCATTACCATAATTTGGTGACCCCACCACACTGCACCTCGAGCCCAAGCCAGAGCTCAAGTCTGCTCTCATCCCAGCTAGGGTGGGGAGCCCCCAAATTAAAGGCTCCTCTTCACTCTACCAACTCCACCCAGCCCCTGAGGCAGCAGGAGCAGGCCTGGCATGTCCCAGCAGTGCCCGCCCGGGCGTGGGTGGGCAGGAGCAGCAGCTGGGTCCTGGCACACACAAGCACTGTTGGAGGCAGGGAAGCCAGAAGAGTCCCAAAGGAAGTCACCTTCCCCACCTACACTAGACTGGTCTATGCTCTCTCCTCTGCCACACCTGACCAAAGCTACTATCCACTCAGGCTGTGTTAACACCTCCCTCCTCATTGTCTAGTTTTTGTGGCATCCTTGAGTGGAAGTGAGATTCCTGTCCCAGAGAGAAACCAAAGTTGCTCCTTGGAGCTCAGGAAGGAGAGTACCAGACAACAAGTTGTCTGCCTTTAGCTCAGGACAAAAGAGGAGGCTGCCCTAGGAGATAGGCAGACCAAAGTCAAATGAGGAAGTCAGAGCATAACCCAATCCACATAGGCAGGACCTGAGTCACAAGGACATATGTACATACACCTATAAAGTGAGAGGGGAACCCAGGGGCAGGGATCCTAACCCCTACCTTTAATGTTCACGGCAGCAAGATGGCCTGGATAGAAGATCATGTACTACAGCTCTTCCCTTACCAGCTCCCTGAACTTAAGACAAGTCACTTCCCTTTTCTGGGCATAGGCCTCCTTATCTGGAAAATGGGGCAATACCTATTTCCCATGGCTATTGCAAGCATCCAATGAGATCATATATGAGAATGCTTTGTAAGTAACAAGGTGCTGCCTGGCTTAGCATGCCAAACACAGTACCATTTAGAAGAAGCTGCAAGATATTATACTCCTGACTGTTAGCACTACCACCACACAAAACTACCACCAGTAAAACACACCCAGGAGACCCCAGGACACAAGATACCAAAATGTGGCAGAAGAGCATCACCTTACCTTACCTTAGGTCCCCTAAATAATCACAAAGTGAACCCATCCCCAAACCTGGCTGGGCCATACTCCCCATACTCTGAGCCTTTGAAGAATAATGTAGTGTCCAGGGCCTGCCTATTCCCATCTACCTGAGCTGGTGAAAAAGTAGGAGAGTGCAGAGGAGAGAAAGAGGACCCTATACTCAGCCCCCAACCCAGTGTCCCATGCCCTCCTGCAGAAAAGCCTGGGGTGAGAGTGGGGAGGGAAGAGAAAAGGGAACTTTAGGAGCTGCTAGGTTCCCATCCCTCTAGGCCTCCACCTGTGACCAATCAGCCTTAAAGTAGAAGAGGTCAGATTCCTTGCCATTCTGGAACCCAGAGTTGTCCTCCCCAGGACTGTAAGTTGTAACATCTGTGAGGGAGCTGGGGCCAGCATACTTGCATCTAGCAGGCAAGCATGGGTTAGGATCTGCAGCTGCCCCCATCCATGCTGGAGTCAAGGGTCCTGGACTCCAAGCTGAATAGCCCACCCCCCTCCTCTTGTAGATAAGGTGTAATGTGATCTGTGGCACATTCACACTCTCTGGAGGTGGGGGAACCTGAGTGGGGGACAGAAAGGGGTCAGAACAAGAGTGAGACTGAACTGCAGCAGCTGGATTTGGCTAAGGACTCAAGTGTGCGCCCTGCCGGCTGCCCTGATCTCCCTAGGGGAAGAGGCTGGGGGAGGGAGCTGCCCTGGGACCACTTTGCACACAGCCACCCTCCAAGCCCTGCTCCGGCTTACATTCTTAAACATATACACCAACCCCCCCATTCCCACCCTGGACTCACGGAGCAAATATGACAGGAAGGGGCCTAAGAGGAAAAAGCTCTTGACACCCAAGACTACCACTCTGGAAGGCCCCAAGCATATCCTTGGGAAAGGCACTAGGAGTCTAAGAGCCTGGTACTTCCAGCCTCCTCCCATCAGGAGGGAACCTAGAAACATACACCGAGACCCACTACTTCTTTATTTTTATTTTTTCCTCCAAGAAGGAAGCAATAAAACAGGGTTTATAGATGTTGGGAGGTTTTTGGGTGGGAACAGGGGTTGCCGGCTCCTAACAGGAATGAGGAGAGATACCAAAAGCTGAAAGGAAGAGGGGAGGGCAGAAAGAAAATGAGGCTGTGAGGGAGAGCCTGGGCATGTGCGAGAAACAAAAGGACTTGAGAAAGAGAGGCAGAGAGAGTGACTAAGAGTGAGAGGGAGTGTGAGAAAGAGGGAGAGCAGGCGGCCTAGCTGGCTAGCCGAGGTGAACACAGCTCACTGAAGGTTTGAGAGGGCAAACCCACAGGGGCCTGAGAGGGAGAATAATTCAAGCAGGAGGCTAAAAAGGACAGACAAAGACTGTTTTATTTGAAAGGCTGTGGCAGCCTGAGGGTTGGGTATGGTGACAGAGGCAGCCCCCTGAATGAGAGTTGAGTTCTGTCTCCCTCCTTGTCCTCTTGCCTCCCACTAGCCATCTCTCAACTGCCCTCAAACCCCAGCCAAACATACACAATGGCTGCATTCCAGACCAGAGTATAGGTGGAACTCAGGGGAGGGGGCGATGCTGGGGGGTAGGGTACCAAAATCAGTCCCGGATTATTTCCAGGATCTGTTTGGTTATAGAATGGAATTTATGCAGGTCCTACTGAGTTCACAGCCTCCCCTGCTCCAACTCACAGGATACCTACCCCCATCTTGAGGGCAGAGGACGACAGGGGGATGAAACCTCCAAAAACCTATAAGCCAGTCCAGAACTCTAAAGGTTCAGAACATAACAGCTCTTGTTTCTCTCAGCCTCTCCCCCACCCACCCCCAATACACACATCCCCCCTCTGCAGGAGGGCTCCTTTCCAGCTGTGAAGCTGTGTGTCATCTCTGGTTAGATACTCCAGGGAACAATTAGGTCACTCCCAAGAGCACCATGATGGGCTACCCCAGGCAGATTTCAGCTCTCCTAGCTTAACAGAGTGCATTTCCAGTCTCCACCCTTGGGGGAGGATGGGGATGAAGACTGGGCACTTTACCTTTTCTCCTGGGCTGAACAGTCCTAGGCCCCCAGGCCATTTTGAACCCCAGCAGTTAGAAGAGTGCTGCACACAGCCTGGGCTTTGGGTAGGGGAGAAATTCCTGCCAATTCTTCTTACCCCACCCCCCACCCCGCTCCACACCAGAGGTGGATCCTTCCACTCTAAGCCTGCTTTAGCCAGCCCAATTACCAATACTGGGTCCCCACCTTAATGAGATGAGAACTAAAACACTACCTTCTATTTCAAGGCTCAAGGAAGCACTGCTCCTGGGACCCCTGAGGCCAAGGCAAGCAGAAGCCCAAGAAGTTATCAGGGAGCACAGAGTATACAGGAAGAGATTTCAGATACAGCAATCAGAGAGCAGAGACCGTACAAGGGCCCCCGTTTCCTGATAAAAGGGGGTGTCACACACTATCTGGGTAGGAAGAAGAGTACTTTTGACCTTGTGCTCCAAACCGAGTCCTGAATGGCAAAAGAGAAAAGGTCCAGAGGTCACAACAGCCCTAAAGAATGAAAAAAAAAAAACCAACAACAAAAAAGCCACCGCCCTAGAAGGAGATGAAGAAAAAGAAAAAAAGATCTCTATATAGCTGTACCTCAACCCCTCAGGAAAAATTCAGCACAGCTCCCCAATCTGAGGGGTGGTGGTGGTGGTGGTGGTGGGTGGTATTAGAGTCGTAATGGATTCACCTGGGCAGGAATTATACCCTCTTCACCCACCTTCTTGGCTGGCTTGACCACCTCTCCCCAGGCGGTTCCTGGAAGCTTTACCTCTGACTCCATTGGAGTCCTGAGAAGCACTGAATTGAACAGACCCTAATCCACCCCATCCCACCCCTGCAGCAACCCCTCTCCACCCTCTGCCTTTGTGATCCTGGGAGTTGTGTCCCCCTGTACTGCTGTCCTGGCTGGGAGAAAAAGAGGGATGTGTGCAAGAAGAGACGGCAAAAATAAAAAGCCATAGAGGCAAAGAGGGAAGAAAGAAAAATGAAAATGGAAGAAGCCAGAGTAGATAAAGGTGCTGTCCACTCATCCCAACCAAGCACTTGGTGCCACACTGTATTACCCACACAGCTAACTAAGCAAAGGAGAAACCTGTGTTCCCCCCTGGTCCCTGGCCCAGGTCAAGCTCTACCAGGAAGCACCTCTTGGCCAAGAGATCCCTTTCCCAAGGGCCCCAGAAGGCTGCGTTCTCGCCCCCACCCAACTCTCGGGTGTGCTCTCACACCTCCGGGCTTCCCTACTCCCCGTGGAGCAATCATTTCGACTTGTACAGAGAAAATTCCGGGAAGTTGAAGGGTCACAGCCCTTCATTTGTCATTCTCTGCCCTGCTCGCCCGCCCGCCCGCAGGAAAACACACTCCAAACAAACAAAATGGGGGGCTACTCCTCCTCCGGACATTCACTAGAGGCGCCTAGAGGCGCGCATCCCCTAAAAGAGTGCCTCCTACGCCAGGGGAGCGGAGCAGATAAGTTACTCACTTGGGGTTGAGTGAGCTCCAAGACACGGTCTCCAGGTTCTTGGCCAGTGGCGTGGCAAACCGGCACAGCGCCAACAGGACTATCGCGACAAGCCATTTACCAAGCCTAAGCCGCCCAGGCTGGGCCATCTTCCCCGGGCAGGCAGTACTTCGGCAGCCCAGGCGCCTCCTCAGAAAATCTCGTCTCGCCTTCCCTTGCGGCTCAGCGCTGGGAGTCACTTAGGCGCCCATCCTCTGCAGCCGCCAGCCATAAAGTGCTCCCCTCCTTCCAGCTTTGGCGTCGCTCTTCTCCACCCGGTCAGCCAAGAGGATTCACTGAGCAGTCGCCCCAAACCCGGGCATGGGCTGCGGCCTCCGAGGGCTAGCTCCCCTAGCCTTTTCAACACACTAGACGCGACGGGGGCCTGAGCCCCCGGGTGATCCTGTTCGATTCCGCTGAACTCCCAGAGACTGGAACTTCGCGCCCTCTCCCCGACCGGGTATCCCAGCTGATGAGTTGGTGGTGGCCCCGACGCCTCGACCGTCCCGGGAACGGTGTCCCTGAGAAGTAGAGGTCTCCCCCAAACCGGAGCTCGGCCTCTGGGCTCCCGACTGGGTCGCCCTGGCACGGGCTCAGTTCCTCCAGGCCACACTGGGGCTGAGCGCCGCGCCGCGCCACCCCACCCCACCCCACCCCACCCCCACCCCACCAGCTTCTTTCTACTACAGCGCTCAAACTCTGCTCGGTGTTCTTAGGAGAGCAGGCGGGACGTTGCCGCTACCGAGAGAGCCAAACCCATCAGTTTACGCTTTTGAAGCCTCAGCTGGATAGCCTGGCAGCCACGTCGCCAAGTCTCAGCTCCCCGGCGATTGTTCCCGAGGGTCTGCGGTCCGTGCGAGCCTCACACACCTCCCACTACTATCCAACGCGCTAGGATTCTCTCGGCTGCCGCTGAGCTGTCTACTCCCAAGATCAGGCGAACGCAAGGCCAACCCTGTACCTCTCAGCCAATAGGAAGCTCTGTGATGGGGTCCTTGTCCCATGCCACGCCCCCAGAACGGGAAGGGGGGGCGGAATTTCTGGAGTTCTTAAGGACGCAGCGCTACTTTTGCTATTATAGTTCTGTCCTGCATAGCCCAGACCCTAGAGATCTCGCCCCAGAAGAAGCTGACAACACCATGACCCATTGACCTGTGTCAAACAGGTCCTATCCCAAGCACCCCGGGAAAGGACTGCCATTATCTTTTACACACAACACCCCCCTACGCCCTCAGAAAGTACTTCCATTCTCTTTACACACAGAGACGCACGCACGCACGCACGCACGCGCACACGCACACGCACAGGGGAAAGTACTTCCATTATCTTTTCACACGCATGCAGTCTTAAGTTCCGGCCTGTACCCGCTTCCATGGCAAGGATTGAGTGCATGCTTCCCGGTTTAGTCTCTTGTAGGACTCTGGTAGGCTTTCACCTTTTCACCCTGGCAATGCAGTGCCTGAAAGCTCTTGGATGGGAGTCCTAAGAGTAGTAGCTACGGTGGGTGGTGGAGACTTAAAGGGGTCAAGAACAATATTAAGAGAGGAAGGTCTTCAGGATCTCCGTTTTGGGTAGAGTCCTGAGATATCCCCTGGAAACTAGATTTAAAATCTTGTCCTGTCGGAGGTATGAGCAAGGCCCTGGGATAGGTAAGCAGGAATGAAAAGACATCTTGATTAAAAAAAAAAAAAGGTACCCGTATGGTAAAACGCCTTTTGAAAATGCAAAAACGGGAGCCCTACCCTAAGACTGGACACCAGCGCCTCCTGTCTCGCCATCTGGGTCTTTGTCTCCCAGCTCTAGCCCATTCTCCCGCCCCTCCTTGCTTACCCTCTTCTATCTTGGCTCCATCCCACAGCTCAGACTCTTGCCAGTCCGACGTGCTCCCCTTAGAGGGAACGTGCCGATGTACCGACGTGCTTCTATCGCCCTCTATTGGTCCTTTCTAGCACTGCAGGTGCCTGGGCCGAGCTGGAAGCTCCCAGCTGAACAAGCTTGGCACAGCCGCTTGAACACAAGACCTAAAACAGGCGTGTCCTGGACAAGAACTGGGGCTTGTCAGAAGGAAAAAAGAGAAAAAGCGACGTGGAGGATCTGGGTTTAGGGTTTAGGGTTGTATTCCACGGGTATACAGTTCTTATGTAGCACATTCCTGGAGATGTTCTACCATTTAAAGTTTCATGTCCATTAGCTCACTTTAAGTAGGAGACTGAGCTACTGAACTCCTCACTGTGGCTGGAGACTGGATCTTTGGGGGGGGGGGAGTAGAGTGGGGGCAGGAATCAAAGGGAAATAGCTGAGTTCTTCTGCCTTCAGGTACAGGGCCTAAAGGTTGAGACAGATCTGGGTAAATAGGAAAGAGGGAGAGCTGAGTCTCTCAGCTCCCAGCTGAACCCCACATTTGGTTGCAAGCAAATAGATGAGAGCAAGGTGCAAGGGCACATCCATAGTCTAGCTGTGAGACTAGGCTTTCTAAAGTCCATCCTTAAGATGGAAAGGAACCTGTAATATTTTATCTATCATAGCCCTGTGAGACAAGTTCCAGTATTCTAATATTACATAAGAGGGGCTCATCTGAGGTCACCAAACCTGTCTTTAGAGGTCATGCCCATTCCCTTACACCACTCTGTCTCGCCACATTGCCTCCCCCTCGTTTTCAGTTAAAAGCTGCTATATGCCCAAATAGTAATAACCTTTAGGATAGCTAATACTCTTAGAAGAAGTTACTCAAAAACTCATACCATGGGGTCAATTCTGATTCATAGTGACTCTATAGAACAGAGGAGAACTTCCCCCATGGGTTTCCAATGCTGAAAATCTTTAGGGGAGCAAAAAACCTCATCTTTCTTCTGCATAGAAGCTGATGGTTTCAAACTGCAGACTTTATAAATAGTAGCCCAACCACAAGAGCTCATTAAGAGGTTACTAGGCCTGGTAAAAATCCTTCTTGTTTCTGGTCAAGTTCTAAAGTCCTGCTCAGCTAAGACCACCACCTTCAACCCCAAAACCAGTTTTGGATTCTTTTCCCCCAAGAGTAAAATACCCAATGGCCCTGAGAGGAAAACACAAGATCAGATAGTAGATGGGATAGATAAACTACACTGGCAGATGAGGAAAATCTGGAAGGACAGAAGCATTTTCTGAGTACGTCAACACCTAATCTTGAGTGAACTGGCAGCAAAAGAAAGGATCAGATGCCAAATCTAGTCCACCTTCTGGACATTCCTGGTCACCTCTCCTGCCCTATCCTGCCCACCTCAGTTATTACTACTACAGTCAGTGACTCCAGGCTATAGTCTCTTGCTCCACTAGAAATCAGGCCATTACTCCAACCCTACTCAAGCCTCCTAGATAACTGGATCCTCAGTCACACACACACACACACACACACACACACACACACACACCAAGTCTACTAGCATTTCCTGTTCTGGACTCTGATTGGTACCACCCATGGTGACTCAGGGAGGAACCTCATCCAGCTCTGTCCTTAAGGAGCTCCCAGTTTGGAAGGGACAGGAAGATAGGCACAAAGTTCATAAAAATCCAAAGTCAACCAAAATCAGTATGTGGGAGCCTACTAGGCCCAGAGATGTAGTAGAAGCCACTACAGGAGGCTTAAGGCAACGTGCAATCCCCAGAGAGCTACAGCTCCATCTGAATTTAGTTTCTCAAACCCAGGAAATGCAGGGAGATTTAAACATTTCACTGCTTATCAGCTGTATCGCCTTGGACAAGTCACTTAACTTCTCTGTGCCTCAATGAACTGTAACCTGAAGAAAATCATTCTTTCACAGAGTTGTGGTGAAGGGTAAATGAGATAATGCCTATAAAACACTTAGCATCATCATTGGTGCTTACTAAAGGAAAACTGATCCTTCCACAGAGATACCTGAAATTTAATCCTGTGTGTTCTCAACTGTTCACATCTTCTTCGTGTGCTTTACACACACTTTAACTCCTTCTTAGATACTCTCACACTCATATTCACACACACACACACACACACACACTCACTCACTCACACAGAAACTCTCATTTATTCCAACTATTCAGGACCAAGTGGCAGGTTGGATTACTTTCTTATAGTTGAACACGTCAACTTTTTCCATATCTGCTATCAAACACACAAGTGCACAAATACACACATACCCTTTTCTGTTTCTGAAGGCCTAATCCTTGCCCTCTCCTTGACTGCCTTCTACTCTGAGTCACAGAGAAGGTGAAGTAATTCACCCAAGGCCACACAGTTAGAAATGGAAGTCAGAATTCATACCTCAGTCTTCTGGCTCTATGCCTTGAACTTCTCATCTTGACTTCATGCTGATATCCCAGGGCTCTGGAAAAGAGTGTATGCCAAAATGCAGGCCTTGGTGAGCCACCAGAGCAAGCTAGTGTAAACACTAGCAAAGGTAAAATGAAGTAGCTGGGAACAGGAATCTTATCCCAAGGCCCAGAGTAATGTCAACTAGGACAACTCAGTAAGATGAATATACCTCTCCCCTATCTCTAATTCATTATGGCTTGCCCTATCATCTCTCCTTTCTGTTCTCTAGAATATCTGAAATGTCTGCCTTCACCCCTCTCACAGATACACACATCCATTTCCTACAGGGTAAGGGAGAGCTATAATTTCTTAAACACCTGCTGTATGGCAGGCACTAAATATAGATAGGTGCTTTTACTTCTGGTGCAATATTATCTTGGTTTAAGCCACATATCATCCCTGAAGTTGATATTGATAAGCCTATTTTAGAGAAGAGAAAACCAAGACTCCAAGGTCAACCTGGCTATATGCCCTGCCTCTGCCAACTTTAATCTGCATACCCTGTCTCTTGCCCCTTTGGACTATTTCTGCTATCCCTTTTCTGCTGTTTTTCTTCTGCTCCTACTGCTTCTAAGCTGAGACCAGCCGGTGTCTGTGTTGGGCCTCTTGCCCCCAGGGACACTTTCAAGCTACTCTATCTCTGGATCAGTCTTAGAGAAAACTCTGGATGAGACTTAAACACTCACACTGCCCCCACCACCACCACACACACAACATACATACGACATCCTGGCTGCACCACACCTTAGGGGTGGGTCAGATCAACCCCCAGGGGGGTAAGCCCTTGAAGTTTTACAATTCCCAGTGGTTGAGAAAGGAGGAGTCAACCAAGTTCTCCAACCCCAGCTCCTCCCTGGTCTCTGCTCTAATAGCATGCCTTGCTTATGAGTATTTGCATTGAGATTGTCTTAATATGCCAGCTAACATACCAACCCTTGTTTAGGCTATTGGCAGATAATACCCTGAAATAGACCTGGTTTGACTCTCCCTTTCTCTGCCCATTTCCCATTGCCACCTCATGATACTTTCCTTTCTCTGCCCATTGTGACCTCATGATACTTTACTCCTCCTTTGGACTCCTAAAATATTTTCCTAGCCTTTAGGCCTTATGTAGGAAAATGTACTGCTTTATAGCCCCCCAAGGAGCCTGAAATACAGCATGTGAGAACCATGGCATGACTTGGTTCACCATAGAAGGTGACACAAGTACTGCAACTAGTACTCTGTATTCCTCAGGGACCTTATCTTTGTACATCCCTGCCCTCTTCTGTTTTAATGATCTGAGCTCAGCTCCTGTTATAAGCCTTTCCTGTCCTCTGCTCCCAAGCCCAACAGTGAGGGGAAGCATGTAATAGTCTTGCCCAGTCCACCTGTTGCTCCCTTTGCTTTCGTTACCTGGGGAATGTGCAAGGAAGGGCTGAGCCATTCATCACTGTCAGGGGCTTAGGAATTCAGAGTGGAATAGCAGCTGTCCCCACTTGTTAATGGCCCCAGATTAGCTCTCCATCTCAGAGGGCCAGTAAGCCTGTTGGAAAACAGTGCTGGCTGAAGAAATGACATTTTTGCCCAGTAATGCTCCTTGCTCCTTCGTGAACATACTGAAACCTGCTAGGACTCAAAGACACAGGAAATACAGTCCCCAGGCAGAAACACCCCAAGTGAAACAAGCATGTGGCTAACCCAAGGAAAAAGAGAGAATTGGAAGTTGTTTTCTTACCTCTATTATCAGTTCTAATCCCCCAACACACACACACACACACACACACACACACACACACACACACCAGTCTATGAACTAGCTTCCTAGCTCTCACTCCACCAAGAAGGCTGAATGGTCAGGTTTGGGACTTTATCAACTGATAACTCCTGGCTTATTGGTAGAGAATCCATGAGCCACGGGCATCCTGAGAACAGATAAGGTGCGGACTAGGTAACCATTGGAAGATAGGTGGCATTAAGGGCCACCACCCATAGCTGCCTTGTACCAAGCAAGGCATAGTCTCTAACATTAATAATGTCGTAATTTCGTCCATCTTAGTTTAGATCCCTTCCTTCTCACTTTCTATTTGGATAGCTCCACTGTCTGGGATCTGTGAATCTCTGATTGCGAGCCCATTACTTTCTTTATTTTATTTTATTTTTTTAAATAATTTTATTAGGGGCCCATACAACTCTTATCACAATCCATACACACATCAATTGTGTAAAGCGCATTTGTACA
>NW_022111323.1:4254679-4264362 GCF_000313985.2 Echinops telfairi | reverse complement strand
CATAGATCTATTTCCCTATCCTCATATAAATATATTTGCATATGTACATGTCTTTATCTAGACCTCTATAAATGCCCTTTGCCTCCCAGCTCTTTCTTATAAGCCTCTAAGTCTCATCGACAAGTTTCTCCCTACTCCTGCCTTCCCAGGGATGGCTCAAGAGGAGCTTTGACAGACTTCAATTGCCAAATTCCCCAGCATCTTCCTCACCAGGAATCCAGGACTCTCAGAGAAACAGACACAAATTCCCTTGTCCTGGCTTTATTTTCTTTCACCATTCCCCTCCAAGCTACAAAACAGAGTCTATGGCAGCCCCAATCATGAACAGTAGTCAGAGATTTGAAGAGGGAAGGAAATTCCCACCTTGGATTAGTGTATCGGGAAGAAGGGCTCTAAAAACAGGGTAAGGAGAGAGTGAGAACGCAATGCTGGAAAATGAGGCTTTAGGAAGGTTGTTCAATCAAAAAAGTGTAGTCTATAAAGAAAGCTTTTTCTCTGCCAGTTTTCTCTCTATACCTCCAAGTCTGTTGAATCCCCATAACCTGTCAAGTACAGGGATTACTTGGTTTTTGACTTCAGTTATTTCCAAATTCATGTTCAAACACGGTAAATTTTGAGAACTGAACATACTTTCCCATAAAAAAATAATGGAAAACTAAATTATTGGTTCTGAGGTCCAAAAATTACACTCACGAGGGGATTTTTTTGGAAAGCTGTGTTTAAATTTTTTTTTTACAACACAATCTTATCACCTGCAGAGTACTCTCCATTGTAGTTAACACATTTGTCAAATCTGCAATTCCATTCTTGGAAACCTTTTTCAAACTCATCTGTTTGAATGGTTTACAGCGCCTCCCTCATTTTTTCTTCACCTCTCTTCTACATGTCAAATCGCTGTCCTTTCATGTACTTCTTCATTCATGGAAATAAAAAGAAGTCGCATGGAGTGAGGTCAGGTTAGTAAGGTGCATGTGGCAAGAGAGGCATGCTGTTTTTTTGCCCAAAACTGGCGCACTGAGATGGTTGTGTGAGCAGGTGCATTGTCATGGTGGCAAAAACAGTCCCCCATCAAGGCCTTTTTTGTCACACGCTGTTATGCAATCTTTGCAGAACCTCTAAATAGAAAGCTTGGTTAACAGTCTGACCTGGTGGAACGAACTCCAAATGCACTACAATTAAACATTTTCATCTGTTGACGATGTTCAAAATGACGTTTGTCATCAATCAACATTTCACCTTTTTTGAAACAAGAAAACCATTTGTTCACTTGAGTTTTCCCGATCAGCGGTCCTTGTAAGCTGTGTTATTCTGAAGCATTTTTTCCAAAACAGGAAACAAAACTTCACAGCCACACGCTGTTCTTTTAAATCAGCCATCACAAAAAAAACGAGATTCAAGCGAAACTGCTTTTATGAAAAAATTCACTGTGACAGGAAATAACCTTCCTAGGCTACACCACTGGGTGCACTAACTCAGAGCAAGTTGCTTGATATTCACCTAGCAGGAAAAATGCATACTATAAAAGCTCTGCTCTGTCCAGTGCAAGTCTGTTTTTTTGGGATACTCTTTCGTATAACTTCATTTATCCAGGACTTTAAATCAGCCTTCTCACATATGCTATTACCATTTGAGTTGTTTCTGATTTATCCAAATTAATAGTAACTTTTGAACCTTTTTGATGGTCTGAGTTCTCTGTTTCATGGTTAACAATTTCACATTCCATTATCCGCTTCAATCACATTTTCCCCCCTAAAAAATGTTGACTTAGCCATGTTGTATTCAGTTGTCAAATCAGATAACAGGGGACCTGATTCAATTTTCCCAATGATTTCTTCCTTTAATTCTATCTTAGTTCTCAATTTTCCTCTTAGCTTTACTGTTAGTGTCACTAATTTTTTTGGAGCCATGGTTGTGATAATTTATGCAAATAAATTGCAAAACACAATGATGAATGTTTTAACACACTAACCCAAGTACTATACATTGTCTCAGGGAAAGCAATGCTTAGACCAGCGGTTCTCAATCTGTGGGTTGGGACCCCTCTGGGGGTCGAATGACCATTTCACAAGGGTCACCTAAGACCATCGGAAAATACACAAACATTTCACAACATATAATTACATATTGTTTTGTAATCAATCACTATTCTTTAATTACGTTCAATTTGTAACAATGAAAATACATCCTGCATATCAGATATTTACATTATGATTCATAACAGTAGCAAAATTACAGTTAAAAGATAGCAACGAAAATAATTTCATGCTTGGGGTCACCACACAATGAGGAACCGAATTAAAGTGTCGCAGTATTAGGAAGGTTGAGAGCTACTGGCTTAGACTGAAGCATCACTCCTTTGTATCAGCGAGACATGACAAATGACTTCACCAGTACAGATTTTTTCAAGTCAGATTTTCGGTTTGACTATTGAGTAGTTATGAACACTGATCAGATTTTTTTTGAACTTTGATAATCAAGTAATGGTTTAATCTTGGAGCCATTTAACAATCAAGGTATCATTCACTGTACTTGTGTTCCAAGACCAAAACCAGCATTGTACCTGAGGACACTGATAGCTTCAGATGTTGGCCTGAGCTGAGCTGAGCCATAAACACCCTCCATTCTCCAAGCAGTCCATGCTCCAATACTGGAAATTGTATCTGCTCGTGACTGCCAGCACCCACCTCCATTGGGTAGCCTTTCTGGAAGGATCCAGTCTCAGTCTGTTCCTTTCTTGGAGCAGCAGTATCTTGACACTGCTGCTAATAGTCATTTGAAATTTCATTATTTGTGTTGCCTTAGATTTCCTGTTATGTACTTAACCAGGGAAGAGAACCAGCTTCTTCCCCTTTATCCTTTGTAGCAGGAGGTGCTCTATAAATGTTAATGGTGATGGTAATGATGGTGGTGGTGGCATTAATGTCAGCTGCCATTTATTGAGTATTTACTTCATTTTAGAAGAAAAAGCTAGAAAGATCCATTAATAGTTGAAACTTGTGTGCTTCTTCCATGTGGGCTTTGTTGATTCTGAGCTAGATGGCTGCTTGTTTATCTTCAAGCCTTTAAGACCCTAGACACTATATCTTTTGATAGCCGGGCACCATCATCTTTCTTCACCACATTTGCTTATGCACACATTTGTTTTCAGTGATCACATCAGGAAGGTGGGCACCCACTGATATGATTTTTGTTCTTTGATATCTCATACCTGGTCCCTTATAAACCTCGTGGTCACACAGGCTGGGTGCTTCTTTCATGTGTGCTTTGATGCTTCTGAGCTAGATGGCTGCTTGTTTACCTGCAAGCCTTTAGGACCCCAGATGCTATATCTTTTGATAGCTGGGCACCATCAGCTTTCTTCACCACACAAGGTGTCGAAGCGATCAGGTATCAGGCATCAAAGAACAAAAACTCATATCATTGTGAATGAGGGGGAATGCAGAGTGGAGACCCAAAGCCCAGCTTTAGGGAACTGGACACCCCCTTACTGAAGGGTTGCGGGGAGGAGACGAGCCAGTCAGGGTGCAGGGTAGCAACGATGAGACATACAACTTTCCTCTAGTTCTTAAATGCTTCTTCCCCCCACTATCATGATCCCAATTCTACCTTACAAATCTGGCTAGACCAGAGGATGTACATTGGTACAGATAGGAAGTGGAAATACAGGGAATCCAAGACAGATGACCCCTTCAGGACCAGTGGTGAGATGGCAATACCTGGAGAGGGTGGAGGGAAGGTGGGTAAGAAAGGGGGAACCGATTACAAGGATCTATATATAACCTCCTCCCTGGGGGATGGACAACACAAAAGTGGGTGAAGGGAGACATCGGACAGTGTAAGATATGAGAAAATAATAATAATTTATAAATTGTTAAGGGTTCATGAGGGAGGGGGAGCGGGGAAGGAGGGGGGAAATGGGTAGCTGATATTAAGGGCTCAAGTGGAAAGCAAATGTTTTGAGAATGATGATGGCAACAAATGCACAAATGTGCCTGACACATTTTGAAATAGATGTCAGAAGAAGCTCTGAAACTTACTCTTGACTATTAAGTAGCTGAAGCAAATGGGAGAATGAAGAAGTAAAAGAGCTGAACATAACATTTCAAAGGGCAGCTCAAGAAGACAAAGTCAAGCATTACAATGAAATGTGCAAAGACTTGAGTTAGAAAAGCAAGGGGAAAAAACACAGCATATTTCTAGTTGAAAGAATCAAAGAAAAATTTCAAGCCTCAAGTCACCAGATGTAGGGATTCCATGGACAAAATATCAAATGGTGCAGGAAGCATCAGAAGAAGAGAGAAGAAATAAAAAATATCACTGTGCCAAAAAGAATTGGCCAACATACAACCATTTTAAGAGGTAACATATGATCAAGAACCAATGGTATTGTAGGAAGAAGTCCAAGCTGAACCTGAAGGGATTAGTGAAAACCAAGGATCCAGGAATTGTTGGAATATCAATTGAAAATTTTCAACAAGCTGAAGAAGCACTGGAAGCATTTATTCTTCTTTGCCAAGAAATTTGAAAGACATCTGCCTGGCTAATTGACTAGTAAAGATCCATATCTGTGTATCTTCTAAAGAACAGTGGCCCAAAAGAACACAGAAATTATAGAACAATGTAATTAATATCACATGCAAAGAAAAAATTCCTGGCAACCACTCGGCCACAGTTGCAGCAGTATATCCCCAAGGAGCTGTCAGAAATTCAAGGTCAATTCAGAAGAGGATGTATCATGAAGCATATCATTGCTGACGTCAGACAGCTCTTGGCTGAAAGCATAGAATACCAGAAAGATGTTTACATGTGTTTTATTGACTATGTAGAGGCATTAGATTGGGATGTATAACTAACTATGGAGAAGAATGAAAATTCCAGAATACTTCATGCACACTTCAGTCATTTTAAGAGAACAAGAGAATACTTGGTCAGGGTTTTAGCCTTTCGCCATACTTATTAAACCTCTATGGTGAGCAAATAATACAATAAACTGGACTATGAGAAGAACTCAGCATCACGTGATATGTAGATGATTCAACCTTGCATACTTAAATTGCCTCAGACACATAGGATATTTGGACAGTGAATAAGGAAGACTGAAGAAGAATTAATGCATTTAAATTGTGCTTCTGGGAAGAATATTGAAAGTACCACAGACTGTCAGAAGAATAAAGTTGTCTTGGAAGAAGCACAGCAAAAATACTCCTTAGAAGCAAGGAAAGACCAGTCCTTGAAAAAGGACAGCACACTTGGTACCCACTTCCATGAAAACGAGAGAGACCCACAATGAGATGAATTGACACAATGGCTGCAACAATGGAAACAAAGACAACAATGATTGTGAGGATAACATGTGTTTAGTTCTTTTGTACATAGGGTTGATATGAATTGGAACCTACTCAAAGGCACCTAACAGCAACTATGATTTGTTCTTATTTTTATTGTTGTTGTTAGGTGCCATCAAATTGATTTCAACCCATAGTGACCCTATGCACAACAGAATGAAACACTGTCCAGTCCTGCACCATCCCTACACATGTTCCTATGCTTGGGCCCCTTGTGGCAGCCACTGTGTCAATCCATCTCATTGAGGGCTTCCTCTTTTTCACTGACCCTCTCTTTTACCATCATCTCATTGAAAACTCAATTTACATACAGATGAGGAGAGCAGGTCACTCAGAAGTTGAGTGACTTCAATAATGACTTGTATCTCATAAGCAGCAGAACACAGGATTTGGTTCAAGTTTCTGTGATTCTAAACCATAAATCTGCTCATCTACTACATGCTACTGTTGTTAGACATATGATGTATAATATTCTTGATGCCATTCCACAGCTATCTAGGTCTTCTATCATTAGGTGTGAATGTACCAAATCTTTTCTTGGGGTGTTATCAAAATTCAGGTGGGATATACTCAAAGTCTTACTTTAGCTCTTGTGGATTTGTTCAATTATTCATTGGACTGAAAGCCTCAAGGTCTGCAGTTCAAAACCACTGAGAGAAAACAAGTCTTTCTACTCCAGTAAACAGTTGCAGTCTTGGAAACTCACAAGGGCAGTTCTACCCTGTCCTATAGGGTCATTATGAATCATCACTGACTTGATGGCAGTGGATTTATTTTGTTTGTCAACCTGAACTTGCATGTGAGTGATTGATGGTTTGTTCCACATTCAGCCTCTGTCCTTGTTTTGGCTGCTACCATTGATTTTCTCCATCATCTCATTCCATAGATTCCATTTGGTGAGATGAATGTGTACAATCATCATTTATGGTTTTGAAAAAATGGTATTTGCAATTAAAAAGTCTTTGGGCTTGCAAAATACTATCATGCAATCTCCACTTTTGTTTCTATCACCACGGCCATATTTTCCAACTACTGTTCCTTCCTCTTTGTTTCCAACTCTTTTATTCTAATTGGCAATAATTATTAATACATCTTTCTTCTATATTTGATCAATTTTACAATGAAGAAGTTGGCAAAATTCTTCAATTTTCCTCAATAATTTTTGGGGTTGCTGTGTAAATTTGAATAATTAACTTACCTTCTCTGTAGGCATATAGACATTATCTTATCAGGTACAGTACTGTACTTCAAAATAGATCTTGAAATGTGCCTTTTTCAGATGACTGCAATGTCTTCCTTTGTTGGGAGCTGCTCTGAAAGCAGAGGTCTGTTCGTTCAAATGTGGACGTGCAGACACAGCTCTCTCATGGTCAGTTGCCTCCCTCACGGTCAGATTGTCTCCCTCACGGTCAGATTGTCTCTCTCACGGTCAGATTGTCTCTCTCATGGTCAGATTGACTTTTGTGCTTTAATGTTATTGAAAACATCAGGTGCTTAGCCTTGGGGAAAATATTTGCCTGACAAACAAGAACAAGGATGGGGGCGCTATATTGAGCAATAGTACATTCCCGCTTAACAGTGTATAAAAGCTTGGTGGAAAATAAACTCGGGGCTGCAGTCTTGAGTTGCAGTCCTCCTGACCCCAGCTTTTTTGTGTCTTGTCTTTTCTCAGTCCTCACCCCCTCAATCGAGTCCCCATTGCTTTGCCGGCGGGCTCCGGCATTCCTTGGGGATTTGTCATTCCTTGTGTAGTAAACCAAATCACTGTCTGATTCAAAATTGCCAATGCCAGTCCATATCAGTTCACCAATGACTAGGATATTGATTTATATGTTTCTATTTAATATTTTGTGATATCAATTTCCTAAATTCATACGGTATACACTCTATGCTCTCATTACTAGTGAATACTTGCAGTTCTTTCTCCTCATTTGAGCTTTCCCCATAATCAAATAAAAATCTTTATGGTTCACTCTATTTTGAGAAGGCAGCTCTTCCTCAATCATATTTTGAGTGCCTTCTAACCTGAGGGACTCTTTTACTGGCATTATATCTGATGGTGTTCCACTGCTGCTCACAAGGTTTTCAGTTGCTAATCCCTAAAAAGTGGACAATCAACACATTTTTTGTAGTCTGCTCTTAGTCTGGAATCACAATGGAAACCTTTTCACCTTGGGTGGCCATGCTGGTACTTGAGATATTGGTGACAGCCTCCAGCATCACAGCAACATATGAGCCACCACCATATGTTGGCAGACAAGTAGTGGACTGCATGATAAGCACTGCCCTTTTCTCTGAATAGGACATAGGGGGGAGGGGCTATGTCTCAGTCATGACACACAATGTGATGTAAGCCACAGAAAAAATAGCTGTGGATCATGGAGGAGTTATCTCTTCCCCTTCTTCCTTCTCGTTTCTCCTCCTCTCAGGGTAGGTTTTCTGTAGTTTGATCACATTGCACAAGAGCAAATAAATTGTCCAGCCCAGATGAGTAATCTCGCAAGGTACTGTCATACAGGATGGCTGTAAGCATATAAGTGATTCCTATAAACAATAGACACACAAACACACACACACACAGAACTCTGGGACAAAGAGGGTAATTCCTTCAGAGATTCCTAACTGTACAGCACTAAAACTTCTCCAGGAACTAACATTAGTCAATTCAGTTAACAAACACTGCTTGATAGATGCTTGAACTGATACCAAAATGAGAGGAGTCACCTGAGTTACTTCCTGTCTTAGGTATTAGTGCTGATTGAACAGAAATCCTGTTTGTATTTATGTATTTATTTTCTCACCGTTTAGGAGGCTAAAAGTTCAAATTCTGAACAATGGTTTCAGGGGAAGCCTTTCTCTCTGTGTCAGATCTGGAGGAAGAGTCTTGGCTTGTGGAGGAAGAGCTTCTGCTTTGTGTTCCCTTGGAGTTCTCCACATGTCTTCTTTGGGATCTTTCTTACCCCAGTCTCTCCTCTGCTTGCTTATATAATATCATTTAGATGTCAAAACAGATTGACTCAAGATATATTCTATGCTAATGTTGCCTCATTAACATAACAAACAAACTCATACTTTATGGGATTATAACAGGTTAGGATTTACAAAACATATTTTCAGGGGAGTGGGGCACAATCCATAATACTTCCCTTCACCCCACCTATAACCACTCAGAGAATAAACCCTGGGTAAACTTTCAGTAGAGAGCCAAATGCCCTGTCCCTTACATTTAATGATAGCTTCCCTAAGCCATTTTTCCCTTCTACAGCCAGATAACCAAGGGGAAAACTAAGACATATCCCTCTTGTCCTCTCCTCTTCTCCAAGTCAAGCCTGAGAATTTCTCAGACACGCACTTCCTAGACACATAATATCTACTCAAGCTAGAGAGGAAAACAGGCCTTTGTGGGTTCACATAACTGTGGTTTGGTTTTGGCTAATGCCTTCAGTGCAGCTTGGACTTCTTAGCCAAAAACATGATTCCAGGTATTCATAGAATATCAATGGAAATGTTTCAACAATCTGATGAAGCATTGGAAGCACTCACTGTTCTGTGCCAAAAAATTTGGAACTCAACTGCAGTACTTGGCCAACTGACTAAAAGAGACCCATATTTGTACCCATTCCAAAGAAAGGTGACCAAACAGAATGCACAAACTATAGAACAATACCATTGATATCACATGCAAGTAAAATTTTTCTTCAAATCATCCAACAATGATTGTAGCAGTATATTGACAGGAAGCTTCGAGAAATTCAGACCAGATTGAGAAGAGGACATGGAACAAGGGATATCATTGCTGATTAAAAAAAATATATTGTGAATTGCACTTGTTATTAATGCCTTTTCCCAAAAATAATTTTATTAGGACATGAGTCAGGCATCACAGTATTCAATAGTTCAGCCATATCAAGCAGTGTTGTAAATCACTGGTACAATCATTTTCAAAACATTTTCTTTCATCTTGTACACATTGATATCAGCTCCCCATTACCCCCTCACCTACTATAACCCTTATTCTAGTTACTATCTCTATAGATAAACCAAGCCTGGGTTTAATATACTGAAAAAGATAGAAAAATATTTAACAAAGTGTCATTAACAATAAGAAAATACAACAGAGATGAGCCCTGATCTGGGAAAAAAAGATAATATTAAAAATCAGATCAAGCTCAAAATGTCAGAATGGAAATCAAATGAGATTTTAACCATACAAGTGATATTTTTCATTTTAATCTTCTATAATGGTCTCTCCAATATTCTCTGTTTGATAAACAGGTTATTCCCATCCCTCAGTTATGATCAGAATGGAATAACTGGAGGCTTATTCTATGAGATTCT
>NW_022111323.1:4235003-4253668 GCF_000313985.2 Echinops telfairi | reverse complement strand
TATCTCTCCGCCCTTCAATTAATCCCACATGTGTTCATTGGCCAGGTTGGCACAGTAAACCTACCTATCACAGTCCTTAAGTGACAGGACACTATTTACACAAATAATGGGAGTTAGTGGTCAAAAAAAGTTTACAATAATATCCACACAGGTCTGCCAGAATACTATATGACTTAATAAAGTAAGTAGGGCATTGAAGTAGTAAATAAATGTTAGTCCATTTGCCAACAGATGAATACTCTGGTAGAGCTGTCCTCAGCTTCTTCACACTCCTTGTAATTTCAGCCTTAAGTCCTTAGATTACAAGAGTTTTTGAAGTAGAACCCACTTCACCTAATGGAGTTTGCACATCACATCCCTCTGGTATGGCCTTTGGAGTATATCTTGCACCTTGAAGATCCAGGGTTCAATGACCAAGTATTCTATGGTCCATTGCCTAGTTTCCCAGGGGGTGACCAGAAACTCATGCCTATGTGCCCTACTGGGAGCCTAGTTCTAGGCATACTCTCCCCTTGGCATCTGTAAAATTATTGTTAATCATTTTTTTCCCTACTAGGAGGTTGGTCCACCTCACTTTTCTACCAACAGAAATGCACTTGTCTTCTCCAAGACATTTTTGAAAAAGGTTTCCAAGAATGAAATCACAGATTTGATGAAGGTGATAAAGCTGTTTTGTAAAAAAAAAAGAAAATTAAATACATAGTTTTGGCCAAAAATTTGATTTTCGGGGTGGTTTTCCCCTGTTATAGGATTCCAATTGATTTCTGTTTGTTAATATTGTATCCTGGTACCTTACTAAATTCCTCAATTGTTTTCAACAATCTTATTGTGCAGACCTTGTGGTTTTCTCTATATAAAATCATATTATCTGAAAATAGTGAGTTTCACTTCTTTGCCCAATTATACTCCTTTAGTCTCTTGTTATAGTAAAATGGTTATCTCCAAGACTTCCATCACAAGGTTGAGTAACAGTGAAGATAATGAGCAACTTTGGCTTTACCCATTTTCAGTTGGAATGTTTTCAGCGTTTCCCTATTGAGTGTGATATTGGTCGTTGTTTTTTTGCATATAACCTTCATTATATTAAGGGATTTCCCTTCCATTCCTATCTTATCATTTCTTTTCTTAGGAATGGGTGTTGAATATAGTTAAATGTTTTTTCTGCATCAATTGATATGACCATGTGGTTCTTATTCTTTATCTTATTTATGTGGTGAATTATGGTAATTGCTTTTCAAAGTTGAACCATCCTTGCATCCCTGGTATGAATCCGATTGGTTGTGAAGTTTTTTTTTTAAAAAAATGTTGCTGGATACTATTCATCAGAACTTTGTTGAGAATTTTTGCATCAAAGTTCATGATGGATATTAAGCTGTAATTTTTTCTCATTGTGGGGTCTTTAACTGTTTTGGTAGCAGGATTATACTGACTTCCTAGAATGAGTTTGCCATCCCTTTCAATATCTGGAATATTTTGTGTAAAATTGATAGCAACTCTTCTCCTGTGAAGCCATCTGGTCCTGAAATTTTTTTGGTTGGGAATTTTTTTTAAAAAGATCTTCTCTATCTCTTCTTTTCCTGTAGGTTTGTTCAAGGTTTTTTTTAAATGTCTATCTGCATTATTTTGGATAGAGGGTGTATTTCTAGGCATTTGTCCATGCCATAGATTATTTAATTTATTGGTTCACAATATTTTGTAGTACTGTGCTATTCTTTTTACTTCATTTAGATCTGTTGTGATGCCAGTTGTTTTGCCTCTAATTCCAGATATTTGCATCTGGTCTCTCTGTTCCTTGGTTAAGTTTGCTCGCCATTTGTCAATTTTGCTGATCCTTTCAAAGAAACAACTTCTTGTTTTGTTGGTTTTTCTGTTGTTTTTTTTGTTGTTGTTTCCAGCTCATTTCTTTATGCTCTAATTTTTATGATTTATTTTCTTCTGCTGTTGGATAGTTTATGCTGTTGTCCCCATTCTAATAGTTGGAGGAGGTGTTGTGTTAAAGTGATGGAAATTATTTTCTCCTCTTTTTTACGTGAGTATTAATTGCTATAAACTGACCTCTGTTAACTGGGTTTGCTTTATCACACAGGTTTTGGTATGCTGTATTATCATTGTCATTTGTTTCAGGGAATATGACAATTTCTTCTCTCTCTTTAAAAAAAATAATTTTATTGGAGCCTCTTACAGCTCTTATAACATTCCATACATCAATTTTATCAAGCATATTTGTAGTACATATGTTGCCATTATCATTTCCAAACCATTTTCTACTTGAGCCCTTGATATAAGCTCTTCTTTTATCCCCTCCCCCCCACCATTTATCCTTGATCAATTATGTATTGTTACTGTTATTTCATATCTTATTCTGTCCATTTTCTCCCTTAACTCACATTTCTGTTATCTGTCCCCTTTGGTGGGGAGGGGGTGCTATATATATCCAATTTTGTGATGGGTTCCCCTTTCTCGCCCTTCCCCCTCCTTGAGCATTCCCTTGCCCTCATGATATAGCTACTCCTATTACTGTTCCTGGAGGGTTTATCTTTCCTGAATTCCATGTGTCAAGAGCTCTTATCTGTACCAATGTATGTTCTCTGGTCTAGCCAGATTTTTAAGTTAGAATTGGGTCATGGTAGTGGGGGGAGGAAGTATTCAGGAACTAGAGGAATGATGTGTGATTTGTCGGTGCTATACTACACTTGGTTGAATCATCCCTTCCTTATATGGCTTCTGTGGGGGATATCCAATTATCTACAGATGGGCTTTGGGTCTCCACTCCAACCCTTCTCTTTTGCATCCATATATTTGTTTGATTAGGATCTTTTGATACCTGATGCCTGATACTGTCGACACCTCATGATCACACAGGCTTGTGTTCTTCTATGTGGGCTTATTTGATTCCCTGCTAGGCACCTTATCAGACTCGATGGGAAAACATACATAAGGGTCAGCAGACAGACCTGGAACTATCGATTGGTGTTTTTTGTTTCTTTTTTCTCTTGTTCTGTTTTCTTTTGCTTGTTTACTTTATTATGTTTCCGTTTTTGTTTGTTTTTCCTTTTCTTTTTCTTTTACCCTGTGTCTATCTACATAAGTAGGCAGGATGAACAAGCCTGAGGAGAAAATGATGGGACTAGTGGTTCTGGGGGAACATGGGAGTGGAGGAGGCGGGGAGGGGGAGTGGGGAATCCAACAAATGCAGAGATAAGGGAACAACAAGAAATCTAAAATTGATGGTAAGGAGGGCATATAATGCTGATGGGGGTCGGGGAGCTTGATCAAGAGCAATGTATCTGAGAGGAAATACTGAGAGACTGAGAGTTGAATGGAGGGTGAACATGTTAGTGGGATAGGAGGAAGGTGAAGGAAATAGAGGAAAGAAATAGGAGACAAAAGCTATTTATATGCATTTATATATGTGAATATATTAATTTATTATGAATGGGATAGAGGCCAATGCACATATGATAAGTATTAAGATAGCAGACAGACTTTGGGCCTATATTCAAGGGCTCCCTTAACACAAGAACCCTTTGTTCTGATAATCTGGCACTCCTTGATACTCACCTTCTGTACATGATTGCTGAAGACAAAATGTCTGCATAAGGAAATGTGGTTAAAAGAGTGGATGGTGCCCGGCCATCAAAAGATATAGTCTGGGGTCTTAAAGGCTAATTTCATCTCTTACTTGGACTAATTCCCAGTCTCGTTTGAGTAGTGTTTTATTGACATTCCATGTGTTTGTTTTTACGTTTTTGTTCTTTCTATTGTTGATTTCCAGTTTTATGACATTGTGGCCTGAGAAGATGGTTCGAATGATCTCTATATGTTTCAATTTGTTGAGGTTTGCTTTATTGCCTACCATGTGGTCTATTTCAGAATATGTGCCATGTACATTGGAGAAGAACATGGGTTTTTCTGTTTGTTTGTTTTTGTTTTGTTTGCTCTTGGTTGGAATATTCTGTCAATATATTGGAGGTCAAACTGTTTGATTGTGTTTTTCAGCTGTTTAGTTTCTTGATTGAGTTTCTTTTCTATTGAGTTATCATTCCTTGAGAGTGATGTATTGAAGTGTGCTGCTATTATTTTCAATCCAGTGATTTCTCTTAATTTCTTTAAGGATTTATTGTTATGCATTCAGAAGGTCTTTTGTTGGGTGCATACTTGTTTAGTATGGCTATATTTTCTTGGTTTATTGATCCTTTGATTATTATAGAGTGTCAATTCTTGTCTTTCACTCTGTCATTTACTTTGAAGTCTATTTTGTCGGAGATTAATATGGTCACTACTGTATATTTTTTATTGTCATTGGCTTGGTAAATTTTTTGCCATCCTTTGACTCTCAGTTATTTTTGGTCTGTGAGTTTGAGATGTGTCTCTTGAAGGCAGCAGGTTGATGGGTCTTGTTTTCTAATCCACCCCACTATTCTTTGTCTTTCAATTGGTCCATTTGGTCCATTGACACTCAATGTTATTTGTATTTGGTGATTTTCTTCTTTTGTGGCTGGTGGGGGTGTTACTCAAGTCTTTGTTTTCCCTATATATCTGTGTTGTTTTCAGTTTGTGGTTTCTGAGTGGTGTTACACACTGCGGTGGTCTCATGTTGCTTTGCTGTTGTTGATTTCCTGACCATAGAGATCCAGTTAATATATTTTGTAATGTGTGTTTTATTTTTACAAATTCTTTAAATATTTCCTTGTTTGGGAATACTTTTATTTCTCCTTCATATTTGATGGATAGCTTTGGTGTATATAAGATTCTTGGTTGGCAGTTTTTTCTCCCTAAGTTTGCTATATGTTGCTCTATTTTCAACTTTCCTGCATAGTTTCTGCTGAGGGGGGTTGAGCTTACTCTTACCTGTTTACCTTTATAGGCTATTTTTTTTTCTTTCTAGTTGTTTTTTTTTTAATGCTTTTATTGGGGGCTCTTACATCTCTTATCCCAATGCATACATTCATCCAGTGTGTCAATCACATTTGCACATATGCTGCCATCATCATTTTCAAAGCTTTCTCTTCCCACTTGAGCCTCTGATATCAGCTCCCCATTTCTTCCCCCGCCCTCCCCCACTTACCTTCACTCATGAACCTTTGATAAGTTATAGATTGTTATTACATCATCCTCCATCACCCCTCACCCTCTTTTCCATTGATCATCCCCCTGGGAGGGGGTTATATGTTGATCCTTGTGATTGATTCCTCTTTGTCCCCCCACCCTCCCCTAATTCTCCTGGTATCTCTACTCTCATTGTTGGCCCTGAAAGGCTTATCTATCCTGGATCCCCTGTGTTGCAGGTTCTTATCTGTAGCAGTGTGCATGTTCTGGTCTGATCTGATTTATAAGATAGAATTGAGGCCATGATAGTTCGGGGAAGGAAGCAACAAAGAATTAGAGGAAAGTTGTGTTTTCATCGGTGCTATACTGTACTGCATCTTGACTGGCTCATCTCTCCCCTGTGACCCCTCTGTGAGAGGAAGTGCAATTATCTACAGATGGACATTGTGTCTACACTCCATGCTGCTCCCCATTCACATTAGGTATGATTTTGTTCTGGGTCTTAGATGCCTGATACCTGATTCCATCTACACCTCATGATCACACAGACTGGTATGCTTCTAGTTGCCCTTAAGATACTCTCGTTTTCCTTGAATTTGGCTAATTTGACTACTATATATCTTGAAGGGTTTTTTTTTAACCTCCAGAATCTAACCTATTTGTCATTCTCTCTGCCTCCTCAATGGTTATTGTCTCTTTCTTTGTGATAATGGGGACATTTTCCTCTTACTATTTTATTTGTTTGTTTCTTCCTGTTCTGGTATTACAATGAGATGTATATTATTTCTCATCATGGTGTCCCACATCATCCTCAGGCTTTCTCCAGATTACTTAGATGTTTTGTGTATATGCTTCTCTCATTTTCTGAAGTCTGCATAGTTGCCTTTGAGTTCACTGATTAGATTTTCCTTTTCTGCCATTGTATTGCTCAGTTCTTATACCATGTTTTTTTAAATTTCTGTATCTCATTGTTTTGCATCTGAATTTCTTTTGGGTGTGAAGTTTTAGTACCCCAGTTTTTTCCTTTGTTTTAAGGATTGCTCCCCAGATCTCTTTTATGATCCTAAAGACCACTCTCCTGTGTTCTCCTTCTGATTGTTCCTGGACTTCTTTTTCTGTGTATTCAATTGGGTTTCAGTAATTGTCAGTCCTTGACTTGTTTATCTTGATTTTAAAAAATTTATCTTGTTTTATTGCTGTTGATGGTCTCCAGCTGTAGATGATGTGCAGAGTTCTGGGTTGTGTGTGTGTGTGGGGATGGATATTTGGGTTAGAGGAGAAAGATCGAAAAGGGGCTAAAAAACGTTTTGTTTGGGGATAAGGAAGAAGTGGCTGAGTTGGGTGTGTAGCATGAATGAAGATTAGGAGAACTAGAGTAGGTTTTAAGTGATGGTAATAGTGACAGGTGGTCTTCTGGTTAAATATAGTAATTTTTAATAAGTTGTAAATGGGAATTTTAAAAGATGTTCTCTTATTTGTTAGTTTGTGTGAAAGTGTCTCTTACTAGAGAGAGGGAGGGAGCAGGGTCTTGAGGTAGTGGTGGGTTGGATAGGTGGAAAGTATATCTGGTGATCTACCAGGGTCACTCATCAACCTGCTATTTACTATAGGGCGAGTGCATCAGGCCTATGTTATTGTGGGTGTAATAGGCCCATGGTTTGACCTCAGTCAGCTAGCTGGGTCTCAGGGACCTGATTGGTCAGTGTAGAAACTTTGCTCCTATAAGGAGGAGGAAGGTTGCCCAGGTAAAAGGGGAGAGGTAGGACAGTCACACACCAAGCTGCCATGTGAGTCATCCTCCACAAATGGGCTCCAGGGGTAGAAGAAAGGATGAATAGGGCCTTGAATTAAAAGGGAATTATCAACCAGAAGGAAGTCAGCAAGAGGTGAGTCCTGTAACTAGACAGGCTTTGGTGCTATTGGAGGGGGAGCTGCACTTGTTCACCATTATGCTTCCTGGCTTGGTGTCGGAACTGAACTCTTGTAAGGACAGGGAGGGTTAACCGGATAGAGTAGATGTATTGAGATTCTGTGCCCCACCACATCACCTGCCCTCCACATAGGGTTCTCAGGGTTCAGAAGGGGAGGAGGAGTGGGGGACACTAGGTGAGAGGGGGCTTATAATTAGAAGAAGGTCGGGATGAGGTGAATCCCTTGCACTGGGTCTGGAGCATGGGGAGGGGAAGCTGAAGAGACTTGCTGCGGTGTCAGCTCCAGTTTCTCAAGGAGTGAAAAGGGAGTTCCTTCTGTTCTGTTTTTCAAAAAGGAAAACAATAAAAGGTAATTCTAGAGCACTGAGAATTCAGGTCATGTGTCTGATTTCCCAAAGTGCAGGTCCCTACCTGTTCTATTCTGTCTGGAGCAGGGAGAGTTCTGGAGAGGAGACACTATTTGGCCACCATCTTCCTGTAGTCTTTGACATTGCTGATTTCTGGTGAATCTTGCCCAAAAGCAGAGAATGCCAGAAAAATGTTTAAAAGTGTTTTATGGACTATACAAAAGCATTCATCCAGATGAACCATAAAAATCTATGGATAGCTTTGAGAATAATAGGAATTACAGAACATTTCATTGTGTTTATGTGGAATTTGTACATGGATCAAGAGGCAGTTGTGTGGACAGAACAAAGGAATACTGCATAGTTTTAAATCAAGAAAAGTGT
The DNA here is from genome assembly GCF_000313985.2 of Echinops telfairi. Taxonomy (NCBI): domain Eukaryota; kingdom Metazoa; phylum Chordata; class Mammalia; order Afrosoricida; family Tenrecidae; genus Echinops; species Echinops telfairi. The sequence goes on along the minus strand of NW_022111323.1, from coordinate 4,245,957 downwards.
GTGTCAGAATTGTCTCCTTTTATTCAATCTATATACAAAAAATAATCTGAGACGATAGATTAGATGAAGAAGAATGTGGTACCAGGATTGAAAGATGGTTTATTAATAGCTTTCAATATGCAGATGACACAACCTTGCTTGCTGAAAGTGAGGAGGACTTAAAGCACTTGCTGATGAAGATCAAGGATTGTAGCCTCAGTACAACTCAATATAAAGGAAACCAAAATCCTCAAAGCTAGACCAATATGTAACATCATGATAAATGTATAGAGATTGAGGTCATCAAGGATTTTGTTTTGTTTGGATGCACAGTCAATTTTCATGCAATAGCAGTCAAGATATCAAATGAGAGTGCATTGGGTAAATATGCTGCATAAGACATCTTTAAAGGGTTGAAAAGCAAGTATGTTACTTTGAGGACTAAGGTTCATCTGACCCAAGCCATGGTATTATTCAATAGCCTTACATGCATGTGAAAATTGACATTTAATAAAGAAGAACACATAATTGATGTATTTTAATTATGTTCCTCGAGAACAATATTGAAAGTACCATGGACTGCCAAAAGAACAAACAAATCTGTCTTGGGAGAAGTACAGCAAGAATACTCCTTAGAGGCCAAGATGGCAAGACTTTGTCTCACAAACTTTTGACATGTTATCAAGGGAGACAAGTCCTTGGTAAAAGTACAAGTGAATTACAAGGGTGGTGAGAAATAGGAAGACCTTGACAAAACGGATTGACACAATGATGGTACAATGGACTCAAACATAACAATGTGAGGATGTTACAAGTCCAATACGTGTTTATGTTTTGTTGTACATAGGGTCACCATGAGTCAGAATGAACTCGATGGCACCTAACAACAATATGACCCTGACTTGGAGTTGACTAATCCTGGAGAACAGGAGGCATGTTCAGATACTCAGGCACATTCTACAATGAGCAGAACTTGCAGGCCTCTGGTTGAACTTTCCTTGGTCACATTATTAAGTTTTATGATCAAAGTAGTTGACTTGTAACACTTGCTTTTAAAAATGTTCAGGCTGAAATTACCACAGCTTGACAACAAGACACAGGACTATGTGAATCTGATTAGCTTGTGAGTGTATTTTCCTTATCTTGATGCAGAATAGAGCTACTTTCTGAGGACAATGTCCACTGCAGAAGTACAATGGTACAATTTACTGTGGAGTACATGACTTTTCTAGGCACGAAAACTTACATCAGTGACTGACAGTATTGTTCACAGTCTTGCTGATTGCTATGGCTGATGGAAATGCATGTACACACATAGAGTATTTGCACTCCAGGATCTCATTAGGAAATATGAGCTCATGTACTCTGCCACAAAGAAAACCTCATACTTCAAGAAATATCATTTCCAGCAAGCTGTTCTAACATCTTCAATGTTTGATAAATGATGTCAGATTATTGGAGTCAGGGATGTCCAGCTGGGAATTTGTGGGTATACATATCACCCACCCAGGTCACTATAAGTAACATTGTCTGATACTATCCTGTGCTCACAATTGTTGTTACGTTTGCATAACACTGTTGTAGCCATTATGACAATCCACCTAATTGGAGGGCTTCCTCTTTTGTTGTCTTTGTTGCCCTTCTATTTTTACCAAGCATAATGTTCTTTCTCAGGGTTTGGCCTCTCCAGATAAGCATGTCCAGAGTACATGAAACAAAGTGTTGCCATCTTTGCTTCAAAAAAACATTCTGGCTATACCTCTTCGAGGAGGTATTTATGTATTCTTTTGGTAGTCCATGGTTCTTTCAATATTCTTTGCTAGCACCATAATTCAAACACATCAATTATTCTTTGGCCTTCCTTAGTCAATGTCCAACTTTCACATGCATATAAGATTATTTAAATACCATGGCTTGGGTCAGGTTCAACTTAGTCCTCAAAGCAATATCTTGCTTTTCAGCACTTCAAAGAGATTTTGTACAGCAGATTTTCTCAGTACAATGCAGCATTTGATTTCTTGACTGCTTCCTTCATGAGCATTGATTGTGCATCCAAGCAATCCTTGACAGTTTCAGTCTTTTCTCCATTTATCATGGCATTATCTATTCGAAGATTTTTGTGAAGATTTTAATTTTTTTTCACATTAAGATTTAGTCTATATTGGAGGCCACAATCCTTGAACTTCTTCAGCAAGTGCTTCATGCCTTCCTCACAACAAGCAATATTATGTCATCTGCGTATTTCAGGTTAATATGATTTCTTCCAATCTTGACACAGAGATTTTTCTCATATAGTCCAGAGTCTCTGATTGTTTGCTAAGCATACAGATTGAATAAGTATGGTGAGAGGATATAACCCTGACACGCACCTATTTTCTTTTCTGATTATAAATGATGCAGTATTCTGTTGTTCTATTTTAACAATTCCTTCTTGGTTCATGTACATGTGCCACATGAGCACAATGAAATGCTCTGGAATTCCACTTTACTCAAAGCTATCCATAGCTTGTTATGATCCACACAGTAGAATATTTTTGCATAGTTAATAAAAGCAAGTAAACAATCTTCTAGAATTCTTTGTTTTCAGCAAAATCCACAAGAAATCAGCAATAATATCCCTTCTGCCACAGCATTTTCTGAATTCAGCTTAAATTTCTGCCAGTTCTCTGTGAATGTACTGATGCAATCGTTGTTGAATGATCTTCAGCAAAATATCACTGGCATGTGATATTCATGCTTTTTAAACGAGATTTCCACATTCTGTTGGGGCATCTTTCTTTAGAAAAGGTACAGATATGGATCTCTACCAGTTACTTGGTCAGGTAGCTGTCTTCCAGACTTGTTGGCGTAGGTGGGTGTTTCCAATGCTTCACCAGATTGTTGAAATATTTTAATTGGTATTCTGTCAATTCCTGGAGACTTGTTTTTCATTAATGCCTTCAGTGCAACTTGTCTCTTTTCCTTCAGTACAATCAGATATTGATTATATCCTACCTCTTGAAATAGTTCAGGAGCCAAGGTTGTGTAATGGTTACGTGTTGGGCTGTGATATGAATGGTTGTCTTTTTAAAACTACCAGCAACTCAGTGAGAGAAAGATTGGGGCTTTCTAGTTTTGTAAACAATTACACTCTCAGAAACGCACAGGGAGTCACTGAGTCATCATTAACTCGATAACAGCGAGTTTGGTTTTTTGTTTGCTTAAAATAGTTGAATAGTTCTTTTTGGTAAGTGGCCTTGTGTATTCATTCAATCTTCTTTTGGTGCTTCCTGCATCATTCAATATTTTGCCCATGTAATCTTTCAATATAAAAACTCAGTGCTTAAATGTTCTCTTCAGTTCTTTCTGCTTAAGATATGGTAAGTGTGTTCTTCTTTTTTGGTTTTCTGACTCCAGGTTTTGGCACATTTCATTATAACATTTTACTTTGTCTTCTGGAAGTACCCTTTGAAATGATCTATTCAGCTCTTTTACTTTATCATTTTTTCTGTTTGATTTAGCTACTCTTTAATCATGAGTAAGTCTCAGAGTTCTTTTCTGGCATCCATGTTGATCTTTATTTCCTGTACTTTAATGAACTTTTACTTTCTTTATGTATGATATTCTTGATATCATGCCCAGTTCATCAGCTCTTCTGTCATCAGTGTTCAATAAGTCAAATTTATTATTGAGATGCTGTCAAATTTATATGGGAAATACTCAAGGTCATATTTTGGATCTTGCTTTAATTTTCTTCAGTTTCAACCTAAATTACATATGAACTATTGATTGTCTATTCTACAGTCAGTCCATGGCCTCATTTTCAAAGAAAACCAAACTCACTGCCATCAATCCATGCCAACTCATAATGACCTCTCTGTGGGTTTTGGTGACTGTAAATGTTTATGGGGGTAGAAAGCCCTGTCTTTCTCCAATGGAGCAGCTGGTGGTTTTGAACAGTTCTCCATGCAGATTGCAGCCAAACGGTAACCACTACTACACCAAAGCCCCTGGCCTCACTTTAACTGCGGCTATTGATCTTCTCCATAATCTTTTTCCCACAGATGTAGTCTGTGTATTCTATCTGGAGAAGTCACTATTTGCGTTACTGAAAAAAAATATTTGCAATCAATAAATCTTTGGTCTTGTAAAACTCTATCCTGAAATCTTCAGCTTCATTTGTCACGAAGGCCATATTTTTCAACTACTGTTCCTTCCTCTGTTACCAACTTATGCATTCCAACCACCAATACTTATCAATGCATCTTGATTGAGTATCTGATCAATTTCAGACTAAAGAAGTTGATAGAGTTCTTCATTTTCTTCATCACTAGCTTCAGTGGTCATTGTGTAGATTTGAATAATAGTTGTATAGACTGGATTTTCTGGATTTCTTATATACATACTTATTATCCTATCATAGACAATATTGTACAGCAAGATAGATCTTGAAATCTTTTTGATGATGAATTATACTCCATTCATCTTGAATTTATTATTACAGATATAGTAAGCCATATGATTAACTATTCAAGATGACCAATATTATGTACTGAAAGCCACTGGGCTTTTCTTCTTAGGAGAAATGCTAGCAAGTTTCTCCCAAACAGTTTGCCGCCTAAACAGAGGGAGCTACAGACACAAGACATCAAGAGAGTAAATGGACAAAAGGCTTAATAAATTTGCTTCAACCGTGTGGCGGGTTCCCTCATTATTTGAGGAAGACCAAGTCTAGAGGTAGACATTGGATTTTATGGTGTCATTGGGGTAGACATTTGATTTTATTGGGCAAGACCCAATTGGCTAGCTTCAGTCCCCATCCTATTTTCCCATTGGAAAGGATCCATGATTATGTGCATTCTGATTGGTCCTTATTGCAGTGCAATAAGTGGTCTAGTAATCCGATGCATGTACACCTCATTATCATGTGAGGCGGTTCTGGGATGAGACATCTGGACCTCTGGTGGAACAGATCATGTAAGGCAGTTTGTATTGGTCATCCAAATCTCTAGCTGACTCTGATATACCTCCCTGAAGAGAATGGGAATATGAAGTCATTCGAGATATTGGCTGCTAACTGATTTGGTTACTCCCTGCTGATATGGGATCCAGGATCTTTTCTTTTTTTGAGTCCACTCTTTTCTTAAGAGTCCACTTATCTTAAATCTGTGAGTTCCTTGGTCCACCATCTGGAGTAGGATGGAACTGTACCCATTCAGCAGCATCATTTTTATATGGAACTGCTGCAACCTGGAAGAGACAAGTTTGACGAACATGTTAAAGATACATGAACTGAACAACAGATGGCAGATAGTTTGTTATTGGCTCAAGGAAGGGAAGTAGCTAGATTTGGGGACAGATATGCTACCAGTCATAGTTCAGGTCCCAAAGATTGAAGCAAAATTCTTTCTGCTACCTTGGTCTTTTTGTGACCTATATAAGAAAAAGGGTTCTTTCTAGATCAGAGAGTCTTATAGCTGAGGCTTAAAGTAAGGCTTATTTGAGTGTTTTAAAATATGTTTTACAGAGGGTGGAGGAAAATGGCGACGAGTTAAGACTCACCTGTCCGGAGCTCCTGCTGACAGGCCCGAAAATTGGGAGGTAAGGTGAAGGAAACTGGGAGGTGGAGTCCTGAAACTAGAATTAGGGTACTAGGGTCTCTTCTGAACCGCTTTTTTGCATGTGATTTCCACTCAGAAAGCGAACCAAGAACGCTTTAAATCGCTCTACATTCGGCGAGCTGGGCTCCAGCTGAAAAGATTCTCCCACCCTTTTGCAGGGAGTAGTGATTTCTCCAGGCTGACACCCTAAAGGAGACATAATCCCAGACACGAGGAGAAGCCCACGCCAGAGCTCTCCGTGCTGTTAACTACTTTGATTTCATACCCTGGGGAGTGGGGGTGGCTGGTAGCCATAATTTGGAGTAATATAAAAAGCAGAATTTTACCTGAGGCAGATTGTGGTGTGGGAGAAAATAGGCGGATGGTCAGAGTCCAGGGGCCGAATGCAGTTCCAATTGGCCAAGAAGGAAACAACCACCCCGATAAGCTGGATCTCCCCCTCTGGGGGTCAGCATGACAGCCCCCAAATCAGAGCACCTCACAAGCATAATATAAAAAAAGAGTGAAATATATACTATTGGTAAAACTCAAACCCCAGTCTTGTTGCTTAGCTCCAAGGAGCACATAGAAGGGGCCCCTTAACATAAATCAGCATAAGAATAAACCCACACTAAGGAATGCCAGAACTTAGTTACAGGATCTGGAGGTTTTTTGCATAACATGACCTGCTGAAGCAACTCTAAGCTTCTAACAGAATGCAAAGCTAGAACTCAGAGGCAGGGAGACAATTTAATTTGATTCTATTCTACCTGGCCAGGTGGAAAAAAATAAAAAACCCTCGGATCTAGTAGGGCACCAGCCTTCTAGATAGGACAAGAAGCCCAGCTTCCCTATCAGTAATTCTACACACAGGTAGGGAGGTCCTGCCTGTCCTGGGACCCTACATGGGAGTGAGGGAATACAACACCCACCCCACTGCTGCTAGAGTGCTACATACAGCACAAGGCAGGTATACCAGTGAACTCCAGCACTCAGTACCAAAGGGGGAACTGACGCCGGGAGACTGGTTCGATCTTGCCTTAGAGAGTAAACCCACCCTGCATGTGCGGAACTCAATATCAAATGGCCACACCACCGCACTACCTATAGGAAGAGTTGGAATTCCTCTAGCCCCAAGGACAGGTGATCAAGTCTCAATTATATTCTTACTTACCACTCTATTTCTTCTTTGTTTAGTCACTCATCCTTCTATCTTTCCCACTGCAGTCGGTCTCAACGAGCTCAGGTTTGTTTTGGGTTTTTTTCTCTCTTTCTTTCTTCTTTTTCCCTCCCTTGCCCCCCTCTTTCTCTTCCTCTCTCCCTCTCTTTCTTATCATATGCCACTACTGGCTTCCAGGTCACTACCCTCCGTCTAGGGCAAATCAACCCAAATAGCAGGGGAAATTCCAGCCTGCCCTCTGTGGGAGTGCTGCACACCACACAAAGCAGCTGTGACAGCCATCTACAGCACGTTGCACTGCTGAGGAAATCTCTGTCAGAACTCTAAGGTGATCTCTTCAACTAGGGCAATTCCACCCAGCACCATGGAGTTCCTGCATTAAAAGGGCATACCAGCCTGCCATCATGTGGCAGGGTTTAAACCACTCTGGCTCCACATTCAGGCAACCAGGGATCAGCTATCTCTTTATTCTTTGTTTCCTCCTTTTCTCTTTCTTCCCTCTTTACCATCACAGCCAATCTTAGTGAGCAGAGTTGAGCTTTTACCCCTTCTTTCTCTTTCTTCTTTCTTCACCCTTACTTTGTTCGCTTCTCCTCTCTCTGCTTTTATGATTCTCTCTTGTCCTTCTCTTTCCTTCCACATGCCACTGCTGGTTTCCAAAACCCTTCCATATGCCTAAGGAAACTCTGCCTACCCATTTGGGAAAGCCACAGCCTGCCCCCCTAAGACAATGTTGCATACAGCATGAGACAGTGCTACCCACGACACAGCACGGGGTTGAGCTATCTCTTTATCTATTTTTTAAAGTTTCTCTCCTTCACTTTCTTTTATTCTTCATCTTTCTCTCTTTTTCTTCTTCTTTCACTTTTATTCTTTCTCCTCTTCTTCTATAATTTTTCTCTTTCATTCCACAGACTCAGCAGATTAAGTTCTCCTTTTTGTTTGTTTTCTTTTTAATTCTTTTTACAGTTTTCACTTTTGTTTAGTCTGTTCATTTTATTTGTGTGTGTGTGAGTGGGTGTTTGCTTGGTATTGTTGCTCCAGTGATTTTTTTCTTCTTTTTCTCTTTTTCTTCTCCTCTCCCTCTCTCTCCTTTGACAAGCCACTACCCTCTGCCTAGAGCAACTCAAAAGGTATACCTGGGGGAGCTCCCACCCGCATTTGTTGGCTTTACACGCAGCTGGGGGAATCACAACATTGCTCTTCCATACACCAAGCAGCAGGTGGTTCTACCCTTCAAACACTGGGAGGAAACTCCAGTCTAAACCCTCATGCCCTAAAAGTGACTGGGCAAAACTACTGCCCAGCACTGGTGGGGCTCCACACTACTGCAGGAACATCCAACCAATCTTGAAGGCGATCTATCTGACTATCGTAATTCCAGCTGCCAGTTACAATGCTCTATGCCCAGGGGGGGGGTACACTCACATGCCCTCCTCGGTACTCAAGTTTCTGAGGGAAACACAACAGGCAAACGGTGGTGCTTCAAGCACTGAGAGGCTTACTTGGAGACCAGCCAGTGAAGCAATGCCCTCATGTACCCACAACAAACAGACCAGCATCACATGAGAGGACTATTCAACTCACATTCCAAATAATGAAATACTGAATGGCTAGGGTAAGGGTGGAACCACCGGATGATATAGAAATAGCCTGACCCCTCAGTACAGCTATCGAAAGGTAGTACATAGAAGCACTCATACGAGTCCCCAAAGAAAGAGCCCAGTGCTCTTCTACTCTTTAGGATGGATCCAGGTTCTTCTGAAACAACACATAAACCACAAACAGTCCTAACAGTCTTAAGGAAAAAAGCAGGAGAAACAGAAGACAATGACGGAAGGAGTCTGGAACTAAACAACATGCATAGACGAAACAGATATTGACCTGCCACAGAAAGAAATTTTCAGAATGCGGCTTGGAGTCATACAGGATATGAGGGAAACAATGTAGAAACAGGATGAAATGATAGAGGAGATAAAGGCAATGCACCAAAAGGAAATACAAGTCTTAACGGATGAAATAACAAAATACAGTGGCAAATTGACAGACTTTGTCAACAGACTTGAGGAGGCAGAGAATCTCACTAGTGACCTATAGGATAACCAAGCAGACCTCAGCAAACGGGAAAAGCAGTCAAATAAGACAACCAAAGAAGGTGAAGAAAACTTGAGAGCCATGTCTGATGTTATGAATAGGAACAATATTAGAATAATTGGACTAATGGAACAAGACACAACAAAGAAGTCAGCAGCAAGAATAAAGAGGTAATTCTTAGAGGAAAACTTCCCCAGCTTAATAAATGAAAATCATGCAACTATTTAGGAAGCTGAAAGACCACCAGCCAGATTGAATCCCAAGAAGTCACCAAGACACATAATTGCTAATTTATCCAACTATGAGGAAAAGGAGAAGATCATAAAAGCAGCTATGTAAAATCAAACGGTCACATATAAAGTTAGCCCAATAAGAGTATGTTTAGACCTATCAGCGGAAACAATGAAGAAGATGAGGGAATGGAGTAACATATTCCAAACAGTAAAGGAAAACAACGCAAACCAAAGAACACTTTACCTGGCCAAGATATCTATTCAATTAGATGGAGAAGTAAGAGCCTTCGCAAACAAGGACAACCTCAAAGAATACATAAAAATAAACCAATCCCTACAAAAGATCCTTGCCGACCCAGTATGGGCAGAAGATCAACACTCCCTGAGGGCAAATAAGAGACCATAACATAGAATGACTCCACCCATAGGGCGACAAAGAGAAAACAACCCCAGGATAACATTGGCTCAATAGTGGAAAGAAGGCAAACATAAACCATACAAATCATGCAATTGGATAAGATAGGTAGGTAGGAAAATACCCAACACAAAAGATACAAGATGACATCACAGAGTCCACAGATGGATGTAATAATACTGAATACCAATGGACTGAACTCAGGCATTAAAAGGCAGAGGCTAACAGACTGGCTCATAAAACATAACCCATCGATCTGCTGCCTACAGGAGACACATCTCAAGCATACAGACAAAAAGTTTGAGAATTAAAGGCTGGAGAAAAATATACCTAGCAAATGGCAATGAAAAAAGCAATATTTGGCAAAATTGACTTCAAGATACAGGTCACGACAAGAGACAAGTAGGGTCACTATATAATGCTCAAGGCAAGAGTAGACCAAGAACCAGTAGCATAATAAATAAATATGCACCCATTGAGAGACATGATATATTTGTAAACCAAACACTCCAAAAGATGAAAAAGGAAATCACAGGATCAACAATTATAGTTGGTGTCTTTAGTACACCACTTTGGAAAAGGTCATTGGGAAAGGAACTCAACAATGAGGCTACAGATCTAAAGAGCACAATTGGACGAATTGACTTGATAGATATTTTCAGAGCTTTCCATCCATATGCAAAAAATTCCACACTCTTTTCAAGCCCACATGGTCCATTTTTGAAAATGGACCACATGCTGGGACACAAGTCAAACTTGGAGTAAATTCAAGCACATAGAGATTATACAGACATCTCTCTCTGATCACTGTGCCACAAGGCTGGAAATTAACAGGAGTACAGTGAAGAAAACAAGAGCAAATAATTGGAGGATCAACAATTCTCTATTGCAAAAGGGGTGGGTATTGACCCAGATCAGAGATGAAATCAGGACGTTTCTAAAAACCAATGAGAATGAAAAAAGATGACATACCAAAACATTTTGGATACAGCAAAGGCATTTATCAGAGGAAGGTCGATAGCAATAAATGCACACATGAAAAAATTAGAGTGACTTGTGGATGGTATGCTGGCACAAAACCTATACCAATTAGAGCAGAGTCAACAGAGCAAATCTACCAATATCAAGAGGATTGATATAATAAAATCATAACTGAGATACAGGAGAGGGAAAACAAGAAAACAATGGAAAAAATTAATGCAGCTAAAAGTTGGTTCTTTGGAAGAATTAACAGAATTGATAGACCACTGGAAAAGCTAACCAAAGAAAGGAAGGAACAAATGAAAACAGATGAAACAGGGGACATTACAATGGACCCTAATAAAATCAAAAGTATAATTACAAAGTACTATGAAGGTCTATATTCTAAAGAATTCAACAATTTGGAAGACATGGACAAATATTTGGAAACACAATCCCTCCCTAGACTATCCCAGATGGATGTCAAGAATCTCAACAGACCCATAGCAATGGA
>NW_022111323.1:4198712-4215808 GCF_000313985.2 Echinops telfairi | reverse complement strand
TTTATGCTGGAGCTTCCTATGGGTATCAGGGACTGAATGGTTAATGAGACAAATATACCGTTATTCCTCTCAGCCAATCCTGGATCTAAATTGGTAAACTTCTGGAGCTAATTAAACTAATCTAACTCTTGAAGACTGAAGGGCTTTCTTCTATTTTTTTGAGTGACTTATATCACTTTAAAATAATTTACTGGCTTAATTTGAATCTTTCACTTTTCCAATTAGGCAACTCTGCAGGTAATCCGGAGCTACTATCCTCTGTACCTTGGGTTTTCCTTCTTGGTAGTTCTACTGTGGATCTTACTCATGGATATCAGTAACCACCTCTATCTTTTTCCTACAGAGATGCTGGTGATCTTAAATTGCTGATTATTAGCACCCCAAATCTTAATAACTAAGCCACTAGGGCTCCTTGCTGATGCTTTAAAGAGACAAACACCCATCACTGTATAGATTTATGTAGCATTCTGATGATAATACTTTTGCCCCAGATTTGAATAGCTTAGATTATAGTGAACTCTTTCTAAGTAGTTACAACCGAGGACATTCTTAAATTGCTCACAATATTCTCACATGAAGAATTTAAAGAAACATTTTATCCAATCAGTGGCTACTTTATATTTTTGGATCAGCTATAATTCATGAACCTCATCACCCTTTAGAGTTCTAGAAATATTGATTCCATTTGATGGGTTCCAAATTCAGGATATTAGTCCTTTTTATAAGTCCAATATAAGTCTATTTTTGAGAATATTTTGGTTACATATCTTATCAGGTCTACAACAGAAAAACGTATCTGTAGGTGCCAAAACTTGATATGGTCATGGTATTACTATTGATTAACCATAACCATGTAAAATTTTGGCACCTACAAATAAGATATATATATATATCTTAAGTGAGAAATTTACAGACCAGTGCAAAACCAAGGGTAACTAAAGTTCAGAGAGAATGTTGGACAAAAGGAAAAATCTTAAAATACAATGCTTAAAAGTTTCAGATATAAGATTAAACTTAATTTACCAGACCTTCTGCCATTGCTTCTCAGCTATATCATTGAGAAATAGTTGGAGTTATCTCTTGTCAATCTTTCCTCAACTTTACTTCTATGGGTTAAATGTTCTTAATATGACAATTAATGTTTACTTGAACTGATCATCTGTATAAACTAGTCATGAGATAAGGCTGTAGGTTCCGTTTACTCCTATTAAAAATCGATGACCTTATTGCTATTTAGTAGACAGAATTATCACTCATGTAACATTTTGTGGTGAGTTTCATCTAGTAGCTCCAATTCTTTCATATGTATTCACCACACCAAAAAATATTTTACTAATTTAATATGACACATGCATTTTAAATCAATAAAAAACAAAAAAAGCACTCATGGGTCATTTCTTACTCATGGTGATCCTATAGGACATTGTGCATAAAACTACTCCTGTAGGTTTCCAAGACTATAATTATTTACTAGAGTAAGAGTCTCATCTTTTTCCAGATGAGCAGCTAATGGTTTTGAAATTCAGACTTTGCACTTAGCAATCCAAGTCGTAATCACTAGGATACCGGCGCTCTTAAATCAAGAAAGACATTCACTAATTTGGAAAAGCATCAAGTTAAAAGGTAAGTCAATTAAGCTGATAGGTAAACTGATAGATTTAAAAGGAACAAGCTAGAAATCAAAATCATTAAAGTTATCTTATTAAGTAAAATAATAATCACAAGATATAAATATACAGCAATCAGATAAAATAATAAGAGTAACATTTATGGTGCTTGAACAATCTCCTTTGATATCTTAATGATTCTATGAATGGAATAGTATTTACTGGCCCTCTAGGCCACATTATCAACACACCATGTCTGTTCTAGTGCAATGTAAAAAATCATGAGAAAACAAACCAAACAATTCCAGGAGTATTGGGATGAGGAACAAAGCAAGCATAGCACGACGTTAGTCTAACAACAAAAATAAGGAGCAGGTATAGATTATATGACTTCCCATTAAGTTTAGACTTCTCAATAATGATCTAAGAAATGCCAAAGTATCTGCCTTTTTTTTGTCTTTTTAAGACCAGGTGATTTGGTAAATACAATCTATCTGGAAGCCAAACCAAGGAATTAATTAGATTTCCAAACTAATAATTAGCAAGATATCCTTCCCCCTTAATGGCAAGAAACAAAATTCTTTGTTAATACTTTTTAGTATTAATACCACCACCCTCACAAAAAAATCCTTAAATTAATTAAAGTTTCAGTCTGAAGAGTATTGTTTTGCTTATATCAAAGAATTTATGATTATTGAGTTCTTCAAACATTGTTCTTATATATCTTAGAATAACCCTTTAAAATCAGGAGAAATGAACAAAAATAAAATCTGACCACACTATTTGGTGAGCTTGAATATACACACATATTTTCTTTAAAATGTATGTGAATTCAAATTATAGCAAACATTTTTTAACTCAATTTAACTTTGGCAAATAGCTTAAGAGATCTTCATACTAACATATATATATTAGCCCTGGTGGCATAGTAGTTATCCATTGGGCTGCCATCCACATGGTTGGCAGTTCAAAACCACCAGCAGCTCCACGGGAGATAGACAGAGATTTCCACTCTCATAAACAGGTACAGTGTCTGCCAGAGACCCAGAGGGCTTGGCTATGCATCAGTATTTACTCGGTGGAAGTGGTTGGTTTTGGCTATATATATTTTTTCATTTGCTCCTCATATTATTAAATATTAAAACAGTTTGATTCATAGGCATGTACATGTTATAAAATCAAAGTTGAATTAACAAAAGCATATCTCTATAAACTTCATTTTATTATCATCCAGAAGTAAAACATATTTTCTCAACATTTTGTCCTAGAAGGCCTTGTTACACCAATTAAAATAGTGTGCTCTTTAGAAGGACTATCCTATTAAAATATATATATACATAAGTACATTTGTTAACAGAGGAAGGAAGGACCTAGAAAGTGTTTCTAAAGTCATAAAGGATTTCCGAAAGGGGGCCTGTGAAGGAAATTTTTGTGTCATCCTCATCGTCACCATTTGTAAAGGTGGATCCATGAATTGCACCCTGGTAGTTGCCATTTTGGATAAAAGGACAAGCCCACATTTTACATAAATTAAACAGACTTCACTCACAGCCGGCTTTTCCCTACCCCCAATGATAAAGTCAACTAAATCCATTTTAAAACTTTCAAATCCAATATTCTCTTCTCCACTTCAGACTCACAGTATTGTCAATACAGGGCAAAAGAACAGAAAAAATAAACTTTTGAACAAGTTCAAGGAAACAATAACCTAGTTTTCAACCTAGTTTTAAGACACAGAAACACTGAATAAAGCCAGTCTTACAGATAAGGAATATAGTTCTATCCTAACCAAACCTTATTGATGTCGGCTAGGGGAAGATTCAAATTGTAGACAATATATAGACAAGCCTCAAGCTAAAATTAAGAGAAGGAAATTTCTAGTGGGAATCTTTTCACTTCTGGGATCTAAGTGGATTTTTAACATGGAGTTTGAGGAGATGCAGCATTGCAAAAGATTCTGGCAGCTGCTCACCTTATTTCCTGGGTAAGACTCCAGTTCAATGCTATTATAATGAAAAATGGTACTTTTTTTTGTCTAGCACCCTTTCATTCTCTAGTCAGCTTGGCTGGTCTTGGTATCTCCTAATTGACAGATTGGCCAGGCTATATTGCAAAAGAAATCAATTGTGGTTTAAAAAAAAACAAAAAAAAACTTTTATTCTTCCTTCAATCTGTCTATGGGCAAGCCAGGGATTTTCTAATTATTCAGTGTCCTTGCTTTATCTACAATGACAAGATAAGAAAATAGGTTAAGTCTGTGGCCTCTGGTGTCCTGGGGTTTGGGGCCCAAATACATCATACATATATTTGGGGGCATCCCCCTGTGAAGATCTATGGCTCTCCTGGTAAGGGTCACACCACCTCCAAGGTGGAGTTTCCATAGCCCATGGCAGGAAATACTGAGTGAGAACCAGCTCTTTCCTTGTGTCTTCCATCAACTGTCCATATCTTCTGTCCTTTAAGCAAGGTTAGGCCAGAATTAAGATGTAAATATAACCCCTTTTAATTTTTATAAACCTCTATTCTGATGAGATTTATCCCTGATATTCATCTACTTGCCTCCTGAAAGAGCTCAAGCCCTAACTGGAATCTCATATCTCCAAAACTTTGCTAAGTGCTGGCCTATTATGTGGTAATTCAGATTTTAAATAATTACCTTTTAAGATGCAGGGAAACAGGTGCAAAATTCACAGAAAAGGAAAATGATTTTTTAAGGTCTCCTGAGAAGCCAGCATATGGGGCCTGAAAGATAGGTGGTATCTTGATAAGACCAGACAAAAAACTGGAAGCAGGAGGC
Source organism: Echinops telfairi (assembly GCF_000313985.2). NCBI lineage: Eukaryota > Metazoa > Chordata > Mammalia > Afrosoricida > Tenrecidae > Echinops > Echinops telfairi. Next base: position 4,211,404 of record NW_022111323.1, on the reverse strand, counting down.
ACACACTCCTGAGATGCCATAGCCAACCCATAAAAAGTTGAAAATTCTTCACCCTCTGCTGAGGTTTTCATGTGGTTGGTGTTATGTGCTGATTTTAATGAAACTAGGGTTTCTCTGGATGTGAGTTTTGGAACCAGGCTTTGTGTCTCAGAATTCACTCTGCCTTGAAGGGGAGGGGTGGGGGCCTTTAGTAATCAACTGTTTCATGACCCCTGGGTAAAACTTTCTTGTCTATACTTTGGACCATGAGTGGGTGGATCACAAAGAATTATTTCTAATGAGTGGGTAGCTATATAAACCCCTACGTGGCTAATTCAGTAATTTATCCACCTCATGAAGAGGGAGGTAGTTCTGTTTGTCCTAAGTCTAGAGAGGAGAAAACCTCACAGACTCATAAAATGGAGTTAGACACAAAAATCCACAAGCAAAAGAAGGAAACGGACTCACTCCCCTCAAACGGTAGGAGCCCAGGAGCTCCTGCTGGGTAAAGGACACACTGGAAGAAAGGCAGATCCTTCCTGAGCCCCCAAATATTATGCACTGAAAGTTGATGTAAGACCTTTATTTCTTGGAGAAATACTAGAAAGTTTTTCTTCCTTGGAGAAAAACTAGAAAGTTTGCTGCCATAACACAGAAAGCCACATATTCAAGACATCAAGACAAGACAATAAGTGGAGCAAAGATTTAACAAGCAATGCATGCATCAATTACAAAGTATATCACCTCAATATTTGAGGATGATCCTGTCTAGGGGGTATGACATTGGATTTTATAGGGTGTTTGGACCATCCAGACCTTTAGTTGATCTTGACTTGACCAGTGAAATGGATCATGTGAGGCAGTTTGTGATTGGTCGTTCTGACATCTAGTTGACCCTGAAAGTCAATATCAGTAAATTTTAGCTCATTAATGTCTAGGATCTTGATTTTTTATGACTTTCATTTCATGTGGGATAACTTCAAATATTCCTATTCATATCTTGTATATGTCAAGTTCTAATAATTAATAAATAGTTGCAGCAGTTTCTTTGCATTTTGAGTCATGTTCCACCAGCAAATGAAGGTCCAAAAATCCTCACTCCATCAATTCCATTATGTGGATTTTGAGAAGATAGCTCTGGCTCAATCATATTTTGAGTGTTTTCCAACCTGAAAGAGCTCATCTTCTGACACTGTATCTTAAAATGTTCTGATGATATTCATCAGGTTTTTATTATATGACAATGTTCTGCCCTGATATTCATAAGGTTTTCAGTGGATAATTCCTCAGAAGTGGCCATCTTATTACTTCTTTATAATCTGTTCATAGACTTTTAGCTCTGCTGAACCCTGTTCAACCTGGGTGATCTTGCTTTTATTTGAAAAACAAGTGGCATGGCTTCCAGCATCACTGTAACATGCAACCCACCACAGAATGCGAGATAGACAAATGGTAGTAGACATTTACTGGGGAGGGAGGAGGCTCTGAACTTCCTTCATAGGGTTGCTGAGAAGGTTAATAGCTGAGAATTAATACATAGGAAGCATTTATATAGCATGTGCCATGAAGTTACAAACTCATTAACTGTCTGATCTCTTGAAATATTTGTAACCATTTACATTTTCTCTGCGTTGCATGCTTATTTCATTTGTCTTTCTAGTTTTATTCCTTATTAACTTGTAAGAACAATTTATATGTTAAGAATATTAATCGTTGAGCCAAAATTAAAACATGGGCATACATATAGCCAGAAGCTCTGTAACACCCTATCTAAACAAAACATTTTAAAAGTCAGAGAAGTCTTAAATCTTGAGTTTTAAACATCATTAGGAGAATAGAAACCTGTACCAGATAGAGCCTGGTAATTCAGAGGGTGGAAGCCAGTGCAAGCAACATATACCAAAATAGCATCAGATTCCTGGCTTCCCTGACAGAATTCCCATAAAGTGATCCCTTTCCACAGCTATCCAGGCCTTCGGTGAGGAAAAGGGGAAAGAGTGTGCTGATTCATTATTCTCCCCCGCACACTCTAGCACCAGCAAAGAGACTAACAACACACAGAACAGTGGCACTTCTTCCCCAACACACATGGAGGGGGAGGGGATGGGAAGGCAACAAACCTAAAATGGATATGGATGAACACAATTTAAGTCCAGTGGGATAATTGGTTATCTTCCTAGAGGCCTAGGGTTGAGAGAGATGCAGCCCATACATTTTATTACTAGTAGATAGGAAAATTTAAATCAGATGGAGGCTCACTCTCAACAGCCACCTGGACCTTGAAACTGGATATAGCGTCATGACTGGACTATGGCTTCCATTCCTTGGTATACCTGGGGACAAGCCTGCATTGAAAGAGGACAAAGTTAGGTGAATCTTCATTTGGGAAAAATTGTCCTGGAGAATTTGTATTTGAACTCTTTATGTCTTTGTGGTTTAAAGATACATAGCCCCGATTGCCAGCTCACAGTCAAAGGGAATTAATTTAAGGAGATACTGGGCCCTGCCCTGATATTCAGTTAGCAAAGACAGTTTGGGTGAGTGGGTAAAGTATTTTGTATATTCTCCTTTCCCCCTTCATGACAGCTATATTGTAATTGTCATACATTTCCTGAAAATCACAGGGCCCAACCTCAAGACCTGGACCTTGATGGGGGTAGTAGTTAATTTTGTCCTGACATCAATTCCTGCTCACAATAGGCTATGACCACATGACCAAGCCACACTTGACTCCTCAAGAATTACATCAAGTGCACAGAAAATGATATTTATTCCTTAGACAATTATTTTTTAAAGTCTCCAAAACAACAGCCAATCTCTGTACATGTGAAAAAATAAGAATATATGGTTCAACTGAGTGGGTTACAGACAGAGTTCGATCAGGACAAAACCTTAGAAAATGATAAAGCCTTGTATCTTCCTATGAAGGAGGTTACCAGATTGATTTCCATCGGATTTAAATGAATGGAGGATAAATTTGACAGATAGACAGAAAATAAAAACAAGATGAGATAGAAAATCTCAGGAAAGCACTAAAAGTACAATCTGACAAAATAAATTTAAAAACTAGGAATAATTCAACAACTCCAAAAGAAATTCAGAAAGTAAACACTAAGATAATAGAAATGGATAACACTTTGAAAATAACAAAACAGAACAATTGAAACAAGGGAAACATGAATCAAATTCAAATCTCTTAAGACCAAAATACAAGAATATCAATCTATAGAAAAGGCCACAATAGGTAAAGAACACCTAATGATTCCCTGAGAAATTATCAAAAGGAACAACCTATATTTGATAGTCATTGCAGAATAAAAAATAAAAAGAACCCCAGAGAAAATAGTCCAAGAAATAATAGAAAATAACTTCGATAACGACATAACAGAAAATAACCAACAAAGAAGAACACAGAACCCCAAACAAAACTGGTCCCTAAAGAAAATCACCATAACACACCATAGTCAAACTTTCGAATTTTGAAGAAAGGAAAGAATCGTGAGAGCAACTCAGAAGAAAAGAAAAATAAATTTTAAAGGCAAATAAATAAGAATAAGCTCAGTTTGCTCCATGGAAATCATACAGACAAAAATACAATGGATCAATATGTTCAAATTCTTGAAAGGGGTTTGAGGGCTGCTAAAAAGGAAGCCTATTTCCAGCAAAATTATCCCTGAAATACAAGGGAGGAAAAAAAGACATTTTTAGACATGCTTCCTACATAATATACAATGTTGACAAGGAGCTGTGGTAGATTCAATATACCCCTCACTTACCCCAACCATCATAATCTCTGAAACCTGTTCCCTCCACCTCAGTAGCACATACTCCCCTTTGACTTATCAAATAAAATTGCATCTCATATAACCCTCTACACAATACATTAAAAATTACTATACATAATGGAAAAGCTCCCCATGATTAATACCACCACTTAAAACACTCTTGAGCATCCATACTTTCATCTTCCTACTCACCCAATTAACACTCCCTCCTCATCTACACACAATACATTTTCTAGTGCCTATCTGATCCTCCCCTAACCTAAAGTGTTAGCCCCTCCCCCTACACATCCCAGAAGACTATGTAGCAACTTCAGCTCAACCAAGATGTGAAGCAAACAACAGCCAATACCAACAGCTATCATAAAAAAAATCTAGAGAAACAAAAGTCAATTACTGAAGATGACCCAAACCCAACAGTTTACACAGAAGAAGCAGCCCCTGACCTGGCAGAGAAGAATACATAAGAATGCTATTTAGGGATATACAAGAAATTAGGGGATTAATCCTGACAACTGATGAAAAAACAGACATTCTAGAATTCTCACACTGCAGGGAAAAACTGGAGTTAAGGAATGATGTAGCAGAAATAAAGAAAAAGGTAAATGCTCTCACCAATGGAATGGTAGAAGTAGAAAAACAAATCAGGGATCTCAAAGATAACCAAGGAATATTCAATAAACAAGAGAAACAAACAAAAAGCAAAAGAATATGAATAAAGTCTGAGTATAATGGGGGATTCCATGAAGTGAAACAATATTCAAATTATTGGGGTGTCTGAACAGGAGAATATAAGTAAGCTTACAACTAAAATAGTAAGAGAATTCTTGCAAGAAAAAATCCCCCAATATTATAAAGGAGACAATAACCACTCAGGAAGCAGAGTGCACGCCAATTAAATTACCGCACCCCCTCCCAAAAAAAAACCCATCAAGATATATTGTAGTCAAATTATCCAATTTCAAGGAAAAGGAGAGAATCATGAGAGCAGCTAGAGATAAAATCCATCACAAATAAAATTAAACAGGGAAGAATAAGCTCAGACCTCTCTGCAGAGCCCATGCAGGAAAGAAGAAATTGGAGCAACGTATTCTGAAAGTTGAAAGACAATGACTACAATCCAAGAAACCTTTATCTGGAAAAGTTCTCCATCAAATTTGAAGGAGAAATAAAAGTTGTTTCAAATAAGAAAATATTTAGAGAATTTGTAACAACAAAACCAACATTACAAAAAATAATTTCCAGTTACTCATGGGCAGAAAACCAACTATCATAGCACACAAACGTTAAACCACCACAGGGTGTAACACCACCCAGAAACCAACACACTGAAAACAGTACCCAAAACATTATAGATCTGAGATAGAAACAAAGACAAGAATAAACACCTCACACACACAAAACACCCAATAAAAAGGGAAGAATGGGAGAAAATATTAAACACAAATACATATTTAATGACACTGAATATTAATGATTTAAACAGACCTATTAAAGATGAAGAGTAGCAGACTGGATTCAACAACAAAATCCATCTATCTTTTGCCTTTAAGAGATATATCTCAAACTTAGAGGCAAAAATAGACTGAGAGTCAAAGGATGGCGAAAAGTTTAGCAAGCTAATAGCAATCAAATAAAAACTGGAGTGGCGATACTAATCTCCAACAAAATAAACCTCAAGGTACATGACAAAGAGAGATAAAAATAGGCATTACATAATGCATATGGGATAAAAAATGAAGAACTCATAAACATAATACATATATATACACCCAACAAAAGACCCTCAAAATTAATCAACCAACCAAATCCTCAAAGAGATGAAAAAATAAATATCTGGATCAACAATTATAGTAGGTGATTTCAACATGCTTTCAAAGAAAGATCAACAGGTAAGAAACCCAATAAAGAACCTGAAGAGCTGAACAACACAATTGAACAACTTAACCTACTAGACATTTTCAGAGCTCTCCAACTAAAAGCAAAAAAAAAAAAAATCTTCTGCAACACACATGGCTCATATTCGAAAATATACCACATGCTGGGAAACAAGGCAAGCTTGAGAAAATTAAAATACATAGAAGTCATTCAAGCCACCTTGTCTGACCACACCGCCATAAAGCTGGAAATCAATAATAGAAAGAACAATTTTGAAAAGACAAACACTTGAAGACACTACTCAAAAGAGAATGGGTAATAGCCCAAATTAGAGAGGAAATTTCAAAGTTCCTACAAACCAATGAAAATAGCAAGATAACATACAACCTATTGGATGCAGCAAAGGCTATTATCGGAGGCCACTTTACTGCAATAAATGCACACAGGAACAGAGAGGAGAGAATTATGATGAGCACTTTAACACAGCACTTCCAGCAGTTAGAGTCAACAACTTAATCCTTCCAAAAGAATAGAAATCATAAAAAGTAGAGCAGAGAGAAATGAACTGGAAAACAGAAAATCAATGGGAAAAATCAACAAAGCAAAAAGTTGGTTCTTTGAAAGGATCAACAAAATCGACAAATCACTAGCAAACGTAACAAAGGAGAAGCCATCAATATCTAGAATTATGGATAGAATAGGGGAAGTCACAATGGACTCCAATGAAATAAAAAAAACTAATTACACAATATTACAAAGGACCATATTCCAACAAATTCAATAATTTGGAGAACATGGACAAATACCTTGAAAATCACTCTCTCCTCAGATTGACACATATGAACATTAAGAACTTGAAAAGACACATAGTAAAAGAAGAAATAGATAAGGTCATCAAGAAACTCCCAAATTAAAAAAAAAAACTGGTCCAGATGGCCTCACAGGAGAATTCTACCAAGCAATCAGAGAAGAGGTGACACCAATCATGCACAAACTGTTCCAAAAAATAGAAAGGGACAGAAAACTCCCAAACTCATTCTATAAAGCCAGCATAACCCTGATATCAAAACCAGGCAAAGGACCCACAAGGATAGAAAATTATAGACCTATATCTCTCATGAACATAGATGCAAAATTTCTGAACAAAATCCTGGCTAATAGAATCCAACAACATATCAAAAAAAATAATACATCATTAAACAAGTGGGTTACATACCAGGAATGCAGGGATGGTTCAATATTTAAAAACAATTAATGTAATCCACATCAACAAAAAAAAAGGACAAGAAATGTATGATCATATCAAAGCATTTGATAATACCCTATATACATTCCTAATAAAGAATTTCAAGAAGATAGGACTGAAGGGAAAATCCTCAATTCAATAAAAGCCATATATGAAAAATTCATAGCCAATACTACACTCAATGGAGTAAAGCTGAAAACATTTTCCCTTAGTAAGGAAACCTCACAAAGATGTCTCTTAACCCTTCTTCTATTCAGCATTGTTCTGGAAGTCCTATACAATACCATAAGACAATGGCAAGATATCAAGCATGTACGATTGGGTAAATAAGAAGTGAATCTATCACTATTTGCAGTCGATATGATTTCATACATTGACAATCCTAAGGTGCCAACAATAGGATTGCTGGAAACAATAGAGTAGCAGGATACAAGATTAACAAGAATAAATCAATTGGATTCCTATATTCCAGTGATGTGAATACAGAAAGATATATCAAGGAATCAGTACCATTCACAATAGCCACGCATAAGCTGACATATCTACGAATAAACCTAAGCAAAAAAAAACCCCCAAAAGATCTGTACAAAGAAAAATACAGAACATTACTAGAAGAAACCAAAAGAGATCAACACAAACGAAAGCATATTCTGTGTTCATGAATCAGAAGATTCATTATTGTGAAAACGTCAATATTACCTAAAGAAATCTACAAATTCAATGTAATCCCAATCCAAATTCCAGCATCATTCTTCAAAGAAATGGAAAAAAAATGATTACCAACTTCTTATGGAAAGGGAAGAAGCCCAGGATAGGCAAAGAGCTCCTCAAGAAGAAGAATAAAGTAGGAGATCTTGTACTGCCTGACATCAAAACCTACCATACAGCCACAGTTGTCAAAACTGGTATAGTGATAGATACTATGGTAGGTCAAATGGATCAGGAGAGTAAGCCCAGAAATAAAAACATCTGTACATAGACAATTAATACTTCCCAAAGGCCCCAAAAACATCAAATGGGATGAAAGTGGTCACTAAAGAGAGTGCCTGGGAGAGAGGAGTACAGAAGATCAAAGGCAAAAATCTAACATGAACACTTAAAACTTTGTCAGTAGATCTTCTCTATCATGGAGGTTTGATCTCATCTGGTTTCCAAAATTTTCTGCAATTTCAGTTTGCTTTGTTTTGTTCGATTTTTGTTTGTTCATATTAGAGTGTATCTCAGAGGTGTTACATCAATGGAGGTTACCCTCTTGAAGCTGTGTTATATGCTTTTCCATTTTTCGGTATATGAAAACCAGGAATGATGAACCTATAAGGACTGCAAGAAGAATAAGGGTTTCAGGGGTAGGAGAGTTTAGTGGTGGTCGGGCTGGGGTGTGTGTGTGAAAGGAAGATAGTGTCAAGGAATGGATGTAAAAAAATAATGTTGGGAAACTGATTGTGGTAGCAAATGTACAATTCTACTTGATGTGGTTGAAATATGAAATTATATATGTATTAAATCTCAACTAACAAAAAACATCTTACCGAAAAATAGTATCCTGTATATACTCGAGTATAAGCCAACCCATATATCAGCTGAGGCACTTAATTTTACCACAAAAACTGCATGAAAAATGTGCTGATCAGAGCACATGGGAGGAAATGAAGGGGCAGAAAGAGAGAGGGGAGCACATCCTGGCCCACCAAGCCTTGAGGATGATATCCCTGCTCAGAACAGCCAATGAGCAGAGAGGACCATATGACCAGTCCCACTATGAGACACGACATCCCTCACAACACTACAGACACAGTGTCAGAATTGTGCCCGATATGACCCCACCACACCAAGGCAAAACACTAAGGGCGTGCAAAGAACAGCAAGGGGAGCAGAGCAAGAAAGTCCGGAGGGAGTACCAAAAATAGACTTTGGGGCCAGGGCGTGGTACACCATAAGACTGGACCAGAAAATACTCCTACAGGTTAAGAAACAGACCTTGAACTATTTACAGGCTTTTCTCTCTTTTTTGTCATTCATTTTTTTGTTGTTGTTTTGTTTTCTTTTGTTGCTTTGGTTTGCTGTCTTGTTTTTTGTGTGCATACTATTATCTCTGCAGGTTTATCTAGATAAGACAGGTTGGATAAACAATCTGGAAGAGAAAACAATGGGACTGGTGGTTCTGGGGGACTATGGGAGAGGGGAAAGTGGGGGAAAGGAAGTGGTGTTGACCAACTCAGGGAAAAAGGAACAACAAGTGATCCAAAATCAGTGGCAAAGAAGGTGCAAGAGGCCTGGGCGGGATTGATCAAGGGCAATGTAACCGAGAGGAATTACTGAAATCCAAATGAAGGCTGAGAATGAGAGTGGGACAAAAGGAAAATAAAAGGAAATATAGGAAAGTACTAGGAGTCAAAGGGAATTTATAGAGGCCTAAATACAGGCATGTATATATGTAAACATATTTATATATGATGAGGAAATAGATCTATGTGCACATATTTATAGGTTTAGTATTAAGCAAATGGACATTGGGCTTCCACTCAAGTACTCCCTCAATGCAAGAACACTCTGTTCTATTAAATTGGCATTCCATGACGCTCCCCTTCATGACATGATCCCTGAAGACAAATGATGGTGCCCGGTTATCAAAAGATATAGCCTCTGGGGTCTTAAAGGCTTGAAGCTAAACAAGTGGCCATCTAGCTCAGAAGCAACAAAGCCCACATGGAAGAAACACACCAACCTGTGTGATCATGAGGTGTCAAAGGGATAAAGTATCAGGCATCAAAGAACAAAAAAATGATATCATTTTGAATGAGGGGCAGTGCAGATTGGGGACCCATAACCCAACTGGACATCCCCTTACAAAAAGGTTGTGGAAAGGAGATGAGCTAGTCAGGGTGCAGTGTAACAACCATGAAACACACAACTTTCCTCTAGTTCTTAATTGCTTCCCCCTGCACCCCACTATCATGATCCCAATTCTACCTTACAAGTCCAGCTAGACCAGAGGATGTACACTGGTACAGATAGGAACTGGAAACACAGGGAGTCCAGGACAGATGATCCCTTCAGGACCAGTAGTGAGAGTGGCAATACCTGGCGGGTGGAGGGAAGGTGGGGTAGAAAAGGGAAATCGATGACAAGGATCTACATAAAACCTCCTCCCTGGGGGACGGACAGCAGAAAATTGGGGGAAGGGAGATATCGGACAGTGTAAGATATGACAAAATAATAATAATTTATAAATTATCAAGGGTTCTTGAGAGAGGGGAGAGTGGGGAGGGAGGGGAAAAATGAGGAGCTGACACCAAGGGCTCAAGTAGAAAGCAAATGTCTTGAGAATGATGAAGGCAATAGATGTACAAATGTGCTTGACACACAATGGATGTATGTATAGATTGTGATAAGAGTTGTATGAGCCCCCAATAAAATGATTTTTTTAATGTAATGAAAATTTTGGATTATACACGAGTATATACGGTAATTTAAAAAAATCTAAACAAGATGGCTGACTGAAACCACACACAACTACACAAGTCTGAGAGCAGGATACAGGCCAATTCCTCCAAGAAATTAGCACGCCAAAAACAATACTCAAAACAACACAGAAATAGATGAAGAACAAAGCAATGTATTAAACTCACCATAATATAAACCACATACATATGGCTAACAGATAACAAGCATGGAAAGATCACCTCAACAACTACTGGAGAGGTTACACCAGGAGGGATATCCTGAACTTCCTGGAGATAAGAAATTCAACTTAAAAGGTAAGTAGACCCAAGTTTCTTAAACTGGGAGAGCAGCAATTCTTGTTTACCTGCAATGCCTGGTGCATTCTTCTGTTTATCATTGACCAGTGGCACAAGGCACTTCTGTGAGTTCTGCTCCTCCCCAGCACAGTCAATTTTTCCCAACCCCTGGGGCAACCCATCCAGCCAAACCTCTTACCTTGATGGCCTCTGGGGTTCTTGGTGGATATCAGGTTGCACCAACCGTTTGATACAGACGTAATCATTACTGAAGTTTCTTTTGTCATTTTTCCCCATCATAAATTTTCCATTTCTTTAAAGGGCATTGGGATTTAGATCTGAATTTCATTGTATTTGTTGATAGCTTTAGATAGTATTGACATTTTCACAATATTAAGTCTTCATATCCGTATACACGGGATATGCTTCCATTTGGGGTGGTTGCTTTAGTTTTCTGGTAATAATATTCTGTAGTTTTATTTGTGCAAATCTTTTGTGTTATTGGCTAGGTTTATTCTTAGGCATTTCATCTTTTGTGTGGCTAATGTGAATGGCATTTTTTCTTGATGTCTTTTTTTTGGAGGAACTCTCTTCACTGTTATATAGGAATCTGATTGATTTTGGCTTGTTAATCTTGTAACTTGCAATTTTGCTCAATCCCTCAATTGTTTCCAACAGTCTGTTTGGGGAAAGACCTTGGAGTTCTCTCTATATAAAATCATATCATCTGGAAATAACAAGAGCGTCACTTCTTCTATGCCCAATTGTATTCTTTGATTTCTTTTTCTTGCCTAATGTTCTGGCTAAGACTTCCAGCATGATAAGGGGAATCCTTTTTTAGTTCCCATGTTTTAAGTTTTCCCCAATTGAGTGTGACAACGACCATTGTTTTTTCATATATGGCCTTTATTATGTTGAGGGATATCCCTTCTATTCCTATTTTATTGAGTATTTTTATTAGGAATGGATGTTAGATATTGTCAGATGCTTTTTCTTCATCCATTGTGGTTCTTTTTCTTGTCTATGTGGAAGATTACATTGATTGATTTTGAATGTTGAAACGTCCTTGCATTGGTATAAATCCCACTTGGTCATGATGAATTACTTTTATGATATGTTGTTGGATTATATTGGCCAGGATTATGCTGAAAAATTTTAATCTATGTTCATGACAGATATTAGTCAATAGTTTTCTGTCTTTGTGGTTTCTGTCCCTGGTTTTGGGACCAGGGTTAGGCTGGCTTCATAAAATGAGTTTGGGAGTTTGCTGTCCTTTTCTTTACTCTGGAATAGTCTGTGTAGAATTGGTGACAGCTCTTGCTTGAATATTTGGTAGAATTCTGCTGTGAAGCCATCTGATCTGAACTTTGCATGGCTGGAAGTTTCTTGATGATGTTATCTATTTCTTCTTTTGTATGAGTCTGCTCAACTTTTCTGTATCAGTCTCTGTTGGAGTGAGCATAGCTTTCTAGGTTTTTTCCATGCCTTCTAGATTATGAAACTTGTTAGAGTATATCATTTGTCTTTTATAATATAAATAATTTTATTAGGGGCTCCTACAACCCTTATCACAATCCATACATACATCCATTGTATCAATCGCATTTGTACATTGGTTGCCCTCATCATTCTCAATACATTTGCTTTCTACTTGAGCCCTTGTTATCAGTTCCTCATTTCTTTACGTTGTAGGCAAATATGGCAAGGCTTAGTCTTGTTTCCTTTGGACACGTTGTCAGGAGAAACTATTCTCTGGAAAAGCCCATCACTCTTGGTAAAGCAGAAAGACAGCGAACAGAGAGGAAGAGCCTCAAGTAGGTGGACTGACACAGTGGCTGCAACAATGGCCTCAAAGATAACAATATTGAGGATGGCTCAGAACCAGAGTCACTATGAATCAGGACCAACTAGAAGATACCTTACAACAGCAATCTATAAACACACATGTATGCTATATGTATGCATAATAATATATATATGTAATTTGCTAATTCAAATTAACTTACAACTTAATCTTTTTGTATTTTCTTTCTTTTTTTAATCATTTTATTAGGGGCTCATACAACT
>NW_022111323.1:4177118-4197849 GCF_000313985.2 Echinops telfairi | reverse complement strand
TTCTATTAAATTGGCATTCTATGATGCTCACCTTCACAACACAACCGCTGAAGACAAAGCGGGTGAATAAGCAAAAGTGGTGAAGAAAGCTGATGGTGCCCGGCTATCAAGGATATAGCGTCTGGTGTCTTAAAAGCTTGAAAGTAAACAAGCGGCCATCTAGCTCAGAAGTAACAGAGCCCACATGGAAGAACACATCAACCTGTGTGATCACGAGGTGCCGAAGGGCTCAGTTATCTGGCGTCAAAGAACAAAAAAAATCATATCATTGTCTGCTCACTTCCATGATATGATCACTGAAGACGAATGGGTGCATAAGCAAATGTGGCGAAGAAAGCTGATGGTGCCTGGCTATCAAAAGGTATAGCGTCTGGGGTCTTAAAGGCTTGAAGGTAAACAAGTGGCCATCTAACTCAGAAGTAACAAAGCCCACATGGAAGAAGCACATCAGCCTGTGCGATCACAAGGTTTTCCAAGAGATCAGGTATAAGGCATCATCAGAACAAAAAATCATTTGTCTTACTGTGTTATTCTTTATATATCATTTAGATCTCTTGTGACATCACCCTTTCCATCTCTAATTCTAGATATTTGCATGATCTCTGTCTTTTAAGTTTCGTAGAGTTTGTGGATTTTATTTATCTTCTCAAGGAACCAACTTCTTGTTGTGTTGATTTTTCCATTGTTTTTCTGTTTTCCAGCTCATTTATTTCTGCCCTAATTTTTTATGATTCCTTTTCTTCTGTGGGAGGGTTTATGCTGTTGTTCATGTTGTAAATGTTGGATGTGTTGTGTTAAAGTGTTGATAATGTTTTTCTCATTTTTAGGGGGGCTCATACAATTCTTATCACAATCCATACATACATCAATTGTGTAAAGCACATTTAAACATTCATTGCCCTCATCATTCTCAAAACATTTGCTCTCCACTTAAGCCCTTGGCATCAGCTCCTCATTTACCCCCTCCCTTCCTGCTCCCCCCCATGAACCCTTGATAATTTATAAATTATTGTTTTGTCATATAAACAATATAAATTATTGTTTTGGCTGGTCTGAAATTTATAAAGTTCTGTGGAACCTGTGCCTATGGCATGACCTATCCCAAGGGGCCTGGGGTTGTTGAGAATTTGTGACAGGCCCATGGTCTAAAGTCGAGGCTACCAGATGGCACCCTGTTGAGGATAAGTGAGGCAGCCCACATTGAGGTGACCAGAACCCGACCACATGAAGAGAAGATTTTTGGGCCTGTGAACTGGTGCATTTTGCTGCTGACTTTATGGATGGCCTGTCCTGATTTTACTTTGCCTATAAATGCAGACTCACAAGGTTCCAACTGAAATAAAGTTTCTTCACATCAAAGAATATGATTGTCTCCTCAGAGCACTGGGTTGATGTAAGTGGGCAGTACAGAAATTGGATACCTAAAATTGAGCAGATAAAGGCACGAAGTGGCTTGGCTTACACATTTTCATAGGTGGGGGGATATATTCATAGGATTAAGGTGTAGATGCTCACTTAATTTAAATTGTTAGACATAGAATATTATGTTCATTTATAGAATATAATGTTTAAAAGAGGGTAGCACATTTTAAAATTGTATGCATTTTAGTTTTATCCTGTTAGGTGCAGATATGATTTTATTATTGTTTTGTTAAAAATTATGTGTGGCTAAAGAGTTGTGTAAATAAGTCAAGTTGACAAGTGGTGGGCTGTGGCACTTCATTATCTCTTGTCAACTTTTGAAGGGTGAGTCTAGCCTGTCAATCAGGTCGCAGCTTGGTGACCTCACTTTCAGGTGCTAAGGGGATAAATAGCTGACTGGAGGCCAGGTACACACACACACACAGTCCCTGCGAGACATTCCTGTTGACAAGACACATGGAGCTACAATGTTTCCTATACTCATGACTATCTAGGAATTTGTTTCTCTAGTCTATCCAGACTAACATGGCATCCAAGATCCTACAGATTGGTAAGAACCCTACATACTTTAAGGAAGTACCTTAGGTACTTTAAGTGGTCAGAACCCATACTTTAAGAATGAGGGAAATTATGAAGCTGGTAACATTGGTTGCCACTACTCATCTACCAATTTATCATACTATGGTAGCTTGAGTGTTTCTATAATGCCGGAAGTTGTGCCACTGATATTTTAAATACCAGTAAGACCAGTAAACAGGTTTCAGAAGACCATCCTGAATAAGACAGACTAGGAAGAAAGGTCTGGTAATCTAGTTAGGAAAATTAGCCAATGAAAACTCTATAGACTACAACAGAGTACTTTGTGATAGTGTCAGAAAATGAGCACCCAGGTATGCAAAATACAATTAGCTGAAACAATGGATACTAACATTTGTAAGACAGCATAGGATTGGACAACAATTTATTCTATCATACATTGTGTCACCATGCATCAGAACTGTCTCAATGACAATTAACAATAGTAATGTAGATTGGAGCCAGATTTTGAAGGACTTTAAAACCATGTAAATAATTTGTATTATTGAGGAAGATTTAATGCCGGAGGTAGACATGGTAAGAATTTCAAAGCTCAAAAATGTTATTAAAATAAAAAGAAGACATGTATATGGTTGAAAATCAAATAGCTTCTCAGCTATTTGTCTCTTGTCCCACCCTTTCCCATTCTGGACCTTATTATCTGTGCTAGTTTGGGTTCTCTATAGAAATACAACCAGTGATGCTTGTATATGTATGTATATAGAAAGAAATATATATCCTGAAATAGCTCACACAATTGTAGAAGTAGGTAAGTTCAGTCAGGTTCAAGACCATAGATCATATGTAAGCTGGAAGTTTTCCTGCCTCATATAGCTGCAGGAACTGATGAACAGGAAGCAGGAAGATGAAGCAAGATGGCCACAGGATAGCAGATGCAGAGCTGAATGAATCTGAGGTCAGCTGAATGAAACCAAGGTTGGTAGTGCACTGATAGCTCCTGGGATTGGCAGGTGATACAACCGGAGATTGACTAACCAGATGCAGGATCCAGATTCCGTAGATGGCAAAGGAAGAAGAAAGAGCTAAGTTTTGCTCATCAAGTTGCAACCTGTTTGATAAGTTGGCCTTGACCCCTCCCTTCACCCAGACACACCCAGTTGACATAAAATCTAACCATCATAGACCACTCCTGCCAACTTAACATGTGTACACAAATCTTTAACCATACATAATCTCCAAGCAAAGGCAACAATAAAATCATACTTGTCTAACATGATACAACTAACATACATACAACTAACCTCATTTTGATATTTTACATTTCATATCTTATGTTTTACAAGTTAATAAAACAAAAAATTTGATGCATACATGTAAACAGGAATTACTTCTCATAACAATTACAGTCCTCATATGTGCAGTTGGTCATGTGGCTGTCGATGGTATTTACCACCACTTTCTTCCACTTTCTATTCTGTGTTTCCTTTGCCCTCAGTAAGTAACTCAGCAAGTCATGCTTCTTTGCCTGGTAGGGTGACCCAAATCTTCATTCCTGAAGCGTCCAGGCTATTAGCACTCATGTTAGAATTGACATGCTGTGGTTTACCATTGACTTTAATCACAAGACATGGTAGTATTAAGGGATGACTCAAGTAACCTCCTGAATTCCAGAAATATTCTTCTTTACCTCCATTATGCAATGATAATGCAATTTCCCCTTGGTTATCAGGATCACACAACTCAATACAAGAACACCCTGCTTTGTCTGTTGATCCAGAGGTATGTCCCAAAATGTCCAGGAGGCATTTTTAACTTCATGTTCAATGGAATCTGTGCTGTTTCTCCAGGTGGGAGCATTCCTACTTTTGGAACTAAGACCTCCAGACCTGAAGAGCATAGGGTTGCAGGGGCAAGAAGCAAAACTATGGCGAGTGGGCCATAAGGAGTAATAATAATGTTTGGCGCTATTCCCAAGTCCACCTTCTGTTCTGGGACTATAAATCCTGGCTATTGTAGAAACAGCACCATACAATGGATGTTGATTTAGAGTATATGCATTCATTCTCCTGAAGAGCATTTCCCCAACCCTGCAAGGTGTTTCCACTTAGGTGGTACTGTAATTGTGTCTTTAGAAGTCCATTCCATCATACTATTAAGCCATTTGCTTCTGGATGATGAGGAACATGGTAAGACCAGTGGATTCCATGAACATGAGTCCATTGCTGCACTTCATTTACTGTGAAATTAGTCCGTTGATCTGAGAAGATGCATGCCTGTGGATGAGTCATTCTCTAAGTCCACGAATGGTAGTTTTGGGAGAAGCATTGTGTTCAGAGAAAGCAAATCTATAATCAGAATATGTTTCTAGTCCAGTAAAAACAAAATGCTTCCATTTCCGTGAAGGAAGTGGTTCTATGGAATCAACCTGCTACTTGTATGTTGATTGATCTCCTCAAGGAATGTTCCCATATCTTGGATGCAGTGTTGATCTTTGCTGCTGCCAGTTTCGGCACTCAGCAGTGGCAGTAGCTAAATTAGTGTTAATGAGTGAAGTCCATGTTGTTGAGCTGACATATAACCTCCATCCCTGTACCAGGCCACTTAGTCCATGGACCCATTGGACAAAGCCATTTAAAAGTGGCTTGAGAAAGAGGGTGACTAGTTTCCACAGAACGTGTCATCCTATCCACTTGATCCATTTGATTATTAAAGTCCTCCTCTGTAGAGGTAATCCTTTGGTGAGTATATACATGAGACACAAATATCCTATTTTTTTTGTCCATTCAGAGAGCTCTATCCACACACCTCTACCACACACCTCCTTGTCATCCATTTTCCAACCATGCTCTTTCCAAGTCCCTGACGACCAACCAAGCCATTTTTCACAGCCCATGAATCAATATATATATATTGATTAATATATATATATATATACAGTCATACATTTGGGTATTTTTCAATCCAAGCAACCTGAATGACTAGGTGGGCTGCTCAACGTTCTATCCATTGAGAAGATTTCCCCCTACCACTGTCCTTCAGAGAGATCACAGAAAGGGGATGTAGAGCTGCTTGTCCATTTTTTAGTGGTATATGCATACCGTGCAGAACCAATACAAGTTTTTTCCTCCTCATTCGAGGGATCATAAGGAATTTCCCATGAGGCTATAGGTGCAGCCTGGGAGAAAGATGGTTCTCTGACATTAATAGAGATCATAGACATTTGGCCCACTTCTTCATTCAGCTTACTTTGCACCTTCAAGTGCTGATCTAGTCTGATCTCATGTACCTCTTCCAATTAATGATGTAGTGTAGCTGTGCACATCTGTGTTAGGCCGGGTTGACTAGAGAAACAAATCCAGTGACACTCATATATATGTAAGAGAGAGATTTATGTCAATAAGTAATCATATATCAAGCAAACATCCAAGTCCAGTCCAGATTAAGTTCATAAGTGTGATACAAGTCCATAAATTCCGCTTCAGACTCATGCAGTCTAGTAGTTACATAATCTGTTGTCCATTTGAGACTTACGAGTGAAGGGTTGGAGTCTAGCCTGTCAATCAGGTTGCAGCTTGATGACCTCATTTGGAGGCACCACAGAGATAAATAGCTCACTGGAGGTGGGACACAGACATACTCCTTGGGAGACATCCCAGCTGAGCAGATACATGGAGTTATGCTAGTGCCCTGAGCTGGAGGAGCCACATAGAGAACCCTGCCAGCACTGAGATGCTTTCATCACCACTGGATCCACAAGACTTTCTACCCACTGGCCTGTGATCTTCCTGCATTCAGCGTCATTGCACGTATTTCACGAGTATGAAGAGGACTTTATAGATTGGTATTGGACATATGGGTTAATATTAGACTTAGGGACTTGATCTGGATCTGGCTGGGATGTTTTCTCAATATTCAATTGCTCCTGTATATAAAGCCTTTTCTTATACACATATGATTGCCTATGAATTTGTTTCTCTAGTCTACCTGGACTACCATACACAGCTACATACAATGATACAAAATGCAGGAAGATCACAGGCTGGTGCATGCAGAATTGTGTGGATCCAATGGTGGTGGCCACATAACAGGGCTAACGCAGATCTCAGGAAGGTGAAGGTAGAGAGAGAGAGAAGTTGATCACCAGAGAGCCCTTTATCTCACTTGTATCTCCAAAGGAGGTTGTCAAGCTGTGACCTCATTGACAGGCTAAATTCCACCCATATCTTCTTATAGGTGTCATGTTGACACAAAAAATGTCCAACTTTAAAAAATGTATAGTTCTGTTGGCAATATGGTTCACATACCATACTCTTCAATAGTTCAGTCATATTAAAAAGGGCTGTGCAGTCATCTCTACAATCACTTCCACAGCCTTTTCTTCCTTCTTGTATTAGTTATGAGTTCCTCATTTTCCTCCACTACCACTCCATAAACCCCCAATAAGTGAGTCCAGCCCCACAGTCAAATAAGTCCAAGGAGCGATACATGCAATTAAAGAAGACAAAGAAGACAGAAAAGGGGATGCAGAGCATGCAACTCCATTCTTGGGAGAAGGAAGAGGAGCCCAGAGTTTATTCAGCAATGGGTCTTTGTAGCTCTTGAGGCATGTAAGTTAGCGAGAGTTAATCTCATATGATGGGGAACCCCACAAAATGGATTTTTTTTAAAAGCTATGTGTTTGAATTTCTTTTACAAAACAACCTACCTTATCACCTTCAAAGTACTCTCCATTACACTTAATACATTTGTCAAATCTGAAATTCCATTCTCGGAAACCTTTTTCAAATTCACCTGTTTGGATGGCTGACAGCACCACCTCGTTTTTCAATTCACTTGTTCTACATTGTCAAATCACTGTCCTTTTATGCCACTCTGTATTCATGGAAACAAAAATAAGTCACATGGAATGAGGTCAGGTGAATAAGGTGCATAGGGCAAGAAAGGTATGCTGGGTTTGTTTGTTTGTTTTTTGCCCAAAACTGTTGCATTGAGATGGTTGCATGAGCTGGTGCATTGTCATGGTGGCAAAACCAGTCCCTTTTCTGCCACATATCAGGCCTTTTTTGTCCCATACTCTTATGCAATCTTTTCAGAACCTCTAAAAAGAAAGCTTGATTAACAATCTGACTTGAAGAAATGAACTCCAAAATACACTACGAGTCGACATTTTCATCTGTTAGGGAAGTTGACTGATGTGCAGAATGAAGTTTATCATTGTGGTAGTTATATAATCTGGTGTCAATATGAGGATTAAGAGTGTAGGGGTGGAGTCTAGGCTGTCAATCAGGGTATAGCCAATGAGGCTTCTGTGGGGGCATTGCCTTCCCCTAAGGATTCTGGGACTTCCTATATTTTCTTCCTTGGAGGCGGGAGACACTTCTCTCTCTTGTCTCACTCCTTTGGAGACACTCTACTGACAAGACACATGATGCAGCTCTGGAAGCTGGAGAAGCCACGTGGAGACCCCTGCCAGTGCTGAGATGCTTATGACACCACTGGATCCAAGTACTTTCTACCCACTGGGCTGTGATCATCCTGCACTCAGTGTCATTGCATGTGTTTTGTGAGTCTGAAGAGGACTTTGTATATTGGTATCAGACATATGAGCTAATATCAGACTTATGGGCTTGGACTGGACTGGGCTGGGATACTTTCTTAATGTACAATTACCCTTTATATAAAACTCTTTCTTATACACATATGAGTTTCTATGAATTTGTTTCTCTAGTCTACCTGGAGTAACACAGTTATCAATCGACATTTCACCTTTTTCAAAATGAGAAAAACACTCATATCCTTGTGTTTTCTCCATAGTACTGTCCTTGGAAGCTGTGTTCAACATCATGAGAGTTTCTGAGGCATTTTTCCTGAGCAGGAAACAAAATTTCACAGCAACATGCTGTTATCTTAAATAGGCCATCACAAATGAGGTTTGAGTGAAACTGCTTTTATGAAAAATTTCACTGTGACTAGAGAGAACCTTCTCAGGTGACACCACTGGGAACACTTACTCAGAGCAAGTCTCTTGATGCTCTCCTGGCAGGGAAAATGCATACCATGAAAGCATTCTGCCTGGTGCAATTCCAGTTTTTTTTTGTGTGGAGGGGGTGTGTGTACCCCATCATACATGAAAAAAATGGGCAATGTACTAGTCTTGGCCTTCCAAGCATACTTCAAAGGGAGTGCAAAGCATACAAGCGATAAGAGAAGCAAACGCTCCTAAAGATAAGTGATAAGGGGAGCAAATGTTCTTTGAGATAAGTGTACTTTAACTGTGTGTGATAAGCATCTGTAGGACACAGGCAGATGTGCTGTGGAGAAATGTCCTTCCTAGAATTTTGTGTATTGAGATCTTTTCCTCCTTTCTTTCTGACCTCACACTAGAGATGGTGTATTAAGCTCTGTAGTCAGTGTGCTTCGAACAGATCATTCACACTTTCTTCCAGGTCCTCAGTTTCCAACAGTCCCTAATCAAATTACTGTCTATAGCTTCACCCATATCCACCCCACCCAAAAAAAAGATCAATAATAACAACAAAACAAACCAAAGGGGGAGAAACACAAGAGGGAAAATAACACGGAGCATTAAAAACTAGAACATACTTAATATAGTTCAAAAGGGGAATAGAATGATCAAGTATCACATTTTAACCTAATTACATCTCTCAAGATTGTGCTAAGATATTCTCTGCCTGATAAAAAGGCTATTTACATCTCTCAACTAAAGTCAGAGGGAATTCATCAGAGGATTAATCCACGTAGGGATCCTGCAAATGGATTTTGGGTTCTCACTGTCATTCATTGCCTTCTGTAAATCAAGTGTTCACAATTTAAACCCTGATACCACTCTCTCCTTCAGATGTGGATTGTATTATTTATTATCTTTGAATCACATGGGCTGGTGTGCTTCCTTCATGTGGATTTATTTTACTTAAATGGCTGTTTATTTGAAGACAATCCTTAAGGCCCCGGACACTATTGTTTCTGATAACTGGGCACCCTCTTCACCACACTTTGCTGTAGCACCTATATCTTCAGTGATCTCTTCATGAGGGAGAGTATTAAGGCAGAGCCATGCCATAACAACCATCTGTTTTTAGCTTGGGGCTAGAATAAGTTTGAGCCCCAAATCCATTCACATATCTATGGCTTATATAAAACCTTTGTTCCCTTTATAGGCCTCACTCTCATTTTATGCCAGAGACCATTATTAATCATTCCTCTGGAGTATAAGGCAATTCTACTGATACTGTCATTAATTTAGTCAATGGAATAGAGTTTAACTTACTATAGTGAAAGAGACATTATTTAAGTATAGCCAGGCTCTGAACCACATTCCATGAATTGTTTATTTGTACAGATAAAACTCTTAAATGAGTGAATACTATTTACATTGACAATCGGGGTTGACAATAGGGCAAAATTTTCATTAACATTCATTCACAAGTGTAGAACCATATCTATCAGATTAATACATGTTATAATAAGATAAGGAGGGCATTAAAATACTAAATATTAGATAGTACTGGGTGTCCTTTAATTGAGTGCCCTTAAAACCAGGGATCTGAACCAAAATTAATTGACTGTCACTTTCATAGCCTGGCATCTACTTCTCACACCAAGGAGTTTCCTATTGAAGATCACTCTATAGAATCATATTGTCTTCAAATAGTAAGCTTCACTTCTTCTTTGCTTATTTGTATTCCTTGATTTATTTTTGTTGTCTGATGGTTCTGGCTAAGACATCTAGTATGATGCTGAATAAAAGTGGTGATAACAGCCATCCTTGTCTTGTCCTTGTTTTCATGGAAAATCTTTCTAGTTTTTCCTGACTGAGCATGGTGTTGGCTGTTGGTTTTCTTATATGGCTTTTATCATGTTGTGAAATTTCCTTTCTATTCCTATTTTGCTGAGTGTTTTTTTATCAGAACTGGGTATTAGATATTGTCAAATGCCTCGCAGCATCTATTGATATAACCATGTGGTTTTTATTCTTTGCCTTGCTTATGTGGTGGATTGCATTGATTTTTTTTTTAATGTTGAACCATCTTTGAATAACTGTTAGGAATCCCACTTGGTAATGGTGAATTATTTTTGGACATATTCTCAGATTCTATGGTCCAGAATTTTATTGCAGATGTTTATGTATATGTTCCTGACAGATATTAGTCTGTAGTTTTCTATATTTTTAGGATCTTCACTTGGTCTTGGTATCAGTTATGCTTGCTTCATAGAGTGAGTTTGGCTGTTTACTGTCCTTTTCCATATCTTCGAATAGTCTTTGTAGAATTGGTGAGAGCTCTTCTCTGAATACTTGGTAGAACTCCCTTGTGAAGTCATCTGGTCCTGGGCGTTTTTTAGTTGGAAGTTTCCTAATAACCTTCTCCATTTCTTCTTTTGTTATGAGTTTGTTGAGGTTTTCAACATATGTCTGCATTAGTATGAGTGGATTATGTATTTCTCAGTATCTATTCCTTCTAGATTACCAAATTTGTTGGAGTACAGTTTTTCATATAATGTGTTATTATTCTTTTTATTTCATTTGGATGTGTTGTGATGTCACCATTTTCATCTCTGATTTGAAGTATTTACATACCACCACCACCCACCTCCTGTTTACCTTGCCAGTGCTCTTTTTTGGTTGCCATTTGCTTGGCATTCTTTTGTCCAGGTCATGTTTCATTCTGTTGTACATAGGGTCACTGTGAGTCAGGAGTAATATTTATGAGTTTCTCAAAGGACATAGGATGATAATGTGAGCTGATTATGATGTTTTAGGACAATTGAAAAGGGCTAGTTAGAAAAAAAGCCAGGCGCTTTTGCTGAAGAATTTTTTCCCATCATGACAATGCACTTGCTCATTCTTCAAGGGTAGCAAGGGCTATTCTGTGGGAATTTTATCCACTCCAAAGTTCTTAGCTTGCCCCATTTAGATTTCTTTTTGTTCTCAAAATTCAATGAACATTTCAAGGGAATACAGTTTAAGTGCCTTGAGGATGCCAAAATTCCCATTTTGATATGACAAAAATTGAAAAATGCAGAAATCTTTGGGTGAAAGTTTAGAGATGGAAACATCACTTCCAGAATTGTGTAGACCTCAGAGGATGTGGAGAACCAGTAGCTTCACAGTTTGTATTTTTATTTAATAAAAGTTTTTATAATTTAATAACAATATTTTAACTACCCTCATACATACTTATGCGTGTGTGTACATGTCTGTGTGCATTACAATGATGTCTGTGTGTATTACAAGGAAATGGCTCACACAGTTGTGAAGACTGGAAAGTCCCAAAGCCATAGATCGTCTTCTGTCATTCTCCCTATCACTTGTTTTAGCTGCCACACCAAGGTTGGCCAATAGAGGGTGGGCAAACCTTAATTTCTCCAAGAACCCAGGTACCTAGACAGGTTTCCTTCCAATTGCAGCTCTGAAAATGACCTTTTTTTTCTTCCTGGAAGGAACACACACACATGCAGCGCGCTGGGAAACTATAATGCCATTTTCTACAGAAAACAAAAGGAAAAGAGAATCCTAGGCCTAGAGTCCAAGTTTTGTTACTAATGAGACTTGTGAGTTTAGATATGCGACTGATCTGGAAAATGGGAATGATATAAGGGCCTCAAAATGTCCATAGAAAACTAGCATGAAAAGGTAATGACAATTTTCCATGAAAGTTTTGAAGCCCCCTGGTAATACCTGCTCTTACTATCTTTTAAGGGCCAGGCAAAATTTATTTATATATATATATATATCAGGTGGGAGATTAATATATATATATATATAACAGGTGGGAGATTAATGATTAAGAAGGGATTATAAAAATAGGACAAGATTTTGTTTTAAGGAAGGGGAGGAAAAAGAAAGAGAAAATAAAAAGGAACAAAAGAAGATGGTGACCAAATAGCACCCATGAGAGGAACTCCACAGAAAGCAGTTCAGGGTGGCCAGATAAGCAACTTGCCCTATGAGCAGGCTATTGCTTCATACCTCCCTCCTGAGCCACCTAGGTAGGTGGCAGTTATAGATCTCACTTCCCCATGCACTTGGTGACCGTCGTCATCCAAAAAGAGGGAACACGGTACCCTCTGTCTTGATCCACCAGATTTCTAGTCCATTAAGATAATTAACCTAAATCATAAGAATAGGGGAGACGTCGGACAGGGCAAGATATGACAAAATACCCATTTATAAACTATCGAGGGCTCATGAGGGAGAGGGGAGCGGGGAGGGAGGGGGAAAATGAGGACCTAATGTCGGGGGTTTATGAGAATGGTGACGGCAAACGATGTACAAATGCGCTTTACACAATTGATGTGTGTATGGATTGGGATAACAGTTGTATGAGCCCCTAATAAAATGTTAAAAAAAAAAAAAAGAAAGCAAGAAAGAAAATGGCAAAGAAAAAAAAAAAAAGAATACAGGACTCTCAACCATACCAGACACCAAAATCATCCTACTAGACTTGATATAGACCTAACACTGCTATCTTAAAAGACCACAGGTAGTAAAACAACATGCTATCAGACACTGTCCCTAACTTCTCGAAAGATCACTGCTCCACACAGTCCTAATTTCCCCCCAGCATAAGGTCTAAACCCCATCAGTTCTTTTGTTGGTATTATTGTTAGTTAACATTCAATAATTCTTATACCTTCCCCCTCTTTAAAACAAAAGTGTGCACTATTCTTATAATTCATCCTTAATCAAGATTTCCCCATCTGTTGGTCTACTTCAGGACAAATAAAAATATTATCATTTTACGTTTTTGTTTTCAATTTACTTTTTATTCTCTAGTCATTCAATACATCATAATTCCACAAGTTAGAACCCACATCAGCGAAAAAGTTCCTGGGAAAAGCATAGAGCCCAAACATACATTAGCAGCTATGCTGTTTCTTAATCTGGTATTATTTTTTTTCTATTTTAATTTTTAATACTTCTGTATCTTGCCCTTTTCTCCTTGAAATTTAATATCTAAACTTATGTCATAGCCCCCTTTGGCTCTCTTTTTCTTACCTTTCCTCTTCTCAATCTTCCTCTTTCCTTCTCATCCCAAAGCTGAGACTATTCACACATTTTTTTCTCTCAAATATTATTAGCCAACCCTCCCTCATTGCAAAACAAGGCATTTTGGGGGTCTAATTTCCTTTCTTATCCTACCAGTTAACACTACATAATATCTCTTTTTTTTGACTTCCTTATTTTCTTTCTTCTCCCTCCTCAATCACTTCCTCTTCAACTCTTTGATTTTACCCCAACACTTATTCTAAAACTCTCTTCCAGATACTTAATACAAGGGGCCCAAAATCCCTCTACTTCACCACCTAACAGAATGAATTACTTCCATATAACCCCACCTCCCTATATAACCCTGTGTTAGGCTGGGTTGACTAGAGAAGCAAATTCAGTGACACTCATATATGTGCAAGACAGAGCTTTATATCAAGCAAACATCCCAGCCCAGTCCAGATCAAGTCCATAAGTCCAATACTAGTCCATAAGTTGAATACTAATCCATAAGACCCTTTTCAGACTCACGCAGCCAACATAAAATGATGCAGAATGCAGGAAGATCACAGGCTGGTGAGTGCAAAGTCTTGTGGATCCAATGGCTGTGGACACATCTACTGGGATCTGGCATGTTTCAGAGTGGCTTGCCAGAAAGAAGGTGAAAGCAGAGAGAGAGAGAAGGAAGGTTCTCAGGGCCCTCCTTTGAGAAGGCCATACCCACAGGGAAGTATTATCAGGAAGTATTTAAGCAGAGCCAAGGTGAACCAGATGCAGATAGAAAACAGATTTAGGGGACTTCCAGCAAGACAGCGACTGAATAACACATAACAAAGTGACTGCAGTAATCAGGAGAGGAGAGTCACTGAGAGGGAAATTTCACACTGCCAGCTCACAGAAGGATCATCATAAAGTGAAGTAGGCACAGATCCACTAGAGTTTGAGGAACTGTGGCCTTTTAGCTTACCACTGTGGAGGCCGGCTAAGGCTTAACCTTAGCCTTGCCACAGTCTTGGCCAAATCCGGGCTCCTTCGGCAAGACCAAAAGCTTTACTTCAACACAGCCAGAGCTTGCTGCCAACTCTGGGCAGGTTTTAAACCCCTCCAGCCCCAAGGCCAGGCAATTGGGGCTCAGCTATATCTACTTTTTTTTCTCTCTTCTCTCTTTCCCCCCACAGTGTCATTGGGCTCAGTTTTTTTTTCTCTCTTTCCACTCACATGCCACTACCAGCCTCCAGGCAAATCCCCTTAACCTAGGGCAATTATGCCTGCCCTCCACCCAGCTCGGGGAGCTCCACACCATGTAGAGTAACATGCAGCTGGGAAAACCCACCCATCTTCCCCTGTAGGGGAACTCACGCCTACCCTCCAAGGCCCTCTAAGCAGCTGGAGGAATCCCCACTCTCCCTTTGGGGTGCTCCACTTATCTGGACGAACCTCTGCCCACCTTCTATTGTGGTTCATGTGGCTGGGGGAACCCCTGCCCATCCTCCACAGTCCCATATGACAGAAGGAACTTCCTCCCGCCTGCTGTATAGCTTCACATGGCCTAATGCAGCTCTGACAACACTCTCCAGTGACCCATGCTACTGCAGATACCTCTGCCCAACCTACACAGTGATCTAACCAACTAGTGCAATTGCGGACACCATCTGTGGTTCTCTACACAAAAGTGGGCACTCCCACCTGCCCTTCAAGGCACTTCAGTTTCAGTAGGCACCACCGAATGCCCTCTGAGTTTCCCCATGCTACCATATGCCACATCACCACAGCTTCCTGTGAGATCATCCAATGAAGTGGCATCTGGACACGTCCATAAACACCCAACTAGTGTCCCCAGAGAGGACCATTCAACTTGCCCTCCAAATAACAGAATACTTGTTAGCTAGGGAAAGAGTGAAACCACCGGAGGAAAAAATAATAGTTACCCCACAGTCCAATTAGATGCAGGCAGTGCAAAGAAGCATTCCTACGAGTCTCCCAAAGAGAGAGCCCAGTGCTCTATGACTCTCTGAATGATGCCGGGCTCCTCTTAAACAACACAACAGAAACAGCAATAAGCCCCAACAACCTCAATGGAAAAACAAGAGAAAGAAAAGGCAATGCCGGAAGAAAACCTGAAACTAACAACATGCATAGGAGAAGCAGACATTGATCTTCCACAGAAAGAAATCTTCATAATGCTGCTTGGAGTCATTAATACAGTAAAAAGGGGAACAATACAGTAAAAAGGATGAAATGATAGGGGAGACAAAGGAAAATCACCAAAGGGAAATACAAGACCTAAGCGACAAGGTAACAAAAGTCGGTAGTAAATACACAGACTTCGCCAACAGAATTGAGGAGGCAGAAAATAGCACGAGTGACCTAGAGAATAAACAGACAGACTTCAACAAACGGGAAAGGCAGTAAAATAAAATAATTAAAGAAGCTGAAGAAAGCCTGAGATCCAAGTCTGATACTATGAATAGGAAAAACTTTAGAATAATTGGACTACCTGAATGAGACACTATAAAGAAGTCAATGGCTAAAACAGTAAGGGAGTTCTTAGAGAAAACTTCCCCAGCTTAATGAATGTAAACCAGGAAACACATCAGGAGGCCGAAAGAACAGCAGCTAGACTGAATCCCAAGAAGTCATCAAGGCATATATTAGTTAAACTATGCAACTTTGAGGGAAAGGAGAAAATCATGAGAGCAGCTAGGGAAAAACAAACAGTAGCCTATAAAAGTACACAAATAAGAATATGGTCAGACCTATCAGCAGACACTATGAAGAAGAGGAGAGTGTGGAGTAGCATCTTCCAAAAATTGAAGGAAAATAATGCAAATTCAAGAATATTATATTCAGTCAAGTTATCTATCAAGATAGATGGAGAAGTAAGAGTATTCCCAGACAAGGAAAAACTCAAATACATTATAAGAAACCCAGCCCTACAAAAGATCTTTGCCAACCCAGCATGGGCAGAACAGCACTCACCAAGCACGAATACAAGACCACCATATAGAACAACCCCACCTAGAGGGCAACAAAGATAAAACAGCCTCAAGGTAGCATTGGCTGAAGGTTGGAAAGAAGGCAAGAATGAACAAGCCCCCTCCCACACACAGACAACACTTAGATAAGAAATGGTGGCAGGAAAATGCCCAAGACAAAAGGGCCAAGATGACATCAGAGTCCATGGATGGATGTAATAACCTTGAATATCAATTGACTGAACTCAAGCATTTAAAGGCAGAGGCTAGCAGAATGTATTACAAAACACAACCCCTCAATCTGCTGCCTATAGGAGACACACCTCAAGATTACTGATAAAAATAGGCTGAGAATTAAAGGCTGGTAAAAAATATATCAAGCAAATGGCAATTCGAAAAAAAGCAGAATTGCAATCCTGATCTCAAACAAAATTGACCTCAAGGTACAAGCCATAACAAGAGACAAGGAGGTGTCTATATAATGCTCAAGGGAACAGTACACCAAGAACCAGTGGACATAATAAATATATACAAACCTAATGAGAGACCCTTGAAATTTGTCAATCAAGCACTCCAAAAGATGAAAAAAATAAATTACAGGATCAACAATTATAGTAGGTGACTTTAATACTCCAATCTCTGAGAAAAATAGATCACAGGAAAGGGCTTAACAAGTAGGCTACATATCTAAACATTATACTTAAGCGACTTGACCGGATAAATATTTTCAGAGCTCTCCACCCAAATTCACATTCGTTTCAATCCTACGTGGCACATATTTGAAGATATACCACATGCTAGAATGCAAGACAATTCCATGTAAATCCATCTGTATGATCTCTATTTCTGACCACTATGACATAAGGCTGGACATTTTTGAAAAGGACAATTAAGAAAACAAGAGCAAACAATTGGAGGATGAGTAACTCTGTTGCAAAAGGAGTGGGTACTGGCCTTGATCAGAGATCAAATTATGAAGTTTCTATAAACATCTGAGAATGAGCATATGACATACAAAACCTTTGGGACACAGCAAAGTCAGTTATCAGAGGAAATTGGATAGCAATAGATGAACCCATGAAAAAGAAACTCTTATGATTGACATGCTGAAACAAAACTTACAGCAATTAGAGCAGAGTCAACAGGACAATCCTACAAATAACAAAATAAAAGAAATAATAAAAATCAGATCTGAGATTCATGAGAGGGAAAATAAGAAAACTATGGAAAAAACTAATGCAGCTAAAAGTTGGTTCTTTGAAAGGATTAACAGAATTTTCAGACTACTGGCAAACCTAACCAAAGAAAGGAAGGAACAGATTTCAATAGCAAGGATGAGAGGTGAAATAGGGAACAAACCAAAAGGATAATTACACAGTACCACAAAGGCCTGTACTGCAATGAATTCAACAACTTGGGCAGATACTTGGAAAAACAATCCGTCCCTACATTATCACAGATAGAGGTCAATAACATTAACAGACCCAAAGCAATAGAAAACAATAGATAAGGTTATCAAGGGATTACCAACAAAAAAATACCCTGGGCCAGATGGCGTCACAAAAGAATTCTACCAAGCATTCAGGGAAGAATTTGCATCAATCCTACACACTCTTCCACAACATAGAAAAAGATGGCAAACTCCTTAACTCTTTTTATGAAGCTAGTATACTCAGATACCTAAACCAGGCAAGGATCCCACAAAAATTGTGAACTACAGGCAACGATCCCACAAAAATTGTGAAGTAAAGACCAATATCCCTAATGACCATTGATGCAAAAATCCTTAACAAAACACTGGCCGACAATATACAAAAGTATATAAAACACATAATTCATTATGACCAAATGGGATTCATACCAGGGAAGCAGGGATGGTTCAACATAAGAAAGACCATTAGTATTATTCGCCACATTGAAATGAAAAATTACAAGAACCCCATGACAATATTGATAGATGCATTAAAAGCACTTGACAACTTCCAACACCAATTTCTGTTTAAGACACACAAGAATATAGGAATGGAAGGAAGATTCCTCAATACTATATAAGCTATGTATGAAAAACCAACAGCCTACTTGGTAGTCAATGGAGAAAAGATGAAAATAATCCCACTGAAAAAGAGAAGCAGACAGGGTGCCCCTTGTCCCCACTCTTATTTAACATTGTACTGGAGGGCTTAGCTAACACATGCGGTAAAGAAAATACATAAAAGGTATTTGGCTGGGAAAGAAAGAGGTGAAACTATTATTATTCACAGATTATATGATTTTATATATGGAAATTTCCAAAAGCTCCACAAGAGGAGTACTTGAAGTGATAGAGGAATATGGCAGCGTGGCAGGATACAAGATCAACAAACAGAAGTCTATTGGACTGTTATACACATAAAACAAGACCACAAGAGGGGATCAAAAAGGTTGTACCCTTCAAAATAGCCAAGCTCAAATTGAAATATTTAGGGATATACCTGATGAAAACTACAAAAGATTTGTACGATGAAAATAAAAGAACACTATTCAAAGAAACCAAGGATGATCTCCACAAATGGAAGAATATCCTATGATCATGGATCAGAAGACTCAATATAGTAAATATGTCAGTTCTGCCCAAGGTACTATATAAGTTTAATGCTATCCCAATACAAATACCACAATATTTCTTCAAAGAATTGGAAAAATTGATTACCAACTTCATGTGGAGAGGGAAGAAGCACAGAATTAGCAGAAAACTCCTCACAAAGAAGGACAGAGTGGGAGGGCTTGCTTTACCTGACTTTAGCACCTATTATATAGCCACAGTGGTCAAAATAGCGTGGTATTGGTATAATGAAGACATTCAGACCAATGGAAAAGAACTGAAAACTCAGGTATAAAATAACCAGCATACAGACAACTGATCTTTGATAAGGGCTCAAAAAATATCAAATGGGAAGCGGATGCCCTCTTCAACAAGTGGTGCTGGAAAAAATGGATATTTATCTGCATAAAAAAGGAAGCAAGACCCTTACCTCACTCTATGAACAAGAATAAACTCAAGGTGGATCACAGACCTTGAGGTAAAACCCCAAACTATTCAGGCCATCAATGAAGGAATTGGAACAAACCTGATAACTTTGGTGCAGAGAATATATAGGCTACGGAAATAGAGAAGAACACAAATACATATGAGGCACAAATTGACAAGTGGGATTTACTGAAGATAAAACACCTGTGTATATCAAAACAATTCACCATGGGAGTAATAATAGGGTCCACAGACTAGGAAAACATATTTAGTGATGGCACACCAGAGAAAGACCTTGTTACTAAAATCTACAGTACTCTGCTAGCTTCCCCAAAGATAAAACAAAACAAAACTAATTGCCCACTGAAGAGGTGGGTAAAGGAGCAGAAGTTTCATAAGGGCAGAAAGTTGAATGGCCAATAAACACATGAGAAAATGTTCCTGATAACTAGCTGTAAGAGAAATGCAAACTGAAACAACTCTGAGATACCACCTAACACATTCAAAGAAAGCCCAATAAAAAAAATCAGAAAATAACAGGTGTTGGAGGGGCTGGAGTGAAAAAGGAACTCTTCATCCACTGATGGTGGATCTATAGGTATGTTCAGCCACTATGGAAATCGATTTGGCAAGATCTAAAACAGATGGAAATCCACTACTATAAGACCCAACAATCTTCCTACTGGGCATACATCCAAAAGATGCAAGAAACAAACCACGGCCAGACATCTGTGCTCCAATGTTCTTTTTGCCACAGTTCACAATCACAAGGAGTTGAAAACAACCCAAATTCCCATCAACAGACGAATGGATTAAAAAACTGTAGTACGTACATACAGTGGAGTACTACGCACCCCTAAAAAGTAGTGATGAATGCATGAAACATTCGTGGGAAAAACTGGAGGAAATTATACTCAGCAAAGTAAGCCAAGCACAAAAGGACAAGTACAACATGAGTCCACTGAAGTAAAAAGAGCATAAGGGAAAAGTTATTATATACATATATTCCTGGGTTGAGGTCCAGGAACTATGGCAAGGGTCAGGGCCAATCCAGGGACATATATGGCAGCCAACTTAAAAGTAGAGGAAAAGAAAGAAAGAAAAAGACATAGGTAGTGGGAGAACAGGGCACTAACCCACCCAAGGGGAGGGTGTTTATAATTCCACAGGAGAGAGAGAGAGGGATGAGACTTCAACCCGGTGCGCCAAGACGTGAATGCAACATACCAGTATGAAGCAGGGAACCAATAAAGAGGTCCACTGAGCAGGTCCTAATCCTAACTATGTGGACCCCCCGCCCCTCCCAGAAGAATGCACTTCAGAGGACAGTCTGGAAGTTACAGCTCAGGGAGAGGGGCATGTCTTATCGGAGCACATAGGAGCAAACAAAGAAGGAAGGAGAGAGAGGGCAACACATCCTGGCCCACTAAGCCCGGAGGACAATATTCCTGCTCAGAGCAGCCACTGCACAGAGAAGACCATAGGGCTGGTTCCACCATGAGACAAGACATCCCTCACTGACCCAGATCGTTATGAGGACAAGATTGGAGGCACAGTGTGGAAATTGTGCCTGATCTGATCCCAGCACACCAGGGAGAAACTCTAAGGTTGTGCAACAGAACAGTAAGGGGAACAAAGCAATGAAGTTCCTGAAGAATAAAAAAAAAAAAAAGACTTTGGGGACAGAGCATGGCACCCCATCAGACTGGACTGGAAAACACCCCTAAAGGTCAACAAACAGACCAAGAACTATTTATATGCTTTTCTTTTTGTTGTTTTTGG
>NW_022111323.1:4158054-4174866 GCF_000313985.2 Echinops telfairi | reverse complement strand
TCATGATCCCAATTCTTTGTTGCAAATCCAGCTAGACCAGAGCATGTGCATGGGTACAGATAAGAGATAGAAACACAGGGAATCCAGGACAGATAAACCCTTCAGGACCAATAATGAGAGCAGTGATACCAGAGGGGAAGGAGAAGGTGGAAGAAGAGAGGGGGAACTGATTACAATGATCTACATATAACCCTCTCCCTGGGGGACTGACAACAGAGGGGTGGGTGAAGGAGACATCGGTCAGTGGAAGACATGAAAAAATAATAGTAATTTATAAATTATCAAGAGTTCATGAAGAAGGATGGTTGGGGGAATGAGGGAAAAATGAGGATCTGGTACCAAGGGCTCAAGCAGAAAGAAAATGTTTTGAAAATGATGATGGCAACAAATGTACTGATGTGCCTGACACAATGGATGGATGGATTGTGATAAGAGCTGTATGAGCCCTCAGTAAAACGATTTTAAAAATAAAAGAAAGAAAACCGATTTAGGAATGAATTTTTGGCTCCCACTTAATTCTAGCTCCAATCTAAGAACTGTTAGTTCCTACGATATGGCCCAGTTTGATACATGCCCTGATTAAGGAACCATGGAAAATATGGGTACTAGAGAAAGTTGTGGTGAAGAAACTAGACATTGTCCAGCTATCAGAAAGAATAACTTCTGGGATCTTAAATGCTTGTTTTCCCACAAGTAGCCATCTAAGTAATGGCTTCCACATGGTCTTCCACCATGTCTGATCCAAGGATTGCAAATAATATAATGCAAATATGAATGAGAGAATGGTATCAGATCTTAAATTGTAAAATTCTGGTTTTCAGAATGAATGATAGTGGAAGCCCCAAATACATTTGCAGGATCTACTCATAGAATAAGCCTCCAATGATTTCCCTCTGGCCATGAGTGAGGGGTGGGCATAGCTTGGTTATCAGACAGGTAGTATTGTAGAGATTATTATAGTAGATTAAAATGAAAAAGTTCATTTTAATGGTTAAACATTGAAACTTATAATGTATGAAGTATGAATCTATGAAATTGGACAATGTAAAAAGTGAAATGGAACATATAAAAATCAGCATTCTAGGCATTAGTGAGCTCAAATGAACTGATATTGGCCATTTTGAAAAAGAAAATTATATGATTTTCTATGCGCGAATGACAGATTCAAGAGGAATGACATTGTATCCATCATCCAAAAAGATATTTCGAGGTCTGTCTTGAAGTGTAATGCTGTCTGTGATAAGCTAATATCTGTCTGCATACATGGAAATCCAGTCAATGCAACTATTATTCACATTTCTGAACCAACCACTAAAGCTAATGATGTAGAAATTGAAAAATTTCCCCAACATCTTCAGTCTGAATTTGATCAAACATGCAGGCAAAGTGCACTGGCAATTATTGGCCATTGGAATGCAAAACTTGGAAATAAAAAGAAGGAACAGTAGTTGGACAATATGACCTTGAGAATAGAAGTGATACTTGAATTTTACAAGACTATTGATTTCTTCATTTCAAATATCTTTCATTCAACAACACAAAAGGTGACTATACACCTGGACCTCATCAAATGGAATACATAAAAATCAATTGAATATATCCATAGGAAGGAACATTAGAGAAGCTCAATATCAGCAGTTAAAATGAGGCCAGGGGTTGACTAGAGAAAAAAAAGTCCATAAGATCCAAAATACCTCTTTGAGTATACCCTACCTGAATTTTGAGAACATCTGAAGAATAGATTTGCTCCATTTAACAGTAATGACAGAAGACCTGATGAGTTCTGGAACATCAAGAACATCATACATGAAAAAGTAAATGATAGGAAAGAAAGAAAAGATCAAAGTGGATGTCTGAGGAGAATCTGAAATTTGCTCTTAGTTGTAGAATAGCTAAGGCAAATGGAAGGAATAATGAAGTAAAATAACTGAAGAGAAAATTCCAAAAGGCAGCTCAAGAAGACAAGCTAAACTATTTCAAGAAATGTTCAAAGACCTGGAGTTAGAAAACCAAACATGAAGAACATACTCAGCATATCTTAAATTGAATGTACTCAAGAAAAAGTCAAGTCTTGAGTTGCAACATCAAAAGATTCTGTAGGCAAAATATTGAACAATGCAGGCAGCAGCATAAGAAGATGCAAAAATGATACATTTAACCTAACTATATCTGCAATGATCTACTTTACAATGCACTAAGTCTAATAGCGAGACTATTCACATGCCTGATCTATGGTCACAGTGCATTCTTTCAAGACTCAATTCATGTGAGGATCCAGCTAATGGATTTGGGGATTTCCTTGTCATCCATAGGCTTCTGCAAACCGGGTGTTCAGAATTAAAGCGCTGATACCGTTCCTTCTTTTGGTCTCAGTTTTTATTATTTATAATCATTGGATCACACAGGCTAGTGTGCTTCTCCTGTGTAGATTTTGCTGACTGCTCACTTACATGGCAGCTTGTTTGAAGACAAGCCTTTAAGACACCAGATGCTATACTTTCTGATAGCCAGGCACAATCTGATTTTTTCAACACACTTTACTGTAGCACCCATATCTTCAGTGATTTCTTCATGAGGGCCAGTAGGACTACAAATAAGTGTAAGAACAAAATCTATTCACATAGCTCCCTGGTTCACTTTACAGATACAGTATCATTTTTTATTAGGAAACGTATCCAACATACAGATATCATTTTATTAGAAAATGTAATTATCCACATTAGGCATATGTCATTGTTGTTGGGCTTTAATTTTTTTTCTTTCGTATGTTTTTCTTTATATAAAACCCAAGATAGATAAATATATCAAGATTTTAACTGGATTAACAGTTTTCTAAGGGCATTGGAGGGTTGGTGGGGGGAAAATAGGGAGCTAGCAATAATGAGCACAAGAAAGAAGAAAATGTTCTAAAATTGACTGTGGCGATGATTGCAGAACTCTTTTTAATATAATTTAATTATGGAATTGTATCTCAATAACACTGTTTTTAGAAAGATGGAAAGAATACACAGAGGCATTGTACTAAAAATAATTAGTCAACATTCAACTATTTCAATAGGTGACATATCAGTAAGAAAGAATGGTACTGAAGGGAGAAGTCCAAGCTGCACTGAAAGCATTAGCCAGGAATTTATGGAATGCTGGTTGAAATATTTCAACAAGCTGATGAAGCACTGAACCACTCACTCCTCCATACCAAGAAATTTGGAGACAGGTATCTGGCCAACTGACTGGAAGAGATCCATATTTTTACTTATTCGAAATAAAGGAAATCCAGTAGAACGTACAAATTATAGAACAATATCATTAATATTACATTCATGTAAAAATTTCTGAAAATCATACAATAATGATTGCAGCCATATATTGAGAGGGAACTGCCAGGAATTCAGACCAGATTCATAATAGGATGTAAAACAAGGGATATAATGGCTGATGTCATTGGATTTGGGCTGAAAGTAGAGAATACCAGGATGATATGCACATGTGTTTTGTTGACTTTTCAAAGGCTTGGACTGTGTGGACCGCAGCAAGCTATAGATAGCCATGTGAAGAATGTGGATTCCAGAACACATAATTGTGCCCATGCTCAACATATACATGGATCCAGAGGCAATTATATGAACAGAACAAGGGAATACTGCATGGATTTTAAAAATGTGTGTGTCAGGGTTGTATCTTCTACCATACTTATTCAATCTGAAGGCTGAGCAAATCATCTGAGAAACTAGATTATATAAAGAAGAATGTGATGTCAGGATTTTAAGAAAGTTTATTAACTTACTTGCTGAAAGTGAGGTGGAAGCGCTTGCTGATGAGCATCAAGGATTACAAGTCAATGTAAAGAAAACCAAAAATCTCACAACTGAACTAATAGATAGCATCATAATCAAAGGAGAAAATACCAAAGTTGTCAAGGATTTAATCTTGCTCAGATCCACAGACAATACTCATAGATGCAGTAGTCAAGAGATCAAAGACACATGGTATTGGGTAAATATGCAGCACAAGACCTCCTTATAGTGTTGGAAAACAAGGAGAACTAAGGTGAGCCTGACCCGAGCCATGATATTTTCAATCACCTCATATGGATGTGAAGGTAGGACATTGAATAAAGAAGATTAAAGAAGAATCACTGCATTTGAATTATAGTGCTGGTGAGGAACACAACAACAACATGGACTGCCAAACAACAACAACCAAATCTGTCTTGGAAGAAGTACATCCAGAACACTTCTTAAAGGCAAGGATGGTGAGACTTCATCTCACATACTTTGGACATGTTATCAGAAGAGAACAGTTTCTGGGAAAGTACACCATGCTTGGTAAAATAGAAGGGCAGCAAAAATGAGGAAGATCCTGGACAAGATAAATTGACACAGTGGCTGCAACAATGGGCTCAAACATAATAATTATGAGGATTGCACACTATTTTGCTCAATATAGGGTTGCTATGAATCACAACTCACTAACAGCAAGAGCCCAAGACCTATCCTCGGCCTGCCACCTGACCTGTTGATTATGGATTCATTCCCCGTCTCCAGTCACAATCTTCACAAGCTGGCTTTGGGTGCATCTGCCTCTTCATCCACCAAGCCACAGCTTTCCTGCACTTACAGATGAAGATCAAGGGCTGCAGCCTTCATTATGGATTACTAAGGAAAACAAAAATTATCACTAGAATAAACAATATTATGATAAAAATTGAAGTTGTCAAGGATTTAATTTTGTTTCAATTCAGCCAGTGTTCATGGAAGAAGCAGCTAACCAATCAAATAACATAAAGCAGTCAACCAAACAAATTACTTATTACATTGGGCAAATCTGCTGCACAGGACTTCTTTAATTTGTTAGGATGTCATTTAGAATACTATCCCAAGCCAAGATATTTTCAATCACCTTATATACTGTGAAAGATGGACAATGAATAAAGAAGACCAAAGAATAATGATACATTTGAATTATAGTGATCGAAAAGAGTATTGAAATTACCATGGACTGTCAAAATAGTGGAACTCTTTTGGCATAGTGGTTAAGAGTTCCTCTGTGATCCGCAAGGTCAGCATTTTGAAACGACCAGGCACTCTGAGTGGGGAAAAGACAGGACTTTCTACTTCTGTAAAGAGTTACAGTCTCAAAAACCTACAGGGTCAGTTCTACCCTGTCCTATACGGTCGCCATGAGTCAGAATTGTGTCAATGGCAGTGAGTTTTGTTTGTTCGTTTTGCAGTCAAAAGAGCAAACTAGAACTACCATGGAAGAAATACAGGCATGCTCCTTAGAAATGAAGATTTTGAGACTTATCTTACTTAACTTGGGCATGCTATGAGGATAGACAAATCCTTGGAAAAGTACATCATGCTTGGTAAAGTAGAAGACTATTAAAAATAGGAATACCCCAAACCAGGTGGATTGACATACTGTCTTCAACAATAGTCTAAAAAATAACAATTCTGAGGATGGTGCAGGGTTGGGCAGTATTTCATGATTTTTTTATGTAGCATGGCTATGAATTGGAACCAACTTGATAGCACCTAACAACAACATGTTATTTCTATTCCCAGCTTTTTGTAGAAATGCCGTACTGAATTACACAGTGATTTTGTCATTTTTGTAGACATGTATGAGGTTTCTCGTCTCTCTGCACACTCTTCAGCAATTGTTATTTCCTGTTTTAAAATTTTTTTATTTTGCTATTAATTCTGGGGTAAAGTAATATCTCACTGTTGTTTTGATTTGCTCTAGTTTTGGTATCAGAGATATGCTTGCTAAAGAAAATAAATTCAGATGTATTGCAACTTGTTTGGTAGAATTCTGCAGTGAAGCCATCTGGGCCCAGAATTTTCTTTTTGCAGGGGAGCACTTTTAATAACCTGATCAATTTCTTCTTTGTTATAAGTATGTTCAGACTTTCTACTTCAATGACCCCATTGTCTACAGATGGGCTTTGGGTCTCTGCTTTGACTCCCCTCATTCTCAACAATATGTTTTGTTTGTTTGTTTGTTATGGGTCTTTGATACCTGTTACCCAGTCCCAATGACACCTCATGATCGCACTGATGAATGTGCTACTTCTATTTGGGTTTGTTGCTTCTCTGCCAGATGGCCACTTGTTTAACTTCGAGCCTTTAAGGCCCCAAGCATGGTATCTTTTAATAGCCAGGCATCATACTTTCTTCACCACATTTTCTTATGTACCCATTTTGTCTTCATCAATTGTGCCGGGAGGGTGAGCATCACAAAATGCCAGTTTGCTGAAACAAAATGTTTTTTTTATTGAAAGAGGGTATGAGTAGGGACCTGAAGTTTGTCCACTACCTCACTGTATTGCCATATAAATATATATACATAAGCCAATACCTCTAATTTTATGAATTAATGTATTTACATATATAGACACCTATATTTATACCTCTATCCATAGCTTTGCTCCCTAGATCATTCCTCTGTTTCCTTTGACCTTCCTCCTGTCCCACCATCATGCTTGTCCTGCCTCTTAGTAATTCCTAACAGCTAGATTGCTGTTGCTCTGACAGCCCCAGGATCTCTATGTCCTCCAAATTGTTGGTTTTAATTCCCTAGTTGTTCCCCTGTCTATGGCATTGTTTGCTCACGCTCCCTTCCTCCACCTCTTTCTTCACCCAAGTCCCTCCAGGACCATCGGTCCCATTGCTTTCTCCTTGAGCTTGCTTCCCATGCCTATTTTATATAAGTAGGCAAGCCAACAATGACATGGACCAAACTAAAAGAAAACAAAAGATTGAAAAAGAAGAAGAAGAAAATAAAAACATACCGTGTTAGTCCAGGTAGACTAGAGAAACAAATTCATAGACACCCAAACGTGTACATGAAAGAGCTTTATATACAAGAGCAATTGAATATTGAGAAAACAACCCAGTGCAGTACAGATCAAGTCCATAAGTCTGATATTAGACCATATGTCTGATACCAATCTATAAAGTCCTCTTCAAACTCATGAAACACAGGCAATGACCCCAAATGCAGGAAGATAGCAGGCTAGTGGCTTAGAAGTCTTATGGATACAGTGGCATTATAAGCATCTCAGTGCTGGCAGGGGTCTCCATGTGGCTTCTCCAGCTCCAGAGGTCCGGCTCCATCAGCCTTTCTCCATATGTCTTCTCCACAGGGATGTGTCACAGGGAGTGAGCAGAGAGAGAGAGAGATTGCCTCCCACCTCCAGGGAGGAATACAGGAGTTCCCAGAATCCTCAGGAGAAGGCCATGCCCACACATAGACCTCATTTGCTATCACCTGATTGACAGGCTAAGCTCCACTCCTTCACTCTTAATCCTTTCAAATTGACAAATGATTATATAACTACCACACATATAATTCCAGGTCTGTCTGCTGCACTTTATGACTATCTCCCCCATTGTTCCTCAGGGAATTCTGGGAGCTGACCCTCCTAGCCTGAAGTCTATTTTGGGGGCTCTTTAGGGGCTTTGTGGCTTTGATTTGCTCCCATTGTTGATCTATTATATTCCCTTCTTGGTTCGCCTCGCTGTGGGGGGGGTTCAGACCCATCTAACTCTCCACTGTGTGTCCACAGTATTGTTCTCTGTTGTGGTCTGCTCCAGTAAGGGGACACAGCATGTCTTGAGCTGTTGTCGGCCCTACAGTCCTCTCTGTGCCTTAGGAGCTCCATGCAGGGACATCGTTTTCCAGGCTTGGTGTGCTGATATGGGGTTTAAACCATCTCTTTCTCTTTTTCCTGCTTGCTTTGCATCCACGTGGGCATGGTGTGACAGCTCCTTTCCCCAAGCTGTAGGTTTAGTGTTATTCTCTGTCACTCATACTTCTAGGGAGGGCTTCAGTTTGGCTCTGCTTGGGGCAGGCCCTGTAGCCCAATATTTTCATGCATTTCTCCATGTGGTTACAATGACCTCATGGTTTGGTGCACTGTGGTGGGGTCTGTATGTACACTCCCAATTCTGTGGAGACATAACTAATACTCTCCCCCTGAGTGGGTTAGTGCCCTACTTTCCCCATGCCACCATCTCTGCCCCCCCTCTTTTCTCCCACCCTCCTCCCCCCTTTCCCCTTCTTTGTGCTGGATTAACATGGATCTCCGTGGGTTTGGTCTGACCTCCACCCAACTGCCTGTACCTCAACTAAGTGAGATAAGTGGTTTTTCTTCTATACCAACTGTGCTGATTATATTTACCTTAGGGGACTCATGTTGAACTTGTCCTCTTGTGATTGGCTGATTTCACTTAGCATAATTTCTTCCAACTCTTCCCATGAAATGACGTGCTATATGTGATCATCAGGGCTTTTTAGCAATGTGTGGTACTCTATTAGTATATGTGCCATAGTTTACTAATCCACTCATATATCGATGGAAATTTAGGTTGTTTCCAATTCATTGCAATTCTGAATTGCACCATAATAAACATTGGAGTGTAGATGACTGGTCATGGTTTACTTCTTACCTCTTCTGAGTATAAGCCCAGTAGAGGGATAGCTGCATCATAAGGTAGCTCAATTTCCATTTGCTTTAAATTTCTCCAGATAGCTTTCCACAGAGGCTGTTCATATCTCCATGTCCATCATCAATGGAGGAGAGTTCCTATCCCACCACATCCCTCCAACATTTGTTGCTCTCTGATTTTGTGGTTTGGGCTAACCTCAAGAGTGTTAGATGGTATCTCGTGGTTGTTTTAATTTGCATTTCTCTGATAGCTAATGGTTGGGAGCATTTTCTCATATGTTTATTGGCCATTTGCCTCTCTTCCCTAGTGTAACTTCTTTTCAGGTCATTTGCCCACTTCCTCAGGGCGTTAACTGTTTTCCTCTTTTTGCAGGATAGGAGAGTGTTGTAGATTTTAGTGATAAGCCCTTTGTTTGTTGTGTGTGTCATTGCTAAAAATCTCCCAGTCTGTTGGTTCTCTTGTTACCCTTTTGGTGAAGTCTTTTGACGCACACAGGTGTTTTATACTAAGTAAATCCCACTTGTCTATTTCAGGTTCACCTGTGTGCTTACCCTTCCCTTTTGCAGTTAGCCTACATATTCCCTGGACCAAGGTTTTTAGGTTTGTCCCGATTCGTTTATTGATGGCCCTGGTAGTTTTTTTATATTACATCTAGGTCTGTGATCCACCTTGAGTTTGTTCTTGTGCATGGGGTGAGGTAAATATCTTGTATCTTTTTTCTACAGGTGGATATCCATTGTTTCCAGCACCACTTGAAGAGTGCATCTGCCTCCCACTTGATGTTTTTTGGGCCCTTGTTGAAGATCAGTGGCCTATATGCTGATAGTTTTATTTCTGGGGTTTTCAATTCTTTCCCATTGGTCTGATTATCTGTCATTATACCAATACCACGCTGTTTTGCCTCTGTGTAGTGGATGTTAAAGTCAGGTAAAGCAAACCCTCTGACTTTGTCCTTCTGGAGGAGTTCTCTGCTAATCTGGGCTTCTTCCCTCTCCATATGAAATTGGTGGTCAGATTTTTCAATTATTAGAAGAAGGTTGTTAGTATTTGAATCAGGATAACATTGCACTTATACAAAGCCTTGGGTGAGATTGACATCTTTTACTATATTGAGTTTTTCATTCCATGAGCATGGGATATTCTTCCATTTATGGAGGTTGCTTTTGGTTTTCTGTAGTAGGGTGCTATACTTTTCCTTGTATAAGTCTTTTGGGTGTTTTTGGTTGTTGTTGTTAAATATATCCCTCGATATTTCAATATGTTCTTGGCTATTGTGAAGGGTACTCTCTTCTTGATTTCTTCTTCCACGACCTTGTCCAATGTATATAGCAAATGAATAGACTTCTGTTTGTTGATTTTGTATCCTACAATTCTTCCATATTCTTCTATGGCTGGCAGTATTCCTGTTGTGGAGCTTCTGGGATTTTCAATGTATAGAATCACGTCATCTGCAAATAGTGCTAGTTTTACCTCCTCCTCCCCCAGTTGGATACCTTTAATGTCTTTCCACTGTCTTATGCTGTTAGTTACGACTTCCAATATGATGTTGAATAGAAGTGGGGACAAGGGGCATCTTTGTCTGGTTCCCTTTTTCAGTGGGATTGTTTTCATATTTTCTCCATTGACTATGATGTTGGCTGTTAGCTTTTTGTATATAGCTTGTATTAACTTGAGAATTTTACATCCATTCCTATTTCTGAGTGTTTTAATTAGGAATGGGTGTTGGATACTGTCAGATGCTTTCTTTGTGTCTATCAATTTAATACGTTTTCTTATCAGTGTGGTGTATAATATTGATGGATTTTCAAATGTTATACCATCCCTGCACCCCTGGGATTAATCCTACCTGATCATGGTGGATGATATGTTTTATATACTTTTGTATTTTTTTGGCCAATATCTTGTTAAAGATTTTTGCAACTATGTTCATTAGAGGTATCGGTCTGTAGTTGTCTATTCCTGTGGGATCCTTGCCCTGTTTGGGTATCAAAATTATATTGGCTTCATAAAATGAGTTTGGGAGTTTGCCATCCTTTTCTATGCTCTGGAATAATTTGTAAAGGATCAGTGTCAGCAATTCCCTGATTGCTTGATAGAAGTCAACTGTGAAGCCATCTGGTCTGTGAACTGTTTTTGTTGGTAGTTTCTTAATAGCCATATCTATTACATCCTTTGCTATGGATCTGTTTGAGTTATTGACCTCTATCTGGGATAATCTAGGGAGGCATTGTTTTTCCAAGTATTTGCCCATGTCTTCCATGTTGTTGAATTTATTATAATACAGATTTTAATAGTACTTTCTGATTATCCTTTTAATCTCATTGGAGTCTGTTGTGGTTTCTCCTGTTACATCACTCATCCTGGCTATTAATGTTTGCTCCTTCCTTTCCTTGGTTAGGTTTTCCAGTGGTCTGACTATTCTGTTGATCCTTTCAAAGTACCAGCTTTTTACTGAAATTTTTTGTTGTTGCGTTGTTCTCTTGTCATCCCACTGGTTTAACTCTGCCTTAATTTGTATTTTTTCTTTTCTTTTGCTACTGGAGGGGTTGTTCTGTTGACTCTGTTCTACATGTTGGAGGTTTTGTGATAGTGTATCAGTCATAAATCTCTCTTCTTTTTCATATATGCACTTAT
Organism: Echinops telfairi; assembly: GCF_000313985.2. Lineage (NCBI taxonomy): Eukaryota > Metazoa > Chordata > Mammalia > Afrosoricida > Tenrecidae > Echinops > Echinops telfairi. The sequence continues at coordinate 4,163,779 of NW_022111323.1, read as the reverse complement.
TGCTATCAGGCTATCTCTGATAAATGCTTTTGCAGTATCCCATAGGTTGGGATATGTTGCATTTTAATTCTCATTAGTTTCTAGAAACTTCCTGAACTCCTCTCTAATCTGGGCCAGTACCCATTCATGTCTCAGGAGATCTTTATTCATCCTCTAATTGTTTGCCCTTGTTTTTCTGATCATCCTTTTATTGCTTTCCAGTTTTATGACATGGTGATCCAAGAAGGAGGTTTGAGTAATCTTTATGTGCTTAAATTTATTCAGCCTTGACTTGTGCTCCAGCATGTTGTATATTTTTGAAAATGAGCTATGAGCTCTTGAAAATAATGTAATTTTTCTTTTAATTTGGATGAAAAGCTGTAGTTATGTCTATCAGGTCCAGTTGCCTAGTTGTATTGCTTAGTTCTGTAGCCTCCTTGCAGAGCTTCTTCCCGATGATTTACCTTTCTCTGATAGCAGTGTATTAAAGTCACCTACTATGATCATTGAATCTGTGATTTCTTTTTTCCATCTTTTGAATAGTTTAACAGATTTCACGGGTCTCTCATTAGGTGTGTATATGTTTATTATACTTCCTAGTTCCTGGTTTACTGATCCTTTGAGCATTATATAGTATCCCTCCTTGTCTCTTGTTATGATTTGCACCTTGAGGTCAATTTTGTCGGAGATTAGGATTCCAATCCCTGCTTTTTTAAAGTTGCCGGTGGCCTGGTATATTTTCTGCCAGCCTTTTATTTTTAGTCTATTTTTGTCTGTGAGCTTAAGATGTGTCTCTTTCAGGTAACAGATTGATGGGTTATGTTTTCTGAGGCAATCTGATATCCTTTGTTTTTTAATGTATGAATTGAGACAACTGACATTCAGACTTGTTATCCGAATCTGTGGATCCATTGCTGTCACCTTGTGCCTTTTGTGTTTTTCTATCTCCCTTCATATCAGTGTGCTGGGTTTGCATGTGGGCTTCATTCTTGCCTTATTATCCCTCTGAGGCCATGTTATCTTGGTAACTGTTATTGTCACTTTGGCTTCTGGGTAGAGTTGGGCTATATGGTAGTCTCCTGCTTGTGCTTGGTGGATACTGGTCTTCTGACAATAGTGAGTCAGCAAGGATCTTCCACAGGGTTGAGTGTCTTATAGCATACTTTTTGAGTTTTTTCTTTTCCTGGAAGACGCTTATCTCACCTTCTATCTTAATAGATAATTTGGTAGGATAGAGGATTCTTGGGCAGGGGTTTTATCTTTAAGCTTTTGGGAGATGTTACTCCACTCTCTCCTCTTCTTCATCATTTTTGCTGATAGGTCTGAGCATATTCTTACCTGAGCACCATTGTATGTGACTGCCTTTTTTTCTCTTGCTTCTCATAAAATTTTCTTTTTCCTCAAAGTTGGATAATTTAACTATTATTTGCCTTGGTGAGTTCTTCCTGGGCTTTTTCTAATTGGTGTCCTCTCTGCTTCTTATAAAGTGTCTGATTCTCATTTATTAAGGTGGGGATGTTTGCTTCCAGAAATTCCCTCACTAATTTCGCTGTTCACTTCTTTTTTTGTGTCTTCTGGTAGACCAGTTATTGGAATATTGTTCCTATTCATAGCATCTGTCATCAATCTTAGGTTTTCTTCTGCCTCTCTGATTATCTTGTTTGACTGTCTTTCCCATTTGTTGAAGTCTGCCTGATTGTCCTCAAGAACACTGGTATTATTCTCTGCCTCCTCTAGTCTGTTCACGAGGTTCCTGATCTTGTGTTTAGATTCTGTTACCTCGTCCATTAGCTCCTGCGTTTTCCTTTGGCGTGTAGAATTCATCCCCTCTGTCTTGGACTTCGTCTCTTCTATCATTGGGTCTTTATTCTGTGTTGCTTCCCTCACCTCCTGTATTACTCCAAGCAGCCTTCTGAAGATTTATTTTTGTGGCAGATACATGTCTGATTCTTCTATGAGCGCCGTTTGCTCTGCTGTTGTGTTTTGGTTTTTTTTGTTTTCTTGATGAGGGTGTTGCGATATGTTGCTGTTTGGGTCATTTTGGAAGAACTGGGTGCCATGTTTCTGGGAGACCATGGGGCCCTGAGCTCTTCTCTGTGTGTCTGGTAAGAGTGTTTTTGAGGGCTGCCTGTGGCCTACTATGGTGGTGGGTTGGAGTGCTATGTAGGCAGTGTGCCGTGGTGACTACTAGGCCGACGGTATTGAGGGCCTTCAGAGATTAAGTGAGACTGGTTACTGTTACCTAAAAACTTTGGCGCATGAGATACAGATGATATCGGAAATGGGGAAGGACATAAACACAGAGGAAGCACAAATCAACAAATGGGAAATACTGAAGATAAAACATCCATGTATATCAAAAGATTTCACCAAGAAATTAATGAAAGAGCCCACAGACAGGGAAAACATCTTTAGCAATGAAACATCAGACCAAGGTCTTATTAAAATCTGCAATACTGTGCTAGTCTACTGTGATAGTTACATAATCTGGTGTTAACTTGAGACTATTAAGAGTGAAGTGGTGGCATTTAGCCTGTCAATCAGGTTGCAACTTGATGACCTCATTTGGAGGCACTAAGGAGATTAAATAGCTCACTGAGGCCAGATTCATACACTCTGCTTCGTCTTCCTGCTGACAAGTCACTTGGAGCTACACTGTTGTAACCATAGCCTTGGAGCTGGAGGTGGAACCACGTGGAGATCTTTGCCAGTGCTGAGATGTTTCCACCACCATTGGATCCATAAAAATTTTGACCCTTTGGCCTGTGGTCTTCCTGTATTTGGCATCATTGCATGTGTTGTGTGAATCTGAAATGGAATTTATAGACTGGTATTGGACATATGGGCTAACATCAAACTTATGGACTTGATCTTGACTGGGCGGGGGTGTTTTCTCAATATACAATTGCTCTTTTAAATAACACTCTTTCTAATACACATATAAGCATCTGTGGATTTGTTTCTCTAGTCAACCTCGACTAACACACCTAAAATAAGAAAAAAAAACAAACCAAATAACCCGTTGCGGATATGGGCAAAAGACCTGAACAGAAGTTTCACAAGGTAGAAATCCAAGTGGCCAACAAACATATGAGAAAATATTACCAACCATTAGCCATAAGGGAAATGCAAATCAAAATAACTTTGAGATACCACCTAACACCCTCAAAGATAGCTTAATTAAAAAAAAAAACAGAGAAGTACAAGTATTAGAGGGGATGTGGTGAGATAGTAACTCTCATCCACTGTTGGTGGTCCTGTAGGTATGTGCAGCCATTACGGAAATTGATATGGAAATACCTAAAACAAATGATAACCAAGCTACCATAGGACCTAGCAATTCCCCTACTGGGCATATACCCAGAAGAAGTAAGAAACAGACCACGTCCACACATCTGTGCTTACATGTTCATTGCAATGCAGTTGCAAAGAATTGGAAACAGCCTAAATTCCATCAGCCAATGAACAGATTAAAAAGCTCTGATATATACATACGATGGGATGCTACACATCCATTAAAAGCTGTGATGAACGCATGAGTCATTTCAACACATGGGAAGAATTGGAGGAAATTATTCTATGTGAAGTAAGTCAAGTACAAAAGGACACATACAACACGACTCCACTGAGGTAACTTAAAAAGCACAAGAGGCATAGGGGAAAATCTACCAAATGCATAAATTCCAGGTATGAGGTTTAGGCACTCTGGCAGGGGTTGGACCCAACCCAGAGATGCATATGGCAGCCAACTCAAAAGTAGAGGTAAAGGGAGGGTTGGGCAGGAGGACTTGGATAGTGGGGAAACAGGGCACTAACCCACACACGGGGAGGTTATTGCTCATGTCTCCACAGGAAAGCGAGAAAGGGACCAGACCTCAACCTGGGGCACCAAGCCTTGAGGGCAACATACCTGCATGAAGCAGTGAACTAACAGAAAGGTCTGTGGGATGGGCCCAAGTCCAAAATATCTCAACTCCCCTCCCCAAAAGAATGCACTATAGAGGAAAGCACTGAAGATATAGCCCAGGGAGATTGGGTCTACCTAGACCACACAGTCTTAAACTAAGAGGGAAAGAGCAAGATAAAGAGATAGTGGACCGCAACCAGGCCACTAAGCCTTGAGGATGACATTCCTTCTCAGAGCAGGCAATACACAGAGAGGACTATGGGGCTGGCCCCACCATGAGACACAATGCCCCCTCACTGGCCAACAGGGTTAAAGGGGACATCACTGGAGACACAGAGTGGGACATTTGCTTGGTCTGACACACACACTGGAGAAAAACAGGAAGGGAGTGCAACTGGGCAGCAAGGGAAGCAAAGCAATGAACTACCCGAGGAATCCCAAAATTAGACTTCAGAATCAGTGGGCAGGGCATTACACTTCACCAGATCGGATTGGAAAACATTCAGAAGGGTCAGCAGACAGACCTGAAACTACTTATAGGCTTCTTCTTTCTCTCTCTCTCCCTTTTTTCTTTTTCTCATGTCTATCCATATAGGGTAGGCAGGCTAACCAATAACAAGGAGAAAACAATGAGGCCAATGACTCTGTGGGGACATGGGAGAGGAGGAGGTGGGGAAAAGGGAGGGGGGAGCCAGGGACAAGGGAACAACAAGAGATCTAAAATCAATGGTGAGGAGGTCATACAATGCCTGATGGGGTTTGATCAAGTGCATTGTAGCTGAGAGGAAGTACTAATAGTCGAATGGAGGTTGAATATGATAGTGAGACAGGAGGAAAGTAAAACCAAATAGAGGAAAGAATTAGGAGTCAAAAGACTTTTATAGGTGTAAAAATATAGGCATGAACATATGTAAATACATTAATATATAATGATAGAGATATAGGTCTATGTATATATTTATGTATATATATTTAAATTTTAAGTATTGAGGTAGTAGATGGGTATTGGGTCTCTACTCAAGTACTCCCTCAATGCAAAAACACTTTGCTCTAATATCCTGGCATATTTTGATGCTCACCTTCCCAACACAATCATTAAATCAAAATTGGCGCATAAGCAAATGTGGTGAAGAAAGCTGATAGTACCCGGATATTAAAAGATATAGGGTCTAGGGTCTTAAAGGTTTAAAGCTAAACAAGTGGCCTTCTAGTAGGAAAGCAACAAAGCCCACATGGAAGAAGCACACCAGCCTGTGTGATCATGAGGTGTCTACAGGATCAGATATTAGGCATCAGAATATCCAAAATAAACAAATATACCAATGCAAATGATGGGGGTTGGAGTGGAGACCCAATTGGACATTTCCTCACAGAAGCATCACAAGGAAAGAAAGAGACAGTCAGGGTGCTGTATAGCACCTGATGGAACACACAACATCCTTCTAGTTCTTTAATACTTTCTCCCCCCAGCTATCATGACCCGAGTTCTACCTTACAAATCCCAGATGATTGGAGCATGTACACTGGTACAGATAAGTACTCTTGATACACAGAACCCAGGACAGATAAACCCCTTAGGAACAGTAATGGATGTAGTGATACTATGAGGGTAAGGGTAAGGTGGGGGAGATAAGGGGGAGAAACAGGGTACCAGCTATAAGGATCAACATATAACCAACACACACCTCCCATAGAAAAATGAACAACAGAAATGTGGGTGAAGGGAAACAGCGGATGGTGTAAGATATGAAAATAATAATAATTTATCAGGGGTCCATGAGGGTGGAAGGGTGGGAGAGGGAGAGGAAAAAAGAGGAGCTGATACCAAGGGCTCAAGCA
>NW_022111323.1:4154857-4156385 GCF_000313985.2 Echinops telfairi | reverse complement strand
TTTTTGTTCTTTGATGCCTGATAGCCGAACCCTTCGGCACCTCGTGATCATGCAGGCTGGTGTGCTTCTTCCATGTGGGTTTATTTTCTTATCCAGTCTTCGACTGTTTCTTTGCTCATGTATCTAATCCATTTAGATCCAGTGAGGTTATTGATATATATGTGTTTGTTGTTGTCATTCTGTGTATGTGGTGTGATTAGTTTCTTTGTTTTTCCTATATTTCTGTTTTATTTTGGATACTGCTTTGAGTGTGTTGGTTTTTGAAGAATTGTCTTGTATGTTGGTCTCAGATTTGTTTGCTGCTGTTGTTGATATTTTTTAATAATGTTCCACTTAATATTTTCGTAGTAATGATCTTGCTTTTGAAATTTCCTTTAATTTCTCCTTCTCTGAGTATACTTTTATTCTCTTTCATATTTGAGTGACAGTTTTGATGGATACAGGTTTCTTTGTTGACAATTAATTTCTTTCCTTCAAACTTTATATTTGTCAATCCATTGTCTTCTTGCCTCCCTGGTTTCTTCAGTAAAACCAGAGCATATGATAATTATTGCCCCTTTGTATGTGACTGTTCTTTTTTCTCTAGCTGCTCTCGGCATTGTTTGTCTTTGATGTTGGAGAGTTTGACTACAATATGTTGTACTTTTTTCTTTTGGGATTCTATCCTTATTTTGGGTTATTTCAACTTTCTGGATATGTATCTTTTTCATCCATTATACAGTTAGGAAAATTTTCTTCCAAAAGTTTATGGATTATCCTCTCAGTGGATATTTTTGTTTCTTCTTCTTCTGAAATTCCTGTAAGTAATTGGTTGTTCCTTTTGATTGTGATCCACATTGTCCTTAGGTATTCTTCCATCTCTTTTACAGTTTCTGTTGTTTGTTCTTCCCTTAGATTGGTTTCAAAATAGTTGTCTTCTAGATCAAGCTCACTAATTCAGTTTCCCATCTCTTCAATTCTATTTCTGTTTTTTTATTGTGTTGTATAATTTTGTTATTGTAGTATTCAACTTCTGGTTTTCTGCTTAGAATTTTTCTTGTAGTGATGTGTCTAGATTTTCTGTTCTTTACTTTTTCTCTTAGACCATTTCTTCATCTGTGGTACATGCAGAATTATAATTCTTCTGAATTATGTTTCTGGTAATTTCATAGCCTGTTCAATTTTAATCTTTTTAATTTTTTAGAACTAAATATTGTTCTCTTGTTTATGTCTGCTTCTTTCTTTCTTTTGGTGTGTGTTTGGACTGATATTTTCTGTTGTCTCACTGGGTATTGCTGGTATAGAACAGCATGGAGGGTGGTTTGAATGGGGGTATTTAACTCAGTTGAGTAGTGTAGTAGAGGAATAATAGAAATTTCAAAACATTCTGCTGGGAATGGGGAAAAATAAGATGGATATAAAGGAAAATAATAGAGCAAAGGAAAAAAATCAGGTAGCGCTACATTGAAAATTGTTAAAGGAAAAACAAATCCTTATTTTGAAAGGGCAAAAGAAAGGGTAATGCTAATTGAAAAAGATTTATAAAACT
>NW_022111323.1:4153709-4154567 GCF_000313985.2 Echinops telfairi | reverse complement strand
TATGATGAAAAATAAAAATAAAGAGAAAGACTACTTGGTGGAGAGTAGTGGAAAGAGCTGTCAGTATTTCCTTGGCATCTAAGCTCTGCCTAGGTGTGTTGTATTTGATGTGTGAGAGAGAAAGGTGTGTTTACAGAAGGGTGGAACACATAGTTTGATTCAAGACCTTTGCTAGAAGCACAAAGGGCATGGATCAGTTTAACCTTCCATTCAGTGCTTGGGGGCCATTGACCTGGTTGGGTTCCTAGGGTGGCTTGAATATGTTTATTTCTTGCAGTGGCCTGGAGGCAAGGGAGTTGAATAGGATGGTAGGATATGTAGAAGTTTCTTAGGGCAGTCTTTGCTTGAGTGAGTGTGGAGGGGGTGGGGCTCATGCCCTTCAAGAGGCAGGAGTCTCTGAAAGTGTTGAGAGGAGGTAGCAGAGCTATGCATCTTTTATTGGGATGGCCTGGAACAGAGGGGTGAGGGCTGAGCAGACCCAGGAGTGGTCCCTCACTCACTCACTCACTCACTGACATTGAGTCCATCCAGAGGGTGATCTAAATGAGAGGCTAGTTGGGAGGTGGGGCTATTGCTAACTAGAGGATTATAGAAGTGGTAGAAAAAGATATTTTTATTAAAAAGAATGAAAGAATGGTTAGTAATGATTCAAAAGGAATTATAAAAATTGTACATTTTTTTTAAGAGGGGGGAATAAAAAGAAGAATCTGAGTATCTAAACTCTGTCCTGGGAGAGTTTAAGAATATTCAAAATAAAGATCAGTTGGGTAGTTAGAAACAGTGCTTGGCTCCACCTATTTGTATACTTGCACTGGTAATAATAGTTTTAGGTAGACTTCAAGTTGCAGGTAAGGGGGT
>NW_022111323.1:4131195-4152985 GCF_000313985.2 Echinops telfairi | reverse complement strand
TTATAAGGCTTTCTTTTAAAGAAGATGAGGAAAGAAGAAAAAATAACTTTTGATCTAACCTATGTTCTGGGAGAGGTCAAGAATGTGCAGGGAGGCGATTCTTTGAGCAATTGGAAGTAGTGTTTAAGAGTGAGTGGCTTTGCCCATTTGGCTGTTTGGACTGGTAGGGCTAGTTTTATGTAGACTGTGCTAAAGGTTAAGTAGTCACAGGGGTCTATGTAAGCTAAGAAACAAGTGGTCTTGTTGTTTAAGAGGTACAGTAGGGTTAATTGTAGCATGTTATCCTGAAGTAATAGAGTTAAAAGAGGCCCAGGTTGGAAGGGGAGGAGCTCATGTTGGTCAGGTGATGGAAGTCTCTAAGAGGGGATGGGAAAGAGGGAGGCATCTACCTGTAGGAAAAGTCAGTTTTCTGATGGCCTAGGGCTGAGGGGGAGGATGGGCCTTCTCAAAGGGCAGGTTGTTGGGATGGTGGAAGGAGCTAGGGTGCTTGTCAGCTGGCACGTCAGCCAGAATATCAACAGTCAGAGCAAGCCAGGTACTCACAAGCCAGGGACCTCACAAACCAAGGGGCTCTTGCCAGCCAAGGCACTCACCAGCTGATGGATGAAGAGGTTCCCTGGGCAGTGTGGAGACCAGGTGTATGGATTGCACCCACCAGCTTGGAAGTTAATAGGTCTCTCAAGTCTGCTTTGAGATCAGTGGTTAGGTCTGGTGGAAGGTCTCCTCTTTCCTCTTACCCTCTGCTCCTCCCCCATCTTTGGATCTCTAGAGAATAAGTTTTTCTCTGTTATTGCTTGTACCTTGTTTCATCTTTCTTGGTTTCTTTCTCCTGGTTCTTGGAGAAGGATTCACTCTCCATGTGATCAGTCAGACATCTTGAGCCCGAACCCCTCTGACAGTTTCTAAGAAACCAATCTGGCCTTCAGTGAGCTCCCTGATGCTGTCATTATTCAAGCTGGCTGCATGAGCAATCCATGAGGTGGTAGAGGAGAGTGGGGAAGGAATAGGATAATAACTTGAAAGAAATAGTTAAAGGAGCTGGGGCTGATTTCCCTGAGTTAAGGTGGCATAGGATATGGTCTTTCTGGCTTCCTAAAGGGCTGTTTTCAGTCAGAGAGAGGGACTCCAGAGAGAGCAAAGATAAGATCCTTGGTTTATCTCAGGGGGTGCTCTGTAGATGCAGATATAAGCTTAGCAAAAGGAAAGCATAACTGAGATGCCCAATAATGAAAAGATCTGCCTATTGATGTAGAAATTGCCCTACAAGTAGCATACAAGTAGAAGTCACAGAACATCTTTCAGAAATGTAGGAATTCCCTTTCAATATGCAGATTCTAGCAGAACAGTAATCATATGAAACAGGTTTGCTAGTGCTTAATTTTACTGTATCTTTTGTTCCTCACTGACTTATCTTTTTTCTGACTGATTTTATCTTTCCTGGTGACTGGAAGGGAATGAGAATGTTCTGAGGTCTTGAGATTAATGTTCTTTATAGATTTGTCTCTTTACAGGAAAATTCAAGGTGTAATTGTTTGGGTGGTATGTAGGGAGCCAGCACCTCATCGTAGCTCATCTGGTCTAATTTTGGAGATTGTTGTGAATACAGAATAACCATGCACATCCAGAAAAACTATTCATTTCAGAATTTTTGCAATATGTGCAATGTAATTGTTTCACATGTCATTGGATTCATTTGCTTCTGTGGCCATTCACTACTCTAATGTACTGTGAGTTCTTTGAAAGACATCAGGTCTTACTTTTCTTTCTGTTCTTCCTACATCTAGAACCTAGACATAGTGGCTATTTTTAAGGAGAAAGAAATTTTCCATAAAGAGCTTCTCGGTATTATCAAATAGTTCTGATGTGGTTTACATATCTAATATTGAGTTAGTTTTTCTTTCCAGAGTGAAATAAGGAGTTTCTTTTTGGTAATTACTAAAATGGATAATTGAACTATTTTAAAGGTCTCTCCCCACACATCTTTTTTCATTTAAAGGCAAACAGATGCTCCCCACTTCTCCACCTAGGGGACTGAGAAGGGCTAGATGCACCTAGAACGCCTTCCTCTGAGTTGGGATTTACTTATTTCTCTCCCTAAATAAACCTCTCTGGATTTCCTCTTTCCTATCTTGAAAGTATAGCAAAAGTCAATAAAACTCTACTCTTAAGAACTGAGCTTTTAATAAAGTTCACAGTCTAGGAAATCAATCTGGTGATGATGTCACAGGGGCAGGGAGAGGAGCTTGACCATTGAATTCTTCCTAAAGCTTGGTAAGCTAGTGGACTGCAGAGGCCTTTATAAGTACCTTATATACTCGTGTATAAGCCGAGTTTTTCAGAACATTTTTAATGCAGTTTTGTGGTAAAATTAGGTGCCCCAGCTGATATTCGGGTTGGCTTATACTTGAGTATATATGGTAATCAAGGTTTGTTTAAACTTTAGAAAACTTGAATAATGAACTGGATGGTATTGAGGGCTCTCTTTCCCACTCTCCTCTTTTCTTCTGAGAGTAAAGAGTTGGCTTTTTGCTATACTCTCCAGATAGGAAAAAATAAACACAGAGAGGCTAAGTTAGGGAAAAAATAATGGAAGTCCCAACTCAGAGGAAAGAGTTTTAGGTGAGACTAGCCCTTATCAGGTGGAGAAATGGGAGCATCTGCAGAATAGAAGATTCACCTGGGTGCCCATTCCAGTGATGGGAAGGAGCACATGGGGATATGCTGGCAGCAAGAACCTTGGCTTTGCCAGACACCTGGCTATCTGTCAATCAGTTTTTCTTGGACTTGCCCACAGGTGGCCCCTTGCCTCTCACAGGGATAGCTCCCAGAATGACACTGGTAAAATAACACGGCCTCAGGGCTGCATGGGGGTTGGGTTAACCTAAAATTAGCACCCTGAGTCAAGTTGCAGAATGGCAGAAACCTAGCCTTTATCTGCATTGCTAATAGTGGGAAACTAGAGCCCTGCCTAGTCTGTCCCAGGACAGTTGGGGCTCCCTAAGGAAGGCATACTGGGCCCTGGATACTTTGCAGAAGGACAGGGAAAGCAAACCCTCGGCAATGTGGCCTTGAGCTGAAACTCCGTGAGTACCTAGAGCCTAGATGTTGTTAGGGGGTAATGATTGAGCCATGCCCCAATATCTGGCCTTCAGACATGACCACCACTCTTTGTATGCTATGTCCTCTGGATATAGTGTCTGGGGATCTGGGGGAAGCCAATAGGGAAATCTGCCTGAAGGTGGGAAGAGGAACAAAGTGCTGGCTTCCCAAGGGGCCCCATGGCCTAAGCATACTTACTTCTTAAGGGAAATTAGGGTTATACAATATAAGGGAGGGTGAAGGATTTGTCTTTGTGTCCCAGTGTGGTATTTGTGGCAGTTCCTGTAAACTTGAGCAAAGGGGTGGGGTCTAGCCTGTCAATCAGGTCATAGCCAATGAGGCCTCTGTGTGGGCATGACCTTCTCTTGAGGATTTTGGGAACGCCTTTCTTCTTCCCTGGAGGCAGGACACACACACTCTCAACTTCATCTTCCTGCTGACAAGCCACATGGAGCTATGCTTATGGCAGCCAGGGCCCTGGAGCTAGAGGAGCCATGTAGAGACACAGGCCAGCACTGAGATGCTTCCACCACGACTGGATCCAAAAGATTCTCCACCCACTGCTCTGTGATCTTCCTGCATTTGGTATCATTGCATGTGCTGTGTGAGTCTAAAGAGGAATTTATATACTGGTACTGGACATATTGGTTAATATCAGACTTATGGACTTGATCAGGATTGAGCTGGGATGCTTTCTTAATATACAATTACTCTTTGATACAAATCTCTATCTTATACACATATGAGTGTCTCTGGATTTGTTTCTCTAGTGTACCCAGACTAACACATGTTTATGAGTGTGTTTCTGAGACTGCATCCGAATAGGCCTATGGGTAGAGCAGGGGAGGGGAGAAAGGGGAGGATTCTAGAGCCCATGATCTCCAGTAGTAGTTCTTAACTTAGAGTCAAAGACCCCCAAGAAAGCCTAAGACAGAACTCAAGGGATCCAGAATTTTGGATGGAACAAACAAACTTAATTTTACCCCCTGACTTTTAACTGAAATTTTCCATTTCCTTCAAGGATAAATGCAGGCTGAAAATGTAACTTGGTCACCAGCAGATATCACAGACATTTCCTATCATATTACACTTGTGGCAGAAATCTCAAAGTGGAATTTGTGCTCATTACCACTTAGGAATTAGTATAACCTGTTTTTTAATATGTCAATAAGGAAGCACTCTTAGTCTTCCTATATCATGCCCTTTAAAAAAACAATTTTGATAATTGTATTTTAACATGATTCATTTCTTATAATCCTATGTGTTTATTTTATGTATTCATAAAAGTCATCAAAAATCTATGTAAGAATCCTGATCAAAAGGGAAGAAATGCAGAACACAAATTTTAATTCTCATGGACTCCAGATTTTTTGGAGCCATGGAAGTTTGAGAAATTTCTAAAACTATTACTTGGAGATAATCTTTAAATGTTAAGCCAAAACTATGTCCTAAAATCTTAAAACCAAACAAGAGTTTAGCCTAGCTAGTAAAAAAATTCTGCCTTGAGCATTATGCGCTTTTAAGAACTACCTATTAAAAGGGATCAAATGGACACCAATAATTTGAAAGATTAGGCAGAAAATTTAGAGGGTAATGAGTTCATATTAATACTGGAAGAGCAACTCGGAAAAGGAGAGTGAAAATTGTTGCACAACTCGAAGAATGTAATTAGTTTTGTTGAGCTGTATCCGTAGAAACTGTTGACTTTGTGTACAATTTGCTGTCTATATTTTCAACAATAACAACATAAATTTAAACTGTTCTTATGAAAGATGCATAGGCTTAGCCAGGTTGCCACAAGAGTCCATGGCTTGAGTGCAGGGGTGAGTGTGAGTAGTGCGCCCACACACATTAAAACTACTGCATTTAAAAAATCAGAATCACAGCTATACTTTTTAGAAAATATATATCTTTATCTAATGGAGACTCAATTCACTCATGTGCCATCGTCAGCTACAGGTCATGGCTTGGTCTCCTAGAGGTTCATTGCATGGTAAGAGCTTCAGCCTTTGTCCTTTCTTCTTCTTACCTTCATCTCTTCAAAATCTACTCTTTAAAATATAATTTTAAAAAGTAATAAAGGAATCACTATCACTTTTATAAGAAATGATTTATAAAGGAAGCTTCAATGAAATCCTTGGAGTTCAACATAACACTTAAAACTGATTCTGGAAGCTGCAATGTGACTCTGATTGAGGAAAGGGTATAGGGTAAGTGTTTGTGCTTCATGTTGCAATAGAAGAAGCAGTATGGGAAGCAGAGAAACGTGTGTTCTATTTTTGACTTGGCTATTTCTTTGCTGCCATTAAGTCCTTTGGTGGCACAAATGTTTAAGCACTGGACTTTGAGCTGAAAGATATACAATTGGGATCCACTTAGAGGCACCTAGGAAGGCAGTTATGGCACTCTACTTCTAAAATGCCTTGCAAACCCTATGGCGTTGTTTTACTGTGCACATATGAGATCACCATGAGTTGGAATCACCTTCGCATAGCTAACTACAACAACAACAAGGAACTTGTCAAGTTTCTTACCCTCTTTGTCTTTAATCTGCTCTAGCCACAAAAATGAGGATAATTTACTGATCTAACTATGTAAAATTATTCTGAAAAAGTGATATGCATGATCAGGATTCTTGTTAAAAGAAAAATTTACTGGGATGACCTTACTTCCCTATAATATATATGTGACCTTAGCAATAAAAACTATGTGACCTTATCAAACCCTCAATGTTGGTTTCCTTGTCTCCAAATTAATTAAATTAATTTAAATGATCCACCCAGTTCCCTCCAGTGGTAAGGTTTTAAGTAGAGAGCAATAGTCACAGAAATGGAGAGAGAAGTAATAATAATCACCATTGGAAAAAGAATTGCTTATCTCCAGACACTGTTCTAAACTTTTAATCTGTATTAGCCCATTTAATCTTAAGAATAATCTCAGAGGAAAGTGTTATTATTATCCTTTCTTTACAGATAAAGCAATGAGCACAGGGAGATTAAGTGACCTGCTCTAGGTTTAACAACTGCTAATGGTGGCGTAGTGGTTATATGTTGGGCTACTAACCACAAGGTCAGCAATTTGAAACCACTGTACCCAGACTAAGTGTCCGTCAGTTACTGAAGTCAGTAACTGAGGCAGGGTGGGAGTCAGTTTGTATTTATTAACATATATGGAAGGCCAGTGAAATAAAATTTCCAAGACTGTCTTAAGCATATTTCCATGTAGTCAGGATGTCAATTAATTTGTCTTATTACAGCTTTCATAGAGTCTAATTGCCTTCTCATCCAGGAGTACAATCTACATTTCTTCTGGGTGTCAGAACATTTGGTATGTTATATCTCAATCTGTACCAAAGAGTTTGCATCCTGGGACACAGCTACCTTTATCTCCTTTGGGCCATATTTATGTTCTGAAAGAAAACATCTGTTTAATGATACCTTCTTAGAATCTGGGGTTATGTTCTTTTGATATTTCCCAAGGCTGATTCTCTTCTAAGTCAAAGTTAAATATACACTAACAAACTATTAAATAATTTAGCATATATTTATATCTTATGTTAGACTTAACTAAAATATAGCACTAGATTACTTAACCTACATGTTCTAGGAGTGCATTCACAGAAGTTAGGGCAGTAAATAATTTAATGTTTTATGCTTTGTGTCTAAGCAGGATAAAAACAAAACAAAACAAAATTCATTAAAATCCCTCTCTTACCACCAGTCGCTCCATGGAAGAAAGACATAGCCTCACAAACCCATAGAGGCAGTTCTTTCTTGTTTTATATAGTTTCTATGAGTCGGAATCAGCTTGATAGTAGTGAGTGTGAGTAGGAATGAATTGAAGCAGAACTCTAGACCCATATTTTACTACAACTCCTGGTGGCCACTCAATCTGCAGTTGGGACAAAACAGAAGCATATAGAAGAAACTACAATATAGAGTGATGATGCTAAGGGAGCACACACTCAGGAGTAACTAACTCAGTAGAATAATTTGCATATGGTAGAAGGAAACATGATATACGTGGAGAACCATCATTTCCCTTCCCTTATGGCTGAAACTTGAGGTATAACAAGAGTCAGCAGTAAGTCTGGAGAGATTGGCCAAGATATGCTTGGGAAGTACAGGAAGCCAAGCTAAGTCATTTGAGTTTTACATTAAAGAAAAAGGAACTCTTAATGTATTTAAAACAGGGATTGGCACAGTCCAGAGTTGTATTTTTAAATGATCACTATAGTTGAGTTAGTTAGTTTATTGTGCCAACCAGGCTGATAAACACATGTGGGGCTAATTGAAAGGCGGGGAGATAAATGGTTTGGTGAGCCTCGCCTTTCTAGTTCTCGGGTTTCTTGCTTTGTGGTCGCACCAGGATGCAGCTGTCTTAGCAGTTCCCTGCTCCAGCTTTCAAGGCTGACTTCCTGCAAGACATCCCCAACGAGAAGCCACATGGACCTACCTTGATGCAGCCCTGGGTGCTGGAGCAGCCTTGTGGAGACCCCTGCCAGCGCTGAGATGCTTACACATTCATGACTCGGCTTTCCTCCTGCAGTCGTCATTGTTGCCTCTGTTTTGTGAGATGGAGGAGGACTTTGTGGACTGCTGTTGGACATATGGGTTAATGGGTTAATGTTGGACTTGTGGGCTTGGGCAGCACTGGGTTGGGATATTTTCTTGATGCGCACTTAACCTTTACATAAAACTCGCTCTTTTACATGAGTTTCTGTGGATTTGTTTCTCCAAAGTACCCAGTCTAATACAATAGTTAAATGTGCAAAAACTAGAGGTAAAAGATAATGTAGGTCTGCATGGTGGGGTTTTCAAACAATTTATAGGAAAATTGCATTCTCTTTTCATTCTATTTTCCATAAATTTATTGAAGCTTCTTTGTATAAAGCCTTTAGGAAGTAAAATACACAGGACTTGATAACCAGTTGGATGTGAGTGGACAAAGAGATATACACCAAGTTTAATGGTGACGGTGATAATGCTTATTTTGAAGTACCAGAAGAAACAGTGGATGCATTCTTGGACCTGAAGAGAGAACTATGGACTTAGAATGACAGACGAAATCGTCATAAAAAATGTGAGAGCTGGAAACTCTGGAACTGGCAAGAAGATAAGGTGGGAGTGAACAGAAAAAAAACCCAACATTTCTTGGGTGAACATAAGAGAGGGAAATCAGAAGAGTGAGCTACCTAGGGAACAGTGGGAGGAATACCTAGAAGGGAGTGGTTAGTGGAACATATGAGGAGGTACCCCCCAATATGGAAAAATAAAATCTCTGCTGGGCAGAGCTTTCGAAGTATGCATTTTTCCTGCTAGGTGAGCATTGAGCAACTCTCTCTGAGTTAGTGCACTCAGTGCCATCACCTGGAAAGGTTCTCTCTGGTTATGAGAATTTTTTCATGAAAGCATTTTTGCTCAAACCTTGATTTTTGTGATGGCCAATTTAAAAGAACAGCGTGCAGCTGTGAAACTTTGTTTCCTGATGGTGAAAAATGCCTCAGAAACTGTTGTGATGTTGAACACAGCTTACAAGGACAGAACTATGGGAAAAACTCAAGTGTACAAGTGATTTTCTCATTTCAAAAAAGGCCAAATATCGATTGATGAAAAACTTCATCTGGATGTCTACTTCCCTTACAGATGAAAATGTCATCTTGTAGTGCATTTGATGTAATTCCACCAGGTCAGACTGCTAATCAAGATTTCTATTCAGAGGTTCTGAAAAGATTGCTTAGCACTGTGGGAGAAAAAAGGCCTGATGTATGGCAGAGGTGGGGACTGGTTTTGCCACCACAACAATGCACCTGCTCACACATCAATCTCAGTGCATCAGTTTTGGGCAAAAATCAGCATTCCTCTCTTACCCCATGCACCTGACCTATCTGCGTGAGGTTTCTTTTTGTTTCTGCAAATGCAGAGGGACCTGAAAGGAAAGAAATTTGACAACTTAGAAGAGGTGAAGAATAAACTAGGGAGGTGCTGTCAGCCATCCAAACAGATGAGTTTGAAAAATGCTTCCAAGAATGGAATTGCAGATTTTACAAATGTATTAAGTGTAATACTTGAAGGTGATAAGGTTTTTATGTAAAAAATTTAAATACATATCTTTGGAAAAAAGCCATGGTCCTTGTCTCATTTACTTTTCTTTCTTTTTTGATGTGATGAGACTGCTTTTACCCTGGCTTTATTCTGATCCTTTAGAGTAGGATATGCTTATTCAGCCAGGTATAGTCTAGTAACCTTGTGAATGAAAAATGTCAAGAGAATTAAAAACCAATAATGGAGCCATAATTTCACTGATTTTCATCCAATTTCAGAAAATTCACATGTATGCCTTTGGGGGGCGGCGGAAGTAAATGGGAGGTGGAGAAGTCTTTGGATACATTCAGTACAGATTGAGAGAGAACAATATGGTGCAATAAGTATGGTTTCTGTCTTAAAGATGAGGAAAATAAGTCACAAAGAAGGGAAGAAACTTGCTCAGCTAGGAACTATAGGTACTGAGTTGCAAACAAAAATATGGCTGTGTGGTAGTTACATAATCTGGTGTCAGTTTGGGACTTGAGAGGATTAAGAGTGAAGGGAAGGAGTTTAGTCTGTCAATCGGGCTATAGCCAATGTAGCCTCTGTGTGGGCATGGCCTTCTCCTGAGAATTCTGGGAGCTCCTGTATTTTTCCTCCTTGAAGATGGGAGACAAATTCTTTCTCTGCTCACTTCTTTGGAAACTCTCTACTGACAAAGCTGACTCCCTGCGAGACATCCCTAAGGAGAACCCACATGGACGTACTCTGATGCAGCCCAACCCTGGACCTTGAGAAGCCATGTAGAGACCCCTGCTAGCACTGAGATGCTTACAATGCCACCAGATCTACAAAACCCCACCCACTGGCCTGTGATCTTCCTGAATTTGGCATCATTGCATGTGTTTTGTGAGTCTGATGAGGACATTATAGATTGGTGTCGGACATATGGGGGCTAATATCAGACTTATGGAATTGATCTGGACTGGGTTGGGATGTTTTCTCAATGTTCAATTGCTCTTGTATATAAACCTCTTCCTTATACACATATTCATGTTTATGAGTTTGTTTCTCTAGTCTACCCAGACTAACAAAGCCTGATTTCAAAAATACTGTTCTTTCCATTGAACCCCCCAAAATGAACAATTATAAGACCATATATGGAGTTAAAGCTAGGAGTAAGGATGAACTTAAAGTTGAGGGTGACCTCACTTACTCATCTCATAGTTTTCTTTCTATGAGGTAGGCACCAGCTGACAAAGAGGGGTGGGAATGGACAGTGAATTAAAGGATGTGTTTAGTCCTGAGACCATGGCTGCAGGGTATGGGAGATTGAGGGAGCTCTGAAAAAGTGATCAGCTTACCCTAATGACAAAATGAGGTGGGTAATCTTGATTTTGTAGTACCGGGAACAGGATTGATAAGGTCAGTGATTTAAGTCACTGGTAAAGCCACTGAGCCCATGGGTAAATTTTTAGGGCCTAGGAATATTGGGAGTAGAAGAGTTGAGGCTAGAGGATGGGTCAGAAGAGATGAGAGAAAAGACTTCAGCCAAAGATGGAAAAGCAGTAGGATCTGACGAGATGTTGGCAGTCAACGGGACTCCTGAGTAGAGTCAGTCTTGGGTGAGAAACCAGTTGTCATCTGACAGTAGGACTTGCCCTGGAAACCTCAGTTGTTTCCTGCCCTCTCACTGTCTTCATTTTACTTGATGTACTTAGATATGCTGCCTTTGTATATATTCAGTGAATATTATTAAATATTCTTTCCCAGAGTACATGCCTCTTTTGCTTTAATCAGTTTTGAATTTAAGAGACTGAGGTAGTTTATTGTGCCAACCTGGCCGATAAACACATGTGGGGTTAATTGAAGGGTGGAGGGATAAATGGCTTGGTGAGCCTCACCTTTCTAGTTCTCGGGTCTCTTACTTTGTGATGATCAGACCAGGGTACAGCTGCCTTAGCCAATTCCCTGCTTCAGCTGGCAAGGTTCACTTCCTGCAAGACATTCCCAAGGAGAAGCCACATGGACCTACCCCAATGCAGCCCTGGGTGCTGGAGCAGCCATGTGGAGACCCCTGCCAATGCTGAGATGCTTACACGTTCACTGATTCGGCTTTCCTCCTGCAGTCTGCATCATTGCATGTGTTTTGTGAGATGGAGGAGGACTTTGTGGATTGGTGTCAGACATATGGATTAATGTTGGACTTGTGGGCTTGGGCAGCACTGAGTTGGGATGTTTTCTTGATGTACACTTAACCTCTCTTTTATACATGAGTTTCTGTGGATTTGTTTCTCTAATGTACCCAGACTAATACAGAGACTATCCTAGAAGATTTGGAAGAGGGAGATTTAATCAGATTATGAAAAGCTATGAAGAGGTTGCACTTTATCTAACAAGCTGTGAGGTGGCATTGAGGGCTTACCTTACAGTGATGTCAGAATGCTCAGGGATGACAGCTTGACACCAGAGATCAGTGTTCTGTTGGCCTAGCAACTGCCAGTCCATATATACCTAATTAATCTATATATTATGAACTGAGTATCCAAATTCCTAGCTATGATGCAGAGACTGTATTGGGGATGGAGCATTACAAGATAGATGCAGGGTCCTCACCCTAGATTGCACACACCAAGAGAGCACAGATAAGGGGGCATGTAATAATTTATAGCTGAAATCTGCATGCAATCATTTGGAATCCTTGAGTAGGGAAAGGAGATTAGAGAAGGATTCATAGGAGCACGAGTTTGAGGGTCAGGCAGAACAGCATATGCAAAGGCACCACTTGTGAAGTGTCCTGACCTGTAAGGGCACCCGTCTCTGGGCCTGTAATAAGGCAGTGGCAGTGCGAGTCAGAAGTAGGGAACCTATTGGAAACCATGCTGCTTGTGAAGGCTTCATTGTTTTCTTTTTTTCTTAACTTTTATTATGAATTTGGTGAGAGTTTATAAAGCAGGTCAATTTTCCATTCAACAAGTCATACATATATAGTTTCGTGTCATTGATTGTCATACCTACAATGGAACATCTTATCCCACTTTCTATGTGCTTCCTGTTTCCATTCTTCCTTTTCTAACCTGTCTTAATTTTGTTCTTGGGTAAATGTTGCCATCTTAATCTCAAATAGTTGATTATTCTAAGTTGTGTATACTTCCCTAATATTATTGTTCACCTTATAAACCTGAATATTATTTTGGCTGAAAATTGGCCCATAGAAATTTCACTTTCAGACTACAGGACAGGATGACTTAAGACCATAGTCCTGGGAGTTCTACCAATTTTTGTTCAATCAGTAAGCCTGGTATAAGGGTAAGGGTTTACGTTATTTGCCATCCGGGCCTTTGATGGGAACCCTCAGACTCTCTCCTTTATTTCTGTTGGGTTTTTTTTGTCACTCACAGATCTGGCATATCTTCCTGCTCATAATAAAACTATTTCTGCTCCATCCAGCCAAGATGAACCTCATGGACATCAACAAGATCTTCTCCCTCCTGCAGCCGGACAAGGAGGAGGAGGGCACAGACACTGGGGAGAAGCTGGCTCTCAACCAGGCAGTATATAACAATGACTTCCAGACACTGGACCTGCTTTTGTGCCAGGAACGTTACAAACGTTTTATAAACAGCAGGAGTGGCTGGGGTGTTCCTGGTACACCCTTACGTTTGGCCGCAGCTTATGGCCACCTGAGCTGTTTGCAGGTCCTCCTGGCACATGGTGCTGATGTCGACAGCCTGGATGTCAAGGCACAAACACCTCTTTTTACTGCTGTCAGTCATGGCCACGTGGACTGTGTGCGTGTGCTTTTGGAAGCTGGAGCTTGTCCTGGTGGTAGTATCTACAACAACTGCTCTCCCGTGCTCACAGCTGCCCGTGATGGTGCCATCACCATCCTAGAGGAGCTCCTAGGCCATGGAGCAGAGGTCAATGTCAAGGCTAAACTACCAGTCTGGGCATCAAACGTAGCTTCATGTTCTGGTCCCCTATATTTGGCTGCAGTCTATGGGCACCTTGACTGTTTCCGTCTGCTTTTGCTCCATGGGGCAAACCCTGACTACAACTGCACAGATCAGTACCTTTTGGCCCATGTCCCACAGCCTCGCACCCTTCTTGAAATCTGTCTTCACCATAATTGTGAACCAGAGTACATCCAGCTGTTAATTGATTTTGGTGCTAACATCTACCTTCCATCTCTCTCTTTGGACCTGACCTCACAAGATGATAAAGGTGTTGCACTGCTGCTACAGGCCCGAGGTGAGTAGTAAGCAGAACAACCCTATAAAGCTTCCTGTGTTAGGGGTCCTAGGGCTCTGTATCAACCTCCTCCAAAGCCAATCTTTTGGGGATAAATTGGAGAACACATCATTTTCCTCCATTTTCTAGGATCCAGGTGAAGAAGAGGTTGCATATTCCATGTTAGGAGAGGGTCACTAAGAAAAGATGGGTGTTAAAATTAGCCCAGATAATGATCATGAATTTGCCAATACTGTGTGACCTTGAACAAGTCCCCTCTGGGTTTCAGTGTATCCTTAGTACCATATGTTGGGGCAGTGTGAGAGATATTTCTGAGAAGGGAGAGGGAAATTAGGGGTGGGAGCTTACACTAAGGACTGCTCCTCATGACTTTTTTCTCATTACTCTAGCTACCCCACGGTCACTACTATCACAAGCCCGTTTAGTAATCTGCAGAGCCCTGTGCCAAGCTGGCAAGCCACACGCCACCAACCAGCTGGATATTCCCCCTATGTTGATCAGCTACCTCAAACACCAACTGTAATCTTGGAGCCTTCCCAGAATGCCATGATGCCTTCAAAAACCACCTGGGACCCACGTAGCTGGAGGGCACGATAGCTCCACCCACCTATCTGGAGCTGCTCTTTTGCATTATCCTCCTCAATAAAAGTCTTCATAAAATAAATTCTAATGATTGTTGTCTCTTTTGAGGATATGTGTGTACGTGTGGGGGGGTATTGTTGACAAAGGGGTACAGTTGGTTATGGAAAATGATTATAAAGGTCTGCTCTGACAGGTACAAGAGTCCTGGACACTAATAAAGTAAAGGAGGACACAAACCCAATAGCCCATACCTTCTTAGCCAAGATTCTCTAGAGATTTTAGAGTTGCCATAGAAGCAAGGTCCTGAAGAAGCTGAGTGGTTAGAAGGCAGCGTCAGCTTGCCAAGCCCTGTACCTTCCCAAATCAGGAGCTATACCTGAGCCCCTATTATTTTGAATCAAGTGCCCCAGAAGAACCCCAACCCCATTCACTTACCTTGAATTAACAATAATAGCATTAACACCAATGCATTAACATAAACAGCATTAACACCAATGTAGTCTATAGTCAATGTGCAACTGGGAAAACAATGTACAAAATAATTGTAGTAGAAAATTTTATGCAGATTAGTAATTGGCTACATAAGTGATAGGCTGAGAAGACAAACACAACAACCAACACTAGCTCCAGGACACAGCATTTAAAGAATCAGTGACAGGGTTTTCTTGAAAACCAGAATCATGGGCCTGTCCAGTAGAGCTTCAACTATAGGAAAATAAAAGATTCTGCTGAAAAAATTGATGAAACTAGAGGGGAAAAATTACTTCCTTTTCATCATCCCTGCCCTCCAGTATGCTTCTAGTATCTCCCATTGGGGGAAACTAGAAGTCCACTAATAAGAGCTTGGGAGATTAAACCTGAAGAAATCAATCCCCTTCCAATTAAGAGCCAGAGGAAAGTGAGGGATTAAAAGACAGTGGGAGGAATTGGTATGACCTGAGCCACGAAGTGGGACCACTTAGTGGACATCAGAATTATGTTGAGAGCAGGAGACACAGTAGCAACACCTCTCTCCAAGAAAGAAAAGGAGGAGGCTTCTCCATTTGTATGCTACTCTAACCAGTACAGTCATAGATGATTGACTAGAGTCTGAGAAAAACAGCCTGCAGGTGTCATTTCCCCTGTGGTGTGAAACAGAGGGCTGTAAATGGATCTGCAGGAAAAGAAACCCTGAGTCAACAGACATCCACTCAAATCCAGGCACCTTCATTTTGCCAAATCTTCATCCTTCCACAATACCTTCTTGTATGTCTTTGAATATCTGTGGGTGGGTATGAGGGTGATCAGTCAAAAGGACATAGGAAAAATGGAGAAGAACCCAGCTAATCTGTACACAGAAGAACTTGAAACGCTGAGAGCTTTTTCTGAGACCTTCCCTGACAGCCTCCTGCATCATGAAGGAGATAATAGGGTCTTGGACAGACTTGCTTCTGCTCTCTCTCACTGCACTCATTCCTTCTAGGGGCTAGTACCTAGAAGACTTTGGGAAGGAAAGTGAGAAAATGTGTATTTCTGTGATGCTGGCCATCTTGGTATCAGGACTCTCATTCTTAGACTATTTAGAAAATATGACAACTGTTTATCCTCAAGAAGCATGAGATAAAATATTTAGGAATACATCTTACCCAAGAAACAAAAGACTTATACCAAGAAAACAAAATACTCCTTTAAGAAATATGATCAATCATTTTAAAAGGCCAGTAAAACCTGGGTTTCACTCTCAAGATCAGTGGTGAGAGTGGCGATACCAGGAGAGTGGAGGCAAGGTGGGGTAGAAAGGGGGACCCGATCACAAGGATCTACATATAACCCCCTCTCTGGGGGACAGGCAATAGAAAAGTGGGTGAAGGGAGACATCGGACAGTGTAAGAGATGACAAACTAATAATTTATAAATCATCAAGGGTTCATGAGGGAGAGGGGGGCAGGACATGAGGGGACAGGGAGGGAAGGGAAAATGAGGAGCGGATACCAAGGACTCAAGTAGAAAGAAAATGTTTTGAGAATGAAGATGGCAACAAATGTACAAATGTGCTTGACACGATGTATGTATGTATGGATTGTGATGAGTTGTACGAGCCCCGAGTAAAATGATTTTTTTAAAAAGACTAAAAAACACAAAAGAAGCTTACTCAAATGGAACAAGTTACCATGACCATAGATGGACAACCTAAATATTGTGAAAATATTAATATTACCAAAATTACTTCACTAATTCAATGCATTTCTGATCCAAACCCTACCACATTTTTTGAGAGAAATAGAAAAACTACTCACCAGCTTTATATGTAAAGGGAAAGAAACCTAGGATAAATAAAACATTAAAATTAAAAACAGGGTAGGAGGCCTTTCATTACCAGTGCTTTAAGCCTACTACATACCATGGTAATCAAAAGAGCCTGGTACTGGTACAGTGATGAATATGAAAACCAGTGGATTAGAATTGAGAACTCAAATACAACCAAGTACCTCTAAACCCCTAATTTTTAATATAGAACCAAACAAATGAAATGAAAAGGCCCAATGTACATTAAAAGAGAAGGGGATGCCCTCTTCAACAAATGGTGCTTGAAAAAATAGATCTTCTGCCAAAAATACTTCGTACCATGCACAAAACAAATTCAAGATAGCTCAAAGACCTAAATATAAATTGCACAATTATTAAGACCATCAAGGAAATAAAACTAACTTAAGGACCTTAATACAAGGCATAATAAGCACACTACCAAACATAATGAAAAATATTTACATGATAGAAGACAAAATAAAGAATTGGGACCTACCAACAATATGACATTTATGTACAACAAAAGACTTCATCAAAAGAGTCAACAGAAAATCCACAGAGTGGAAAAAACATTCAGTAATAATACATATATCTTGAATTCAGTTACTTCTTACCAAATCCACTGCTTCCACTCTTGTGTGAACCACCATTATGTTTTACCTGGATCATTGAAGGATATCATTCCTAGTCTCTCAGCTTCTTCCCTTTTCCCTGCAACTTCACACACATTTACATCCGATCATCTCACTCCTCATCTCAGAATCCTGCAAAGTCTAAAGTCTTTAAAATGGTCCACCAAACCTTACACAATCTTTTCCCCCTTTACTTCTCTACCTATATCTCCTATCACTCTTCCCTCTGTTCTAGCTTCACTAGCTCTAACATTTCAGCATGTTCTTACCTCAGAACTTTTGTACTTACTGTTCTCTGCCTGGAATGCAATTTCTCTAGATAGCCTAGTGATTCCCTCAGTTCCCTTGCTCTTTGCTCAAATGTCACCTTCTCAGTGAGGCCAACCCCAACTACCCTGTTTAAAACAGTAACCCTGTATTAGAACAGATTGACTAGAGAAACAAATGCAGTGACATGCATCTATGTGTAAGAAAGAGTTTTATATCAAGAAGTAATTACATATCAAGAGTGTTCCAGCCCAGTTCAATTCAAGTCCATAAGTTCCATAACAGTCCATAAGTCCCTCTTATGGGACATGCAGCCACATGTAATGACGCAGAATGCAGAAAGATCACAGGTCGGAGGTTGCAGAGTTGTGTGGATCCAAGGTCAATGGAAACATGACAGGGCTCTGGCAACTCATAGGGCTCTGGCA
The DNA here is from genome assembly GCF_000313985.2 of Echinops telfairi. NCBI lineage: Eukaryota > Metazoa > Chordata > Mammalia > Afrosoricida > Tenrecidae > Echinops > Echinops telfairi. Next base: position 4,135,414 of record NW_022111323.1, on the reverse strand, counting down.
ACCAGTAAGCAGGAAGTTGAAGGTGGAAAGACAGCAGTTCCTAGTTTCTCATGTGCCAGAAGAAGCCAGCTTCTAACACAATCACTACGGGTTTGGTAGGCGCAATTGTACGTACAGCGATAATAAGTAAATATTATAGTAAAGTTATAGAGAGCATGAGAGATAAAAGAGATATATAGAAATAAATGAAGTCACACACATTTCATAGTAGCATGCTCACCTCAGCCCCGCTTGGTAATCCACGTGGAGGGAGAGCGAACTTTAATGCTCCCTAATCTTTTATACTGGGGACTTTGGGGACGTGCAAGCCCCCACATTATAGGAGAAGACATACATCACAGGAAAGGGTTGTGCTACAGGTATTACAGTGATGGAAGGGGGTGATCTAGGGACATACGCGCTACAGAAGGAGGTGGGATTGGGGGTGTACATGCGGCAAGATGGGCAGATCCTAGATTTCTGGTAGTAGCTTAACTTGACTTTGGGTCTGCATAGGAATCATTATCAGTCGGTTGTGAACTCCGCCCATAGGAACCAAACTAATGGCCTTAGGCTCCAGAGAGAGGTAACCCATTGTCTCTAGCAGCAGGGAGTAGGGCTAGTGCAGCCGGGCAACTGATGGCCCTCAGGGGGGGAAATGCCAGCCCACCTGACCTCCCCCCACACTCATGCTTGTGCCATCAAAGAATCATCAGGCTGCAACTTCATTGACAGGTTTGACTGTACCTCTATCTAGGAATATCTAGTTGATATAATATCATCTAACTACCACTACTCTCCTATAGTACTCCTTTATATTCCTTCCCTGCTCTATTTTTCTCCAAAATATTTATCACCATCTGACATACTGTATATTTTATTTATATATTTATATTTTTTCATTGCCTATTGGCCCTCATGAGTTATCAAGATGGAAAACAAACAATTTTAAAATTCAAAGTGAAAAATAATACCAGGAGGTAGTAAATGCTACATATAAAATAAAGAGCCTGATTAAGGATTAGAAAGCTAAGGTAGGGGAAATATCCAAGGAAGGTTTTACTAATAAGGTAACATTTGCTCAGAGAATTGAAGGAAGGTGAATTTGATAGTTAACGCTATGTGTCAACTTTGCTGGGCTTGAGTTCTTGGTGACTTGGCTATTAACATATAGCCATCTACCATGATAAGATATCATGTAATATAATCAACTGCATGATGATATCGGCTATGAGCAGCCGATCAATTGAAAGGATGTTTCCTCAGGGGTGAGGCCTGCTTCCAACATGTGGAGCTCATTCAAAACTTCTTGACCTTTGTTCTTTGGACTTTAGCCAGCACCCTGCCATTTTGGCTGCCAATCCTGGTAATCATCAGCTTGCCATGTTACTTACCAGCTGGGTTAGTCTGGGTACTTTGGAGAAACAAATTCATAGCAACTCATGTATAAGAGAGTTTTATGTAAAGAAAATGTGCATCATGAAAACATCCCAACCCAATGCTGCCCAAGCCCACAAGTCCAACATTAACCCATTAACCCAACACCAGTCCACAAAGTCCTCCACCTCACAAAACAGAGGCAATGATGCCGACTGCAGGAGGAAAGCTGAGTCAGTGAACGAACAAGCATCTCAGCACTAGCAGGGGTCTCCACATGGCTGCTCCAGCACCCAGGGCTGCATTGGGATAGGTCCATGTAGCTTCTCCTTAGGGATGTCTTGTAGGAAGTCAATCTTGCAAGCTGAAGCAGGGAACTGCTAAGGCAGCTGCACCCTGGTGCGACCATCACAAAGCAAGAGACCCGAGAACTAGAAAGGCGAGGCTCACCACCCATTTATCCCTCTGCCTTTCAATTAGCCCCACAAGTGATTATCGGCCAGGTTGGCACAATTAACTAACTCACCAGCTTTAGATTCATCTTCTTCTGCAGCCAATAGCTTGACATCTGACTTGCTGATCCTAGGTTCACCCACAGCCTCTGCAATTCCATGAGTCAGGAGAAGCTTCCAGCCTGATATCTGATCCGTGGACTTGGAACTTGTCAGTCTCTACAATTGTGTGAGCCATTTCCTTGAGGAAAAGTGCACACTTTCATGTTCTCTCTCTCTCACATATATATAAACTTTAGTGGTTTTGCTTCTCTAGAAAACCCAGCTGAAGACAGTGAAGGAGTAAACCATGCTAATATTCAAACATTCATTGTAAGATGAGGGAATAGCAAGCACAAAGGCAAGATTCGTCCTTTCTGTGACTATTTTAAGTGGCTTTGTTTTCTTGATGTCATTTTCAGAGTTCTCTTCTCTGGTACACAGGAATCCAATTGATTTCTGTTTGTTAATCTTGTATCCTGCTACTTTACACAACCTCTCAATTGTTTCTACCAATCTTTTTATGAGGTCTTTGGGATTTTCTACATATAAAATCATATCATCAGCAAATAGTAAGAGTTTTACTTCTTCTTTGCTCAATTCAATTCCCTTAATTTTTTTGTTTCCTAATGTTGCTGATTAAGACCTCTGCCATGATGCTGAGTAAGAGTGGTGATAGGAGCATTCTGATTCCCATGCAGAAGGCTATGAATAACATGAAAGCCCCAAATCCATTTGCAGTTTCCCCACATGGATTAAGCCTCCAGTAAGTTCCCTCTAACCATTCAACAGAAATGTGCCTTGCTAACAGAAAGTTTATTTGAAAGTGGAATAATGTAGATGTAGTTGGTTAAAAGTGGACACCTTATCATTTTCTCTCCTTTTAGACTCATTTTAAATTTGTTCCAGTTGTTTTTAATTATTTTTTGCTTTCTTTTCAATTGAAAATTTTCTCTGTTTTCTATTATTGTTGTTGTTTGGTATTTTTTGGGATTTTTTGGTATATGAAATCCAGATGTGTTAGTCTGGGTAGCCTAGAGAAACAAATTCATAGTCACTCATATGTATATAAGAAAGAGGTTTATATACAAGAGCTTGAATATTGTGAAGACATCCCAGCCCAGTCCAGATCAAGTCAATAAGTCTGGTATTAGTCGATATGTTTGATGCCAATCTATAAATTCCTCTTCAGACTCATGAAACACACGCAATGATGCCAAATGCAGAACAATCACTGACCAGTAGGTGGAAAGTCTTGTGGATCCAGGAGCGGTGGAAGCATCTCAGTGCTGGCAGCGGTCTCCATGTGGTTCCGTCCTGAGGCTCTGGCTACCATATAAGCCTGTATCCATATGGCTTGTCAACAGAGAGTCTCTCAGGGAGTCTGCCTCTATCCCTCCTCCAGAGAGCTATTTATCTCCTCAGCACCTCCAAATGAGGTCATCAAGCTGTGATCTGATCAACAGGCTAAATTCTACCCCTTCACTCTTGAGTCTCAAATTGACAACAGATTATGTAATTACCACAGAAAATATCACAGCTCAATCCAGATCAAGTTCCATAAGTCTGATATTACCCCATATGTCTATCCTAGTCCATACATTCCTCATTAGACTCACATAGCCATGCAATGATGCTGGATGAAGGAAGATCACTAGCCAGTGGGTGGAAAGTCTTGTGGATCAAGTGGTGGTGGAAGTGTCTCAGCACTGGCATGGGCCTCCATGTGGCTCCTCCAACTTCAGGGCTCTGGCTCTATCAGCATAGTTCCATGTGGCTTGCCAACAGGAATGTCTCACACAAGTATATGCGTGTCTCACCTCCAGCAAGCTATTTATCTCCATGCACCTCCAAATGAGGTCATCAAACTGGGACCTGATTGACGGGCTAGACTCCACCCCTCCATAAGTTGACACCAGATTATGTAACTAGCACACCAGGATAGGTAAATCTATAGAAACAGTAGCTTTATAGTTTTAACAGTAATGCTTGTTTTTTGGGGGGCAGGGGGTATGGCAGGGGAGGTTGTGGGGAGAAGTGGAGATAATAATAATGAGTACAAATAGAAAATATTCTAAATTTGGTTGTGGTGATGAGTCCACAACTCTTTCTAATATACTTGAACCACTGAATTGTATAATATGTGAATAAAATAGTTATTTTTTTAAAAACCACACTAGTGTCAACTTCTCTTCCCCACCCAATATGATTTACTTAGATCACAGACTAATATAGGAGATTTGATGCTGAAATTGTCTCTTTTGTTCATTTTAAATAATATTTTACTATGCTTTTGATGAAGTTTAGGTCCTCATTTAACAATTTCTACACAAATTGTTCAGTGAAATTGGTTACATTGTTCACAATTCATT
>NW_022111323.1:4100198-4129764 GCF_000313985.2 Echinops telfairi | reverse complement strand
AAGCACTTACATTTTTTACAGATGCTAATAAGCATGGTATTGTTGGATATGTAAATATTGACAACAATATTTCTAAAATTATAGCATCTCCTTATTCTTCTGTTCAAAGGGCTGAATTATTTGCTATTTTAACTTTACTTGTATATATGCCTCATTCACTTAATATAATTACTGATTCACAATATGCTATGCATACTCTTTCATGTATTGAAACTGCTACTATTATTGTTAATAAAACTGAATTGAATGAAAAAAATTGCTGACCAATTTGGTTACTCAGGAGACTTTTAAAAAGAATTATTGTATTTATATTCTTTGTGAGCTAACCTGTTATTTAGTTACAAGCTGACATTAGGGGCTAGTTTTCATTCAAGTTTTGAACAGTATCTCAAGGCAATAGTCCTCCAGTTTCAAATAATATATTTTTTTAAATTTTTAATAGGAATTTGAAGGTTCATTCCACATTTTTCTCCCATCCAATTAGGTTCCATCCATTGTTGATCTAATTAAGATCAGCAGTTTAAATTCACCAGCCACTCTGTGGGAGAAAGATAAAGCTGTTTGTCTCCATAAAGATTTATAGTCTCAGAAACCCAAAATAGGGTCAATATATAGGTCAGAATCGCCTCAATAGAAATGAGTTACTTTTTTGTTTGTTTTATAAGGATCCATTTATTGTGACCTTAATTAGAAAGATTGGTAGTGAGATTTGGGTACTATCTAGTTCTTCTGGTTTTGGGGTTCATATAGACCAGGGGTCAGAAAACTTTTGAGACAGAAAAGGCAATCCTGTTCCTCACAATTGAAAAATTATTTGAGAGATATAAATATATTCTACAAACAAATGAAAATACATTATCTGAATAATATCCTTTAAAACTTTTAATTTTACTTCAGAGCCACATGTACTTACCAAAAGAGCCTCATATGGCTTGTAAGTGAGAGTTTACCAACCCCTGATAAAGATTATCCTATAGAGTAATTTCTTCTTAAGTCTTTGGTTACTTTATTTCTCTTTTTCTTTGAATGAGTAGATAGTTGTTTGCAAGTTTTTGGTGTTGTTTTTTTCAGATCGTTTTACTGGAGGCTCTTACAACTCTTGTTACATCCGACATATTAGTACATATAATGCCATCGTTCTTTTCTAGACATTTACTTTCTATTGAGCCCTTGGGATCAGCTCCTCTTCTCCCTACCCCCACCCCTGCCTCGTGGCCTGCTGTCTTCCTTCCTCTCGGGTTTCTGTTGTTCTTCCCCCTGGATGGGGGTGTGTGGTTATGTGCCATTCATTGTGATCAGTACCCTCTTCCTCCCCACCTCTCCCCCACTGCCCCCTACTTATTTGGTATTGCTATTCCCATCCCTGTTCCTGGGTTCCTTTATCTCTTGCCTATACCAATGTACATGCTCCTGTCTAGTCCAGAGTGGGAAGCAGCACTGGGGTCATGATAGTGGGGGGGTGAGGAGGCCTCAAGGGATCAGAGGTATATTTCGTGACCCATTAATGCTCTACTGAACCCTTATTGACTCATCCCACCTCTGTGACCCCTCTGTGGGGGGATGTTCCATTGTCCCCAGATGGGCTTTGGGTCTCCGCACCAACCCCCTTCAATTTCACCAACACACTTTTGTTTGTTGTTTGTTATGAATCTTCTGATGCATGTTTCCTGGTCCCTGATGACACCTCATGAGCGCACTGGCTGTTGTGCTTCTTCCATGTGTGCTTGTTGCTTCACTGTTGGATGGCTACTTGTATAATTTTAAGCCTTTAAGACCCCAGATGCTATAGCTGGGCACCATCCTCTGTCTTCACCACATCTGCTTATGCACCCATTTTATCTTCAGCGATTGTGTGTGTGGCGGGGGTGGGGTGGGGCGGGGGTGGGGCAGCAGTGAGCATAACAAAATGCCACTTTTTTAGAACAAAGTGTTCTTGTATTCAGGGAGGGTATGAGCTGAGGCCCAAGGCCTGTCTGCAGCCTCAGTGTATTGCTTTATAAATATATGTACATAGGCAAATACCTCTTTTTTTTGGATTAATATAGTTACATAAGCACACACCTCTGTTAATACCTCTAGCCATAACTTTGCTTCCTAGAGCTTACATCTGTTTCCTTTTGCCTCCTCCTGCCCCACCATTACTTCCCCCCTTCTTCCACCTCTTAGTACTTCCTCTAAGCAAGATTGGTGTTGCTCTAATACTCAAGGATCTCCACACACCCCTAGATGTTGGTTTCAATCCCCCTGTCTATGGTGCCATCTGCTCACAACAAAGCTCTATCCACTACTAGGCTGTACAAGTTAGCTTTATGAACTATATTATGCCAATTGACTGTGATGTTCCATGAGACTATGATCCTGATCTTTATATCAGAAAACAAATCCCATGAGATTTTTGGTTATATCTAAGAAATATCTATAAATATATCCACATGTGTTTTATTATATATATGAATATATGTGCATATAGTCACACACATGCATACACATATATTCTCATATAACAATACCTATACCTATTTATATTCATTATATACATACTTGCATATATATTTTTTGGTTGTTGTTCCAATATTATATATTCCACAGCAATTCCATTTTTCTTGTGTGGTATCATTTACCTTCATAAGGTTTTGGAAACTTTACCCTGACTCAATGATACCATTACTAAAAATAAAAAGTGTTATCTACTATGTAGATAGTGAAACTCACTCCCTTCTACCCCTATCCCTAGTAACTTCTTGTCCTGCCCCATCCTCACAATTGTTATGTTTGAGGTCATTGTTCAGTCACTGTGTCAATTCATCTCATGAATTCATCTCTTTTACACTGACCCTGGACTATATGACCCAGCAATTATGCTCCTATAATATACCCTGTGGATCTAATAAAAGTGACATGAACACACATGTCTACCTATTTTTATTTCAGCACTCTCTATATGTTTATTTACTTGTGAGAACATGCAATATTTGTGAGGTTTTGTGATAGAGTTATTCTCCTCTATATAATACCCTCTAGGTTCATTCATGTTGTAAAATGTCTTCTTTATCATTGAGTAGTATTCCATTGCATGTATGAGTATGTACCACACTTTAGTTATTCATTTAATGATAGGCTCTTAGATTTTTTCCAGGTCTTTGCTATGTAGAGAGTGCTGAAATAAAAATAGGTATACATGTGTGTTCATGTCACTTTTATTAGATCCACAGGGTGTATTATAGGAGTATAATTGCTGGGTCATATAGTCCAGGGTCAGTGTAAAAGAGATGAATTCATGAGATGAATTGACACAGTGACTGAACAATGACCTCAGACATAACAATTGTGAGGATGGGGCAGGACAAGAAAATATTTTCTTTTGTTGTTCATTGGAGTAGAACCAACTTGACAACAGCTAACAACAACAATTGCAGCTCTGCCTTTAGTTATTTTGGGAACCATCATACTGTTTTCCATAATGACTGTACCGTTTTGCATTTCCACCAGTAATGGATATTTCTCTCTCTCTCTCTTCCTCTATTTATCTCCTTCTCTCTCCCTCCCCCATTGAGCCAAGGCCAACTCCTAGTGACCCTATAGGCCAGGGTAGAAGGGCCCCTGTGAATTTCTGAGACTGTAATTGTATTTTTTTTTTGTTTTATGTTTACATTATTTTTTAAAGTTTTATTAGCACTCTATCTACATGTCATACACTCAATAATTCCATCATATCAAGAAGAGTTGTAAAATTGTCATCATATTCAATCTATAACAGTTTCTTCTTCCTTGTAGGCATTGTAATTCATGTAATTATGTCTTTTCTAATTGTGGCCAAAATATACACAACAGAACATTCTCCAACTCCACAGCTTTTACTTGTGTAAATCAGTGTCATTGATTATATTTTTCATGTTGTACAGCTACTTTTAATATTCTTTTCCAAATTATTCTGCCACCATTGACATAAGCTCAATGCCCCCCATGCAAAAACTCTTTCCCTTTCACTTATGGTAACTATTGGTCAAGTTTGGTTTCTTTTAAAAATTTTTTTTATTTTTTTGATATAGTCTTTACATATTATATACTTCCATATTTAAATCACTTTTAAAATGAGTTGTATAATCTCAATTACTTCTGGTGCTCCCTCCCCCTCCTGCATTCATTGTTTGCTCCCCAAATCCGCTCACCCTCCATTATCTAACACCCCTCACCTGAACATCCCCTATAAACCTTTGTATCAGTTATTATCAGTATGCATCTATTCCTTCTGTGCTTCACAAAGTGGGAAACCCAATAGAAACAATAAAAAATAAAGACAATATAAAGTAGTAAGGATAAAAAATAATAAAGAGATAAAAATACAAATAATGAGTAAGAAAGGAAAGATCACCATCAATATTATAAAAGCCAGGGAAGAAATATTTTTCATGGAACAAGCAAGAAATATTTGAATCTAGAACAAATTCAGGTTGGGTCTAGAGGGAGGTCAACTGACCAATATCAAGTTCGATCCAGCATAATCAAGTTTATAATGATCTCTATCTGATAGTAAAGCTGTTTAAGACCCTTGCCTGTGGCCAGAGAGGACCTGCCAGTGGTTTAATCTGACTAGATACTCTGCAGATGGGTTTTAGGCTCCCACTGTCCTCCATAGCTTTCTACTAATTGGTGTTCACAATTTAAGCTCTGATACTTCTTTCCTTCATCATAGTTGGATTTTGTTATCATCATCTTTGGGTCACACAAGCTGGTGTGCTTCTTCCATGAGGATTTAGCTGAGGCCTCACTTCGATGGTTGCTTGTTTGAATACAAGCCTTTAAGACCCCAGACGCTATTTTAATTGTTAGCTGGGCACCATCTTTCTTCACCACACTTTGCTGTAACACCCTTATCTTCAGTGATCATTTCATAATTGTTAGTATTGAGCAGGGCCATGTTATAAGAACTAACTGTTCTTGGATTGGGGCTAGAGTTAGGTAGGAACCCAGAATCCCTCTGCTTGTCCATGGTTATACATGTCTCTGGCTTATTTTGGCAGTTGTACTATGACAAAATCAAAACCCCACAAAACCAACTGCAACAGCAACAATCTAACCAGAAAACAAACAAACAAAAAACAAAACAGTAAAAATAAGAACAAACAAACAAAACCCCACAGAAACTAAAAAGTAAAACATTGTCAATCATCCCCCCAGGGGAATAAGGTGCTTACACTGATAACATCAACAATTTTTCCAATGACACAGCCCTCACTGTCGATATGAGGAGTCTATGTGAGTGCAGTTCCACCATAAGCTACAACCCATGAGTTGTTGCCCTGGACAGATCCATCTCCCATTTGATTGAGCTCTGTTTACTGTAAGCATGATGACGGTTCCAGAGGGAAACTTCCTGGATCAATTCTTAGAGGTGCAGATCCTGCCCAACACATCAAAACCTGTCATATTATTCCAAGGGGGACATGGAGGTACTAAACATATGGTGATTCTGGGTCCCTTTCCCAAACCAGGGGTCCCCCAGATGGTCCAATGGTCACCACTTCTATAACCACGGGTCGGCCACACTCTGCTTTCTCTCCCATCAGGGCACCCCAGTCCTCAGACCAAAGGTGCAGGCAGCTTCAGCGCCGGGCTCAGTTCATCCAGTTGGACCTCTATGTTTAGTCCTGGTGCAGCCCCTGGGGTACCCATGCTACCTGCAAGGTTAGCGTCCAAGATCATCAAGGTGCTTCATTCATGGCATGGCTCACTGAGGGTTGGGTAGAAACATATTTGTAGTGTGACTGTAATGGTTTACAAGAGCGGAAAACCCTGTCTTTCTCCCATAGAGTGGCTGATGATTTGGAACTGCTGACCTTGCAGATTGTAGCCCAATACATAACCACAACACCATCAGGCCTCCTCCAGTAATGAATGAGGGTTCCAACTTCTCTACCTCCACTCTAACATTTATTATTTTTCATATTTATTTTTTATCTTAGCCATTCTAGTGGGAGTGAACTGCTCTCATTGTTTTATTTGCATGTCTCTGATGGCTAATGAAGCTGAGCATCTTTCCATATGTCTTAGCCATTTGAATATCCTCTGTCATTTTCCCAGTTTTAATTGGGTTGTTTTGTAAGATGTAATTTTTAAATGTATTTTAGATATTAGACTTTTATCAGTTACATTGTTCCTGAAGATTTATTCCCAATCTGTAGGTTGTCTCTTTATTCTTTTGATAAAGTATTTTGATAAAATAAGAAACACTTTAATGAGGTCCCAGTTATATATTTTGTTTTGTTTCTTGTGTACTCACTGTTGTACTTGACAATCTATCATTAAAAAGTAACAATAAAAGAGGTCTTAAATCTTTGCTGCTATATTGTTTTTCAGGGATTTAACTTAAAATTTAGGTCCTTGATCCATTTTAAATTGGTTTTTATGTATGTTGTAATGTATGGATCTTATTTCATTTTTCAGTATGTGGAAATCCTTTGGTTCCTTTGTCAAAAGTCATTTGACCATAAATATTTGTGTTTATTTCTGGATTTTCAATTCTATTCCATTGGCCTATGTGTCTATCATTAAATCATACCAGGCTGTTTTAATTATTGTGGTTTGCTTATTTGGTGGAGGGCAGATGAATAGAATGTCATGGGAAGTCATGGGACATCATAGAATATTATAGAAATAATTGAAATGAACTGTCAGAGTGGGAAGAGATTGAGGAGCCTTACAATCTTACCCTATACTTCGTAGAGATGGAGTGATGACCTAGTCCAGAGAGGCAAAGAGGCTTACCAGAGTGATAGACAAGCCCAGACAAGGAAAAAAGCTGATCAAGGTCATACACTAAGTCTAAGACTTAGCGGTAACTATATCCCAGCCCCAGCAGCCATGCCAGTTATCTTACATTTAGCATCTGGACCAAAGACAGATCCAAACTAACAGAGCACTGGAGAACACTTCCACAAAGTGGCTTCCATTATTCCTTAACCCCTTCCTCTCCTTAACACCCGCCTCCCCATATTGTCTTATTTCTTAGAGGTTCAAAGGGTTTTGGAGCTGAGCCTTCTATATATTATTGAACTAGTAGTAGAACTGTATTCTTTCTTCATCTCCTCAGTTTAACTCACCTTAGTAGCCAACAATGCCACGTGATGTGTTTAGGCTAGTTAGAGACACAGGGTCAAGTGGCTTCTGCCACATCCTAAGCACAACAATGTGCAAAGCTGGCACAGGTCTCTGCCTCTGTCTCCTGTCTGACCTCTAGCCTCAACTCAGTCAAGATTTTTCTTTAACATTTAAGCTTTTGAGGGACAGACAATTGCACAAGCAAGGCTCACTATTACAGGGTCGAGGGTCCTCTAGAAACATTGAAGTCTTCTCGTGAAAAGTGAGTAGTTCCTTAAAAGTTCAGAGAAAAGTGAAATTTGGATGAAGGTCAAACTACAGGAGCAGTTTACCTTCCCAGAGAATAAAAGTGAAAGCACTTCTTGTTGCTGGCAGACCTGATGATTTTGGGGAAGCACCTTCTCTGAATAGCACCACAACTGGGATGGAGGTCGGTTTCCATGGTCTAAAAGTGCTCTGGTGTGCCAGAGAGGCAGGTGAAATTGGGAGAGGGGAGATGCAGCTGGCTTTCTTGGCAAGTGAATCCGTTCCTCCTCTGTGTAGCTTAGGGGTGCAGGCTGAGAGATCTTACTTATCTCTACACCTACAGATGGGCAAAGGAATGCTGTGTAGTCCCCAAGCTTCCGAACTCCAGCTTCACCTCACCTACCCTCCTGGAGCTCAGGGATAAACTTCCTGTTGGTAACCAGGATACTACAGTGAGAAGAAAAGTGACCAAGGAAATGGGAGCGCTAGCAAAACCGAAACCGAGCTCTAAGCTCCATTCAGGCACTGCAGCCTCAAGAGTCAACCGAGCTATAATCACGTGACCCACTCGGTGTGGGGGTGGGAGTGAGGAGCCCCAGCCGGGAGTTCCACACCCCGCCAGGCCCCTTCAAAAATCAAGCCCGCGCCTATTTGCATTTAAAGAGAAAGGAACCAAGAAAAACAGTAGGGGAGCTGGGACTCCGCCTTCCCACACTGATGATTGGGCCACACGTCTGTCAATCAGCGTGCGGACATCCCATTTTGGGATTGTGGATTGGGGACTGGGGGCTAGGAGGAAGCTTCCCGAAGCCTAGGAAAGGGGAATGGGTGCCTGAGGTACCCAGAGTCTCAGAGGTAGCGGTGGCAGCAGCGGCAACCGGAGCAGTGGTGCAGCCCAGGCGGCCGGGGAGCTTTCAGCCTCAGCAGCCTCCACTCCAGTCCCAGCCAGGGTGGCGCAGCACAGACAATACCTAGACCGGGAGCCGGAACGGCCGGGTAAGTGCTACGTGCAGGCTGAAGCCTTCTGCCCGCCTTCCCGCGCAGCCCCGCTTCAGTCCAGTCATCCAGAGGAGGGCAAACATGGCTGAGGAGGTCCTTGTCTTGGAAACTCAGTACTCTTCATGGATCATGCCTTAGAGCTTTTCTGGTGAAGAACTGGGGGAGTAGGGCAGTGGGGGAGGGGGTGCTGAGGACAGGTAGGCAGACAGGCCTGGCTAGCCTGGACTATGCCTTGGGCTTTCCTGGGAATCAGAAATGGGCCAGCGTGTGCTGCCTCAAGAGTATTGCCACCGTACAGTACTCTGAAGTGTGTATTTGTAGGCCAAGAGCTCAGCAGCTTTGTTGTAGCAGATTTCCTGGAACAGCTGGGTTATGTGGGTATAGCTCAACACCCTAGAGGCCCTGTCGCTGCCCCTCCACACCCCTGCACATCTCTTGCTTCTCATGCTGTGCAGATGAAACACATGAGCTAGTCTGATCCCGACAAGGACTGCTTTGGCACAGATTGTAGGATCCACACAATCGGCTCTCCTTTAGGGAAGATCACAGTTGGGCCTGGGGGCTGATCCCTTCCCATCAAAACCAGGGCCTGGCTGCCCTAACCAGCTGCTCCATTAGTTCTCTTGGGACTCCCTGGTACATCTGGCTCCTGCAGGCAGGAGGGTTGACCTTGGGCTCTCACCGGGTTTTTTGTTAGAGCTACAACTCAAGCTAGTCCTTGGGTTAGAGCTGGAAGGTTGCTTTGTCTCTCCACCGCAGACCCCCACCCCTCACCCCTGCCACCCGCCTTGTCTTTCCTCCTCTCAGAAGGCACTGACAGCATTTTTTCTATCGTCACCTATTTAAAATTAGCTGTATGCATGGTCCTGGGGCGGGGTGGGGTGGGGTGGGATGGGTGGTGCTCCATGCCAGATCCAAAGGAGGCACACATTGTAGTAGAGAACACGCTGTCTGGGTGTATGTGAGAGAGGCAGCCAAACCCTCCAATTTAGCAGTTACTTAAAATACCCAGCCACGATCATTGAGTACTGTAGATATGTCTGACACAAGTGATGGCTCTGCTGCAGGACTTTACCCAAGCTCTCGGCAAGGAGCACCCCAGGTGGGCCTCAGTCCTGATATACAGATGCTTCACTGACTCCGCAGAGCTGGCCTTGGTTTAGTCAGACTTGCTTTGACTCTGCCAACCTGCTTCTGCAGTGTTGGGCATGGGCAAGGAGGTAGGCACCAAGCTATTGTACTCCCTATCAAAGTTCATGATGCCAGCAAAGTACCCACTCACGCTTGTCCAAATCATCTTTTCTATCAGGCCCCAATGGCATGTCATAGTCTAGCTGACACTTTTCTTGCCTGTCTCTTGCAAATCATCATGTCCTTTACTTTCCGGTAACTCTTCCTGAACTCCCCACATCTCTTCAGTATTTGAGTACTTTCAGGCTTAAGGTATAATAGGAGGCCAATTAATATTTAGTTTCCCTGCCTCTTCTTTGTCTCCTCAATATTATGGATGGGCAGTTTCTTTCAGAATCCTTTGGAGGGGTAGATTAAAGCTGTGATCTCATCCATAACCCACTCAAAACCTAGCACTGCCAAGTTGTTAAATAATGCTTCAGAAGAATTTTATGTTTTTGAAGGTTTATGGAGAAAACTTTACCTCTCCAACTTGTACTTATGGTGTTTCATATTAAAGTGACTAGAGAAATGCTTCTTAAGACTCAGACACTAAGTTTTCCTAATGAGGATGGAAAAAGGCTCCCTGGTGATGCCATTGGGTAGGTATTAGACAGCAAACATCAAGGTTGATAGTTCAGCCCCATCAGTCTCTCTATGGGAAAAAGATGAGGCTATCTGTCCCCATAGAGATTTTCAGCCTCAGAAACACTATATAGGGTCTCTATAGCTCAATGGCTGTGGGTTCTTTGGGTTATGATGATGGAAAAGGGGAATGGAATACACCTACAAAAATTAAATAAATCATGATGCAATTCATAGCAATAAACTCATGATATGGGCTTCTCAGACCCCAAACTATACATACTTTTGATTTGCTAATTTAATATCTCAGAGACCAACTGACCTGGACAAAAATGAGAGACCTGTCATTCTCTGAAACTTCCAGATAATAGAGGCATTTGGCTAGGCAAGGGGTTTAATGGTCTAAGCAAAAGGGGTCCACATTAAGAATGAGAGAGTTGTGACTGGCAGGCAAACTGAGGTGACTGAATTGATTCTGGTAAGATTATATAACTTAGATAAGAAGGAGGCTGGGGCACAATGGTGAAGGTTCATACATAGCAGGTGAAGAATAGTGATCTGGTCCTATTGGGGAAGGGGCATGTACTGAAGAGTGAGAAATTGGGGGATTTTTGTGTGTAAAGATGCTATGACAAAAATTGGTTTTAGAACAGAAGGTTCGCGGGGAGGAGATGAGCTAGTCAGGGTGCAGTATAGCATCAATGAAACATACAACTTTCCTCTAGTTCTTTAATGCTTCCTCCCATTATCATGATCCCAATTCTACCTTACAAATCCGGCTAGACCAGAGCATGTACACGGGTACAGATAAGAGCTGGAAACACAGGGAATCCAGGACAGATAAACCCCTCAGGACCAATATTGAGAGTAGCTATACCATGAGGGGAAGGGGAAAGTGAGGGGGAAAAGGAGGGACCCATCACAATGATCTACATATAAACCCGTTCCTGGGGGATGGGCAACAGGAAAGTGGGTAATGGGAGACATCGGTCGGTGTAAGACATGAAAAAATAATAATAGTTTATAAATTAACAAAGGTTCTTGAGGGAGGAAGGGTGAGGGAGAGAGGGGGGGGAATGAGAAGCTGATACCAAGGGCTCAGTAGAAAGAAAATGCTTTGAGAACGATGATGGCAGCAAATGTACAAATGTGCTTGACACAGTGGATGGATGGATTGTGTTAAGAGAGGTACAAGCCCCCAATAAAATAATTTTTTAAAATTGGTTTTAGAAAAAGATTGAGAGCAAGCCACAAGTCAGATAAGGTGCTACCTCTGGATTTGACAGCAGAGCTATTGCCAAAGGGAAGTTGCACTATGTCCCCCTCCCTTTGGAATTGTGTATATGGGAGAAAAGGCTCACCTGAACCTGAACACCAACATGGTGGGGGCTGGAAGAATCCGTTGTTTCTGCTTAACTACTTCGCAGCTGAATAAGCCTTTAAACTTACTTCTGTGGAGTTGATTACGAGTCATAGTGAGCTTACAGTACAAAGTAGAACTACTCCATAGTGTTTCTAAGGCTAAATTTCTACGGTAGCAGACTGCCACATCTTTCTCATGCAGAGTGGTGGATGGGTTTCAACTGCTGATCTTTGTTGATGGCTGAGTGTTTTTACCACAGTCGTACCAAGGTTCCTGGATAGGCCTTTGGGAAACCAATTTTGACTCTTGTGCTAACAGATGGACAACCTGGGCCCTGGAAAACAATGGGTTTGCTTAAGGTTACACAATTATTTAGGTATAAGCCATACTTCCTATACAGTGGCGCTTTCCACTGTAGCCTACTGTCTCTGGTGGTCTCCATTCAACATGAATCTCATTAATCACCCTTTACACCCCTCACTCACTCCCCAAGATTAAAGGGGAGCTGGGTTAGCATGGAAGTATCACCTTGGTCTAGGTCTTAGCCTGCAGGCTATCTACGGTGAAAGTTTGAGAAGTAGGAGGGGGGCTTGTTAAAAGTAGTTGGCAGTCTAATGATTTCCTCTTAATCTAATGGAAGTGTTAAAAATTCTTCAAGGGGTGTTACGTTTACACTGTCAGAAAATATGTGTGGGTCATAGCCCTGTTCTGTAGGTTCAGAGGAATAAAGGAATAAGAGGAATAGTAGTGACAATTGGCAATTACAGGTTTGCTTGAACTAAAGAGGAAAAAGAGGATTTGTAGCCCCCTCACTAATGAGTAGGCTATGAGGGAGCTTCAAACAGTTCATAGAAAAATGGAAGTAAAACATAATGAATTTTTCCATGAACTTTTTGGAATCCCTTTGTTTGTGGTGCTAGAAGAGGAAAGCCCAACATCATTCCATCAAATTCCTCTGCTTCAAATCCTTTCCAGGCAGATAAACTAGAATGTAAAGGTAAAGCTCCCAGAAGAGACTTCTCCTTTTACCATTTCTGAGTCACCAGTCTCGCTGCCAGCGAGTTCTTTCTCAGAGCAAATCTGAGGCTCTTCATGCTCAGTTAGACCCAGGTGTTGGATGGGATAGGCTTGAGAACAACTAGTCACCATTGATTGCTCTTCTGTTGGATGACTCTTTGGATATTCAGAGGTACAAAAGGGAGGGTTACTCCCTCCCCTTATCAACTTCTGTTCTGCAAATTCAGTAATCACAGATAATTTCATTTCCTCTGTGTGTATATTTGTGCATGTGTAAGTATACCACCAACAAGGTAGGAAGAAAAAGCAGAACTGCTGCATAGGTGCTGTTGGCAGCTGGAGAGTGTACAGTACCCCCCCTACCTTCCATTAGGGAATTAGGAGACAATATGGACAATAGAGGAAATGACTAAAAGGGGCCATAGAAAGCAAGGCATACTGAGATTGCAGAGGCCTTTGTGATCCTTTGATCTACATTCACTTTTTGCAGAACCTTCATTGATTTCATAATCTATAGGTGATTATTTCCCCCCCTCTTGGACTTCCAAGCCGATGGTCACCCCACTTCCTCAGACAGCATTCTTGAGACTTCCCTCACTATCTGTTCAACCATACTTGCTGGAAGCTGTAGCTCTTTTCTGGGGAGAGGGGACTGATCCAGGCCAATTTTATACTCCTTCTCTGGACATATAAGAGATATTCACAGAAAAAAAATCATACATTTAAAAAAAGTAAAAATAATGGAAGTGGGCAGACAGTAGGAACATTTAATCTGGTGCCACAGTGCATCTCCGTCTTGTAGTGATGGGTTGGAACCTATTGGACACCCAGGCATCATATTATAGCCTGGGATGCAAAATCAATTAGACAATTAAGTGCCTGATATACTTCCTAACTTATCAACCACTAGAATACTGAGCCTAGTATTATCCTCCCAGCCTCTCAGGGCTACCTCGGGGCAAGTGGATTCCCTTATCCGATCAATATCCCAGTTCTAGATGGAGAAACTGAGGCCAACAATAGGGTAGAGGTTGACTAAAGTTTACACAGGGTGGTGGCAGTGGCCCAGAATGGCCAATTCTTTGCTCCCAACTCGAGTCCTTTCTCTAAGTCTGTTCTCCGGATCCCCTTCCCAAGTTTTAGCTTTACCTGTCTACTCCAATAGGGTGAGATGAATAGAAAGAATAGGTATAAAAGTCATGAATCCCCTTGATTTTATTGGCTCAGCTGTACGTGGGCTTTTTTTCAGCTCTCCTGTCACATCTGCTTTCCTGGGATTAGATCTTCTATCGTTCATCATCTGGATTGTGGTAAAGCAAGGAGTGGCTTCTATCTCTGATCTCACTCTTGCGGAGCTAGTGTTTACACTCTCCCTGAAAGCCTTATTATGCAGGCATGGTACAGAGGTACACACCTTTGATACATTTCTTTCTAAGGCAGTGTTTCTTAACCTTCCTAATGCTGTGACCCTTTAGTACAGTTCCTCATGTTGTGACCCCCCAACCATAAAATTATTTTCGTTGCTCCTTCAGAACTGTAATTTTGCTAAAGTTATGAATTGGGCGACCCCTGTGAAAGGTTTGTTCGATCCCCAAAGGACTTGTGACCCACCGGTTGCAAACAACTGCCCTAAGGGGACTTGGTAAGCCTATAGGATGGATGGCATAAGGCTCAGTTATTCAGGTTCATGAAATTATATAATTATACAAGAGCTTCCCAAGAAACCTGAGAAGCTGAAAATATTGGTGGGCATTAGATGTCCCATGGGTCAAAAAATGGTAAGGAGCTGGAGCTGGCATTCTAGTTCTGAGCTGCCAAACACCAACTTCATTTGAATTCAGTAGCACCGACATCTTTTGAGCTCCTGTTATGTGACTCTAAGATGAAAGAAAGTCCTTTGCTAGAGACTAATGGGCAGACTAGGTCTGCCAGAGTGAATTACCAAAGCTGAGCATATGAACAACTTAAATGAAGTGCTAGTGGTGCTAGTGCAAAGGAGTATAGGAAGATGAAAGAAAACCCAATATAAGGTCTGTGTTGCTTCTGGAGTTGGTGGGATGCCCCCTGAAGAGGATGTGCCCCTTAGCAGGAAGACTTCAAAATAGAAGTGCAGCTTCAGGTGTAGCTTGAGTGGGTATCTGTCAGCAGCCTATACAACTCCATAGGAAAATCACTCCTTTAGACCCCGAAGATATAGTTTTGAGATTTAGAAATGGGTAATTCAAGTTCCAGATCATCTAAGAGGTCATTGTTTTTAAACAATTGCTCAAATTCTGCATCTTTGTCTGCATCCTCTTGTCATGTTTCTATTTGAATCTTTTTTTTCAGGCTATTCAAATGTATCCTCAAAGGAAAAAGGGATTTGTTCCACCGTTTGGAGTGTGATAATAAGAGGTTGCTGAGGAGAGCAACCACAAGCTGCGTTAGCTGTCCCTGGAATCTGAAGATAGTAGATTTTCTGGATTGTGCTGGATGGGGCCAATATAATTGCAGCAAGTGAAGGCTGAAAATGCTGCAGAGAGGGTTCAGCTAGGCTGAGACAGGTGGTATGGCAAAGAGAGGTGATTGCTTTTATAGGTGATGGAAATCTGTGTAGTCCTTGCTCTCAATCTTCATTTGATTTGTGTTGTGAGGGAGAAAAGAGACCATAAATCTTGAATGTAATGAAGAGACACACATTTATTAAATTTCAAACAGGACAAAGACAAGAAAAAGACAAAGACAATGTATCAGGATGAGGGAAACCACAGCCATGAGGACATGATGGCATCTAAGAATTTACAGAAAGCCGGCTGTTTAAGTAGGACATAGGAGGACAAAGGAAACTATCATAAAAGTATGATTGATGGTAGAGCAATGCTTTGTAATTGCAAGGACTATAGAAATGGGAATCGGTCCATGATTGGGACATGAACATTGTATTAGAAAAGAATGGTCCAGGGCTTTCAGACTCCTGCTACCTTAGGAGTAGGGTACTAGAGAAACAAATTTTTGTTGTTGTTGGAGAGTGGGTGTTTATTTTACCTCTGCCTCATAGTGTTTTTCTTCTTTGGCTAGTCAAATGTTAGATATGGCCATTCAGTTTACTGGGTTGTTTTCTGGAAAGAATATGGGAAGTTAAAGTTTTGATTATTTTCTTTGGTTGTTGTCTTTGGTTCGTTATTTGTGTTCGAGATGGCAAAAATGAATGTGATTAAAGTATATCTTGAGCTTAGGGGGTGAAATCGCCCCTAGAATTTCTTAGAGACCGTGCTGTTTAGTGAAGACAACTGACAGTAGTTCAAAATGGCTGACAAATGGCCCCACCTTGGCTGGATGCAGTCAGAGGCTTAAGGCTATATTTTGTATAATGGAATAGTTTCGATGATAATTAAGATAAAATAGATAAGGATTGGACTTGACTGTTTTAAGATTGAGTTAGGATCTTGCTCTACTAGGTTTATACTGTTTTCTTCTGCCTATAGTTATTGATATAGAGATTTATAGAAATGATTATTGTGAAGTATAAATAATTTTTAAACTCACTTTTTCAGCCATCAATTTGAATCTTTGAATGGGCTAGGACACTCCTGTAAAAAAGACTCTGAAAAGATAAATCCTACCCAGTACTTTGTAATAATCAGGACATTTGCATTAGAAGAGACTTTCTTAGGGGCTGTTTGCAGAATGAAGGAAAAAGGAACTCTTGGGTTTTTTGAATTTTGAACTAGTGGTTTGTGCCTAAGGCTGGAAAAATTTTGAGCCATGAAGGAGTTCTGTCTAGGACTGAATGTTAAAGGGAACCTGTGGGCAGACTGAAATGCTTGCTAGGTGACCACCTGGATCCACTTGTTGAGTGGAAGTGGGGGAAACACAGCAATAAAGAGACAGGTTGAGTCTGACCACTGACACCCATGGACCTGATTCATAGAGGCTTGAGAAGATGAGAATGGTTGACTGGTCTGAAGTTCATGACCTAGCACAAGATGGCTAGGGTTGTTGAGAATTTGTGATGGGGGCCCATGGTCTAAACGTGAAGCGACTAATGGGCACCCTGGTGAGGCTAAGTAAGGCAGCCCACATTGAGTTGACCAGAATCCGACCAGATGAAGAGAAGATTTTTGAGCCTGTGAATTGGTGACTTTATGGCCTGTCCTGATTTGACTTTGCTTAAGGATACAAACTCACAAGGTTCCAACTGGACAGAAGATTCTTCACTTCAAAGAATATGATTTTCTCCTCAGAGCATTGGGCTGATGTAAGTGGGCAGTATAGAAATTGGATACCCAAAAGGGGGTGAAGGGGTGGGGACCAAAGAATGGATTCAGGGATTTCACTATAAACTATAGCCTTCTGCAAACTTAGTGTTCTAGACTTAAACGCTATAATACATTCCTCTTCTCTGATCACGGATTGTCTGAAAAATCATTTGATCACACTCAGGTGGGAGCCCTTCTTCTATATGAGCTAGTTAATATCTTCCTTAGATGTTGTTAGGTGCTATTGAGTCAGTTCTGACCCAGTAACATGCACTTCAGAATGAAACATTGCACAGTTCTGCACCATCCTCACAATTGTTCCTATGCCTAAGCCCATTGTTGCAGCCACTGTGTCCATCCATCTCATTGAGGGCCTTCTTCTTGTTCACTGTCCCTCTACTTTACTAGGCATGATGTTCTTCTCCAGGGACTGGTCTCCTCTGACAATGTGTCCAAAGTATGTAAGACAAAACCTTGCCATCCTTGCCTCTGGTCATACTACTTCCAAGACAAGCAGTTTGTAGCAGCCCATGATACTTTCAATATTCGTCACCAGCACAATTCAAATACATCAGTTCTTCTTCAGTCTTACTTACTCAATGTCTAAATTTCACATATATATGGGGCAACTGAAAATACCATGGCTTGGGTCAAGTGTGCCTTAGTCCTCAAAGTAAAAATCTTGCTTTTCAACACTCTTAAGGAGGATTTGTGCAGCAGAGTTACCCAATGCAATGCTTCTTTTGACCTCTTCCTACATCTGTGAACATTGATTGTGGGTCCCAGCAAGACAAAATCCTTGACAAATTTAACCTTTTCTCCATTTATCATGATGTGACCCATTGGTCCAGTAGTGAGGATTTGGCCTTTTTCACATTGAGTCCTAATCCATACTGATGGTTGCAATTTTTGATCTTCAGAAGCAAGTGCTTCAAGTCCTCCTTACTGTCAACAAGCAAGATTGTGTCATTTGCATATTGCAGGTTGTCAATAAGCCGTCCTCCGATCCTGATGTAGCATTCCTCGTATAATACAGATGATTTGCTCAGCATACAGATTGAATAAATATGGTGAGAGGATACAACCTTGTCGTACACTTTTCCTTATTTGAAACCATGCAGTATTCACTTTTTCTGTCTACATAATTGTCTCGTGATCCATGTACAACTCCTGCATGAGCACAATGAAGTGTTCTGCAGTTCCCGTTCTTCTCAAGGCTATCCAGAGTTTGTTTTGATCCACACAGTGGACTGCCTTGGCCAAGGAGCTGTCTTCTAAACTTCATGGAATAGATGAGTAAGTACTTCCGGTGATTTACCAGCTTTTTGAAACATTTCAATTGATGATCCATCAATTCCTAGAACCTTGCTTTTGGCTAATGCTTTGATCTTTTCTTTCATTCTTTCTTTCTTGCCTTTTTAATGATCTTTTGCTTTCTTCATGAATGATATTCTTGAGGTCCTCCCATAGCTTATCAGGTCCTTTGTGTTCAGAGCAGCAAATCTGTTCTTGAATTGTTCTCAAAAATCAACTGGGATAGTCTATAGGTCTTATTTTGACTCTCATGAATTTGTTTGAATTGTTGTCAGCTTTATCTTGAATTTACACATGAGCAATTGATGGTCTATTTCACAGTCAGCCCCTGGTCTGGTTTTAGCTGCTGATATTGAGCTTCTCCAGTGTCTCTGCCCACAGATGTAGTCCATTTGATTTCTGTGTATTCCATCTGGAGAAGTCTGTGTGATGTGTATAGCTACCTTTTGTATTGTTGAAGAAAATTATTTGCTATGAACATGTCCCTGGTTTTGCAAAATTCATGAGATCTCCAGCTTTATTTCTATCACCAAGTTCATATTTTCCAACTGCTGATCTTTCCTCTTTGCTTATAACTTTTGCATTGTAATCATGAATAATTATTAATGCATCATGATGCATGTTTGGTCAATTTCCAACTGAAGTTGTTTGGTAGACTTTTTCAATTTCTTCATCATGAGCTTCTGTGGTTGGCACATAAATTTGAATAATAGTTATATTATCCCAAATAATAATAACTTTTAAATTAAAATATAAATAAATAAATAAAATGGGGGAAAAGGTTTATTGATAGGATTTCCTTCAAGGCGGATAGATATAATTCTATCACAGACAACATTGTATTCCATGATTGATTCTGCATTGTTAATTTTGACAATGAATGACATGCCATTCTAGTTTGTGTTATTCCTAGCATAGTAAACCATATGATTTCCTCATTCAAAATGGCCAATACCAATTAGGTTAGACAGGGTTCTCTAGAGAAACAAAACCAGAATGCTAATAATTTTATATATATTTATATAGATAGATATATAACATAAGAAAGAAACAGTTAATTAATCTATAAAGCAGTACAAATAGTTCAGTGCAACTCACTTCCATGAGACAGCTAATACACTGGCAGTCCTTCAAGTCTTGAGGGCCGCCAGGTAGTCCTCTGTAGAGCAATTCAGGCTATCTGGCCACAGGCAGCAAAAGGCAAGTCAGGTCACCAACAGTCAGCCAGATGACAGGGTCCGACAGTCCCCAGCTCAAAAGATGTAAGTTCCAATAGTATGGCGAAACACGTCTTGAAGGAATCTCAAATTACAGTGACACAGTCCATGGGTTAGGTGCCCCACAGGTAGTGTAGCTTGCAAATTGAGGCACAGAACAAGCAAGGCAGCCACACACTGGTCTGATGATCGAAGAGCAAGAGACAAGAAAGGTAAGGCTTGCCAAGCCATTTATCTCTCTGCCCTTCAATTAATCCCACATGTGTTTATTGGATATGTTGGCACAATAAACCTACCTATCACACCAATCCATTTCAGTTCATGAATGTCTGGGATATCCATCTTTATGAGTTCTGGTTTATTTTTTCCCACTCCCAATGTTCCTAGAATCCTACTTCGCACATTCCAAGTTGTAATCATTAGCAGATTTTTGTAGCTGTTTCTCCTTACCTTGAGTTGACTTCACTCAGAGAACTAAGTTCCTCTTCAGTCACATTTTGAGTGCCGTTTGACTTGAGGGGCCCATTCTCTGGCACTATCTTTTATTTTTTATAATCAGTTTATTGGGGACTCATACAACTCATCACAATCAATATATCCATCCATTGTGTCAAGAACATTTGTACATTTGTTGCCATCATCATTTTCAAAACATTTTCTTTCTACTTGAGCCCTTGGTATCAGCTCATTTCCCCCCTCCCCTCACACCCTCCCTCCCTCATGAACCCTTGATAATTTATAAATTATTATATTTTTCATGTCTTATACTGATCAAAGACTCCCTTCACCCACTTTTCTGTTGTTCATCCCCCTGGGAGTGGGTTATATGTAGATCATTGTGATCGGTTCCCCCTTTCTGCTCCCATCTTCCCCTTACCCTCCTGGTATTGCTAATCTCAATATCGGTTCTGAGGTGTTTTTTTTTGTCCTTGCTTCCCTGTGTTTCTAGCTCTTATCTGTACCAGTGTACATGCTCTGGTCCAGCCGGATTTACAAGGTAGAATTGGGTCATTATAGTGGGAGTGGGGTGGTGGTGGAGAGGAAGCATTAAAGAACTAGAGGAAGGTTGTATCTTTCAACAGTGCTATACTGTCCCCTGATTGGCTCATCTCTTCCTTATGACCCTTCTGTAAAGGGATGTCCAATTGGTTACAGATGGGCCTTGGGTCTCCACACTGCACTCCCCCTCATTCACAATATGATTTTTTGTTCTGGGTCTTTGATGCCTGATAGCCAATCCCATCGACACCTCTTGATCACACAGGCTGGTGTCTCTGGCACTATCTTTGATGATATTCTGCTACTATCTGACAATGATTCAAAGTTATGCATAAGGTTTCCACCAGCACCTTCCTCCAAAGTGGGAAGCCGTTTCCTTCTTCATTGTCTGTTCTTAGCCTGGAAACTGCTGAAACCTGTTCACGTTGCATATCCCTGCTGGCATTTGATATACTAGTTAGCTTCCATCATCACAGCAATTCACAAGCCACCACAGTATGACAAACTGAAAGACAGTAGTGGTTCTTTAGATGGCCACTTATTCTTTTATTTTTTAAGTGCTGCAAAAAATTAATAATGTATACTTCACTTATGAAGTGGATTATTTCAGGAGGCTTATGAGGTCTAGGGGTATGACATTGGATTTTATAGGGGTCGGGTAGCAGTACCCCATTGGCTGGTTTCATCCCCTATCCTTCTTTCCCATTGGCCCTTACTCTTACCTTATTGCAGCATGTTTGGTTTATTAGTCCTTATTGCAGCATAATGTTTGGTTTTATAATCCAAGGCTTGTGCACCTCATTATCATGTGGGTCCGTATTAGTCAATAGGTTATATAGATAAGAGCTCTGGAATGGAAAATGTCAGACAATTTGGGATGGGTCATCAAAATCTCTAGTTGTCCTTGAATGGATCAGGTGAGATAATATGGGGATGAGTCTTCTGCACATGACCAGTGGAATGGACACGGTGAGATAATTCAGGATCTGAAATTCAGACCTCACATGTCATTCAGGCCTCTAGCTGGCCCTGACATTCACCCCTGAAAAGAACAGGACTTTGAATTTATTCAGGGTATTGGGCAATGACCTATCTGGTTATTTCCAACTTAAATGGGACCTGTAGATGTATACATTTTTTCCAGAATCCACTCTCTTCACTGGCCCTAACACTGTGAGCTGCCTAGTCCACTGTCTGGAGTGAGATAGGACTGTACCCATTTATCATCTTCATTCTTAAATGGAACTGTTGCAATCTGGAAGAGTCAAACTTGGTCAACAGGTGAAAGATAACATGGGCTGTACAATAGATGGCAGATAGCCTGATATTGGCTTCAGGAAGTGTTATTGGCATCAGGAAGGGAGGCAGCAAGAGTTTTGAACAGATATGCTACCAATAGTGGTTCAGTTCCCAAAAATTGAAGCAGAACTTTTATTGCCATCTTGGTTTTTTTCTGACACACATAGGAAAAAGGGTTTTCCTACACCATGGAGCCTTCAAACTGGGACTTTAATTAAGGCTTGTTTGCACACTTTAAAAGCCTTTTCTTGGGCCTTGCCTCATGCTAGCTTTTAATTCTCCCGTTTAAAAAAACCTCATAAAGGTTTTTTGATGCACCCAACATTTGTCTTCCAGTAACCTGCTATTCCCAGAAGCTACATGCTGGGTTTAGGAATGAAGTTTACTTGTGTCCCTAGTCTCAAAACAGCTCTCTCTAAAAGGAGGTATGAGACTTGGGAAAAACTAGAAATAAACCCTTCCCAGATGCACGGCAAATGAGGTGAGAAATCTTTTTGATGGGGACTCATAGAAGCGAACTACATGGAAATAAGAGGAGGTTAAGAAACCACTAAAGGATTTAAGTATGAAATAATTAGCCCCAGGTCCAGCAGAAAGTAGATGGACTTACTGACAACATCTCCACATGCCCAAGACTCCTTAAGTTTGATGTCAACAGTGCTGCCAGAGAGAGCATGTAAGCCAGGATTCTGGCAAATGATGGATTCAGTAGTCCCCATGATTTGCTTAGGGCACTTGTGGACCAGGTTTCGCCAAGTCTTGCACCGAAAATAGGTGCAAGGAGGCTTCCCTCCTGCCCCCATGACTCTTGGTAGACCTCTTCTGCAACACATACATGACATGCCCTGGATATCCATAGCCATAGCTAGTAAATTGGGGCCCAAATCATAGGGACTGTGCTGGCCACTCTGCCTCAGGGTCTGGGGACCAAATTGGCCAGAGTTGCAGCCCTAAGAATTTTAGCGTTTTCATGTTCTCTTTCCTTCCTCTAAGGCCCAGTTGTACACTGAGAAGGCCACAGTGAGGAGCTTATTTGGGTGGCTTTTCAGTCCCAAAGCTTTAATTTAGAGCTTCCTAAGGATACCAGGGGGCAGTTACTTAATAAAGTGATTGTTTAAAACAGTCTTTGTTTAAAACAGTCTTCCCCTCGATTTATTCTGAATCAAAGTTGGTAAACTTCTAAGTGACTCCTGAAGGGGGTACGGCTTTCCTCTTTTCCCTTAAGAGACATCCATCAATTTAGAATAATTCATTGGTTTAATCTGAATGTCTTCCATCTTTTCAATAAGGCACATCTGCATATAATCTCAAGCTGCTCTTTTAGCTGCCTCAGTTTGCTTCTTGGTAGTTCTACGGTGGATCTTGTTCAGAAATTGCAGCATGCCTCATCTTTTCCCTGTGAAGCTACAGGTGATCTTGAACTACTGACTATAGCAGTCCACTTCTAGACTCAATAAGCTCCTAGGTGTCCCTGCTGATGTTTTAAAGAGACAAGACCCTAGCATTAGATAGAATTCTGCAGTGTTCAGGGTTAATAGTTTTTGACCCACACTTGAATAGATTAAATTATGGTAAACACTTTACAAGTAGTTATTTACATACAGAGGGCACTTTTAAAATACTCACAATAGTCTCACATAAATAATTGAAAGGAACATAATCACATAATCTATTTAGTAGCTAAATTATATTTTGAGATCAGCTGCAATTCATGAGCCACGTCACATTTAAAAGTTCTAGAAATCTTTATTCTGTTTGATGGGCTCCAAGTTCAGAATATTAGTCCTTTTGATAAGTCCAATGTAAGTATTTTTGTAGAAAAGTTTTGCTTAAATGTCTTATCGGACCTGTAACACAAACACTTATCTGTAGATACAAGACCTTATCCGGCCATGGCTAATCAATAGTAATATATATAAATATACATATTGTTTGAAAGAATAAAGTGGGGAAAATTTACAAACTGTTGCAAAACTAAGGTGAACTAAAAGTTGGAAAGAATGTTAGACAAAAAGAAAGAGCTTAAAATATAAAGTTTCAGATATAACACTGAACTTAAGTACCAGACCTGTCATTGTTCTCAGTTAGGAATATTTGGAGTGATCTATCCTTTCTCAGCTTTACTTCTACTGGCTAAATTTACTTAATCTGATAATTAACATTTACTAGAACTGATCGTGTTATAAACCAGTTATATTATACGGTTTTAAGTTCCTCTTACTTAAGGACTGATTTTATTGCTATTTAGTACTACATATTATCACTCCTGTAACATTGTATGGTGTTTTCATCTAGTAGCCTAGAGTGTACCAAATTCTTTCACGTGGGTTCTCACACCAAAATGTTATATTTTACTAATTGAATATGGCACACATTTTAAATCAAGGAAGGTATGCATTTATTTGAAAAAGCATCAAGTTAAAAGGTATCTTAATTCAACTTTTAGGTAAATGGATAGATTTGAAAGAAACAAGTTAGCAATCAAAATAATTAAAAAGTATATTGAGTTAAAAATGATAATCACAAGATATAAATATCTACCAAATCAATCAGACAAAACAATAAGAGCAAAGCTTAAGATGCTTGAACAATCTCCTTGGCTATCTTAATGATCCTATGGATAGAATAGTCTTAGATGGCCCTGAAGGTCAGATTATCCAAACACTATATCTTTTCTACAACAATATAAAAAGTCATGTGAAAAATAATTCTAGGAGCGTTGGCATGAGGAGCAAAGCAAACATAGTACGCAGTTAGGCTACCCTAAACCTATAAGAAGTAGGTTTAGGTTACGTGATGTTCCATTAAATTTTGACTTGTCAATAATGATCTGAGAAATATTGGAACATCTACACCCCACCCACCCCCGACACACACACTTTTTTAAGATCAGGTAGTTTTGTAAATCAAATCTACTACTGGATTTGAGACTAAAGAATGTATTCTATTTTGAGACTGGTAATCAAAACAATTGTTCTTCTCCCCTCCAATGGCAAAAATCCAATTCTTTGTTAATAATATTTAGTACTAATACTCTCCCCTCAAAAACTTCCATTAATTAACCTTTGAGTCAGAAGATTAAAGTTTTAGATTATATCAAATAAATTGATCATTAATGAGTTCTTCAAACTTTGTCCTTACATATTATTATCTTATTTATCTCTTATAATATACTTTTAAAATTAGGAAAAATAAAAGGAATTAAAATATACACAGTATTTAGCAGACTTGAATATAGGTATCTTTCAAAAATATGAACTTCTATTATCAGCAAACTGCTTGAAATATTCTAAATTATTTGTGAACCACATGATACTACTAAAATAAAATTTAATTACTTTTAATTTTTTTTCTTATTTCTTCTAGATTTAGCATCCTTAGATTCTTAAAATGCCTACATTTCTACTTAACAAAATCCTGGTCATTAAGTTGATTCTGACTTAGCAACCTCTTAGGATAGACCAGAAACTTCTTTGCAGAGTATTTGTGATTGTAATAGGCAACTGAAGTCAACTGGCTGATCTTTTTGCCCTTGGCCATTCTTGTTCAAACTACCATGTTTCGGTCAGCAGCTTGACTTACTGTGCCACCCAGTCATTTCAACTGAGAATCAGCTAGAGCAAACACTCATCATTTGAATATCTGCATCAGCTTGGGCTGAACAATTCAGATAAACTTTTTTCCTCTAAAATCCCTTCTTTGGAGAAATATCATTCTATATGTAAATCACTTGTAGATGTCTAGATTCTAAGGTTAATATATACAAACTAAAACCTGTTAAAATGAATCATTTCATTTATTCTTCATAATTTAATTTTTAAAAATTTCATTTATAAGCACACATTTGTCATACAATCAACAAATTCACAAGCATATACATGTAATAAAATAAAAAACTGTGCTCTTAAAAAAGAAAAAAATACACATATATTTTTTAAATGATATTACCATCCAGAGGTAAGAATTATATAAATATAATTACAAAGGTCTTGTCATATAAAAAAAATAGGTTTCTCAGTGGTGCACTCTTTTTAAAAGGACTGTCATATTAAGAACAAATAAAACCATAGAAGAAGAAAGAACCTGGACTGGAAACTATCTAAAGTCAGAAAGTATTTACATAACGGGGCTGATTTTAGTCTATGGAGGAAAACACTTGTGGCATCCTGGTGGTTGCTATTATGTTCACTGCAAAGATAAACTGAGGCCAGGCCCAAGAGAAGGAAAAGGAGAAGTTTATTCTGCGCTTCTGGGCGAGACTCACAGGCTCCAGCACTGAGCCAGTGAAGTCCGCTGCCGGGGAGAGAGGGGAGAGCAGAGAAAGAGAAACAGGAGCCCTAAACTCACAGGAGAGCTTCATGGGCCCCTAGTGGGGGCCTGAGAAGTCTGGCCTATCTGTGGTGGAGAGCAAGTTTTTAAGCTAGTCAGGAGGGTTAACAAGAAAGGGAGGGGGTAGAAACTGCAGGTGGGTAAACAAGGAGGGAGGGGATAGAAGTTGCAGCTGCAGGGGCTTAAGCTGTCTCCATCCATGAAATTCCAAGGTAGGGTGGTGCCTTGATCCTTCTGCCTTCTGCCGAGGAGACAGCTCATTGTCCTAAGGAGGGCCCTTTTGAAGCTAGCCGTCTTGGTCCTATAAGGGCAGGTCAGGCTGTTCCTAATGTCCCCCGATCAGTACCTGACCCAACAGTTGCCATCTCGGGAAAAGAGACAAAGCTACTTAATTTTTTTAAAAGAAATTAAACAGGCTCCACTCATATAGCTTGGCTACATCGAAGGGTACAGTCAACTCAATCCATTTTAATGCACTCAAATCAAATATTATTTTCTCCATTTCACACACATGCAACATTCTCAATGCAAGGAAAAAGGACAGAAACAGTCTTCACATTCAGAACAAGTTAAAGGAAACTGCCACTTGTTTTTAAGACAGGGAAACACTGAAGAAATCCAGTTTCACAGACAAAGAAAATAGTTCTATCCTAACTAGACCTTCCGCTCTATCCCAACCAGACCTTACAGTTAGAGGAATAGTTCAAATTGTAGATAAAGCTAAAATTAAGAGAAGACAATTTTCTAATAACAATCCTCTAGCCCTCGGGACATGGCCAGATTTTATTGCTGGGACAAAGAAAATGCAGAATTTCAAGGTAATCTTTGCCTGGGTTAAACTCCGGTTCATGATGAAGAATGGTGCTTCCCCCCCCCCCCCCCCCCCCCCCCCCCACCCCCCCCCCCCCCCCCCCCCCCCCGGGTCTAGCACCCATCTCATTCTCTAGCCAGCCTGGCCAGCCTCGATATCTCCTATTTCATACATGGGACAGGAGATGATACAAAAGAAAACTTCTTGTAAAAGAAAGAAAGAAAAAGAAACTTCAAATTGTTTAGGGACAAGCTAGGGTTTTTTTCAATTCTTCAGTAGCCTTGCTATATCTAAAACAAGAAGACATGAAAGTGGGTTAATTCTGTGGCCTCTGGCATCCCAGGTCAGAGAACCTAATACAAAATGGAGCTACTTTGGTGGGGTCCCCTTTCAGAGATCTATGGCTTTACCAGGAAGGGTCTCACCACCTTCCTAGGTGGAGCCTCCATAGCCCACGGTGAAAAATACTGAGTGGAAATCAACCT
The DNA here is from genome assembly GCF_000313985.2 of Echinops telfairi. NCBI lineage: Eukaryota > Metazoa > Chordata > Mammalia > Afrosoricida > Tenrecidae > Echinops > Echinops telfairi. The sequence goes on along the minus strand of NW_022111323.1, from coordinate 4,102,594 downwards.
TTTCATCGTGCCCTCCATCCACTCTCTATACCTTTTGTCCTTTAAGCAAGGTTAGGCCAACAATAAGATGTAAACACAGCCTCTTGAAAGTTTTATAACCCTCAATTCTGAGATTTCTAACCTTGACATTTGTTTGTTTGCCTCTTAAAGGTTTACCCCTAATTGGAGTCTTGTGTCCCCAAACCTTCTGCTATTGTGCCCTAGGATACAGTAATTCATATTTTAAATAATAGCTTTTTAAGATTCAGGGACACAATTGCAAAATTCACAGAAGAGAGTAGCAGGCCTTTTTATGTCTCCTGTAGAGCAAGCCTATGAAGCCTGAAGGAGATAAGACGAGACAAAAGAAAGCAGGAGACATGCCCTAAAAGTCCAGAGCCAACAAACAGAAAAGGTTGAATATTCCTTGTGGAGGGTTGGTATGCGCTGATTGCAGTGCAACAAGGGCTTCCCCCATATGACTTGCCTTTGTGTCTCTGAATCTACTCTCCTCTACTAGGTGAGGGGCACAGGCCATCAGTGACCAACTGTTTCACAACCTCTGGACTCATCCTTCCTGTCTATTCTTCAAACCACAAGTAGGTGGACTCAAAAGATTATTTTTAATGAGTGATTATCCTGTATAGCTACTGCATGACTAAATCAGTCATTCAGCTACCTCATGAAGATGGAGAAAGTGCTGCTAGTCTTCAACCCGAAGAGAAAAAAACCTCCCAGACCCAGAAAAGCAGAGCTAGACCTGAAAATCCAAAAGAGGACAAAGAGACACTCCCCCAAACAAATAAATATGGAAAGTCCAAGAACTCCTGGCGTGACTTACTTCTGTTGGAGGACAATAACCAACCCCTAAATGTTATGTATGGAAAATCCATGTTGCTAGGCTTTTCTTCCTCAGAGAAAAGCTAGAAAGTTTCTCCCCAGTGGTTTGCCATCACAATAGAGCCACGCACACAAAGGACATTAAGATAAGACAGTAAGCAGAGCAAAGATTTAATAAAATATGCTTCAATCATGAAGCCACATGATTTGAGGCTGACCTGGCCACTTGTTTTCAAGATAAGCCCTTAAGACCCAGATGTTCTTCTTTCCAATAACCAGACACTACCAGATTTCTTCACCATAGTTTACGATATAGCATATATATCTTCAATGATCATCTTATCAGAGTAAGTATCAAGCTAGAGCCACATTATAAGACTCATTGTCCTCAGATTAGGGCTTACACCTTAAGATGCCAGCTCAAAATCCATTCATATATTTATGGTTTGTGTATCTATGGTCTAATTCAAAGGTGACATTAGTTTCCTGAGAAAAAAGTATTATAAATGACTTCCATGGGATGTTTGATAATTCTAATAATATAGGATCGTTAATCTAACCAATAGTATACATTTAAAATGCTAATGATAAAAGGAAAAATATGTATATATGTATATAATTAAATTCTAATAGGTTAAAATATGTAGAAAGGTTCACTTATGCAAATTAGTGAAACTTAAGTGACCAAACACTAATTAAGAAAACAATTAGGGTTAGATGACATGAGACAAGAATTTTAATAACCTTCACTCACTAGATCAAATTTATTGGGCTGCAGAAACTAAGACAAATAATAAGCAAAGAATATAACAAAACTCACTGCCATTGAGTCATTTCCAACTCATAGCAACCCTATAAGATGGGGTAGAACTGCCCTTGTGGGTTTCTGAAACTGGATCTCTACAGGCATAGAAAGCCTCATCTTCCGACCATGGAGCAACTAGTGATTTCAAACTATTGGCCTTGTGGTTAGCAGCCCAATGTGTAACCTACAACACCAATTATTGGACAACCTTGGTAGCAATATAGATTTAAATAAAAACTAATCATTTCCAAGTCCACAATCTTGGGATATCCATTGCCTGCTTATGCCCACACTAAGATGTTACAGCTTTAAGTCCACAGAAGTGTTTCAGTTTCTTAAATCTACAATGAATGTGTTTAAGGTAAATTCTATTCATTTTAATATAGTTTCAGTTGAGTCTTTCTGATGTGACCTTCCAGGAAGCCTGGATCACTAACGGTAGAAAAGACATTCAGGTAAAAACACATGATTAGGAACATAAGACAGGGCAGATTCTCTCACTGGGGAACTACCAACAAGTATGTTAAGTATTTCTTTCTTTCTTTTTGTTTTTTGATGGTTGGTTTGCTTTACTAATTGTTCTCTAGTTTCCCCATCAATAGAAGTCTTCTTCTAAGAGAAAGATATGATGAGAGGAGCCCCCATATGTTCTCCTCTCCTCTCATCATAAATGTCTGGGAAATTCACTGATCAGCACTATGGGACTGTGTATTAAATTATGGTGGCTCAAATGAAGGCTGAGCATGATAGTGGAACAAGAGGAAAGTAAAAG
>NW_022111323.1:4070635-4098613 GCF_000313985.2 Echinops telfairi | reverse complement strand
GGCGAGGCTCACCACCCATTTATCCCTCCGCCTTTCAATTAGCCCCACATGTGATTATCGGCCAGGTTGGCACAATTAACTAACTCACATGTGTAATAAGGGAGTGACAATGGGATTATTTGCAATAAACAGAAACCTAACATTTTCTGGAAGACAATACTAAATGGAGACTTGCCCTAAACTCAAATGCTTCATCTGACTCACCCTTGTAGGACTCTGTTCCTTTAAACATGCTGATTTCTTCAATAGAGCACAATGCTCAGAGCAAAATGGTCTAAGATTTCTTTCACCTATTGTTCAAATTTACAATGGCTTTTTGGCACCAATTTTTGTGTTTTTTGCTTTTCTGAGCCTAAAAACTTAAAATGAACATCTGAGGGTAGATAGTTTGCATGAGTTCCCATAAAATCCACAAAGCCAGAGGTAGAATAGAAGTAATAACAATATTAAACCAAATGCCTGAAAATGTTAGAATAAGACTTCATGGACTCTATTTCAACAATTACAAGTACTACGAGGTGACTGTCTATATCCAAATAACATCAGTAGCAACTGTTGTTGCTGTTGTTAGATGTCATCATGTCAGTTCAGACCCATAGTGACCCTGTGCACAAAATAACCAAACACTGCACAGTCCTGCACCATCGTCACAATTGTTCTTATACTTGAGCCTACTTCTGCAGCCTCTGTGTCAATCCATCTCATTGAAAGCCTTACTTTTTTTCACTACCACACCACTTTAGTGAACATGATGACCTTCTCCAGGGACTGGTTTCTCCTGTATGTAAGATGAAGCCTTGCCATTTTTGCCTCTAAGGAGAATTCTGACTATATTTTTTTCTAAGATTTAAACATATTTTCCCATAAGAAATAATGGAAAACTAAATAATTGGTTTTGAGGTTCAAAAGTTATGCTTCTAAATTCGTTTCTCCAGTACTTTAAATCACTCTGGAGGCTTTTAGTCTTCTCAAATATTACTGTCTTTCTTGGGTGAGAAATGCCTCAGTCCTTGGCTTCGCATGAGAAAGAAATTCACTCTGAAGCCTGGTTTGTGATTCAAGTGGGTTTTATAAAGGATAGAAGAAGTTTCAGGTTTTACAGTTAACTGCACACGTAACTGTACCCCCTCCCCACATGGCAACCTGAGGGAAGAGAGACAGAGAGAGAAGGAGAAGCTGAGTGAAAGGCAGAGGAGCAGCAGGAAAGAGAAAGCAGTCTCCAGGTTCCATTTAGGGCCTTTTGCTGGGAGGCGTGGTAGATGATACTGGCTGTCCCCATTGCTGAATTAAGCTCACTTGGCTCACCTGAACAGGCGCATGCCCTTTAGCCTTTATTGGCTTCCAACCTCCTGTAGGGGGCCTCACGGCATGGAGAGGAACAACCCCCTATCTTGCTACCTAACATTATCACCATCCAGTTGTTTCTGATCTAGCCAAATTAACAATTATTTTTCAACCTCTTTGATGATCTGGGTTCTTTGTTTTATAGTTAACAATATCATACCTTTCACTCCATTAGCCATTTTAATCATATTTTTTTCTTTGAAAATGTTGATGATGTCAACTTAGCCATGTTGTTTCAGCAGCCAAATCAGACAAGCAGTGACCTGATTCAAATGGTTCTCACAGTGTTCTTCTTAGCTTTCCTGCTGGTATCACTAACTTTCTTTGGAGACATGGTTATGAAAAACAAATAAAGCACACACAAAAGCACAATGACAAATATTTTAACACCCTAACTCAAGCACTATGTTTTCTTAGCAAGACAGGTGCTTAGACTGAAGCGTCACCCTTTTGTGTGCATGGTGAGATGTGACTAATGACTCACTATAAGCCTGCACAGGTTTTTTCGAGTCAGATTTTCAGTTCAACTGTAGAGAAAAGTTGCAAACACTGAGCAGATTTTTTTCCCACCGAATGGTTCAAGTAGTGAAAATTTTGGGCTTCGAGCTGTTCGACAACCTATAACTATATCTCAGACTCATCCATTTGTTCTTCTGCTTTGAGCAGTGACAATTGTCAAATGCAAATCACAGATATTTAAAGTCACTATCAAGCATAGCCTTTCAACCAACATAATATCCCAATGTATGTCTCTGCAATGCTGTTGTCTTCTTTCAGATTTGGGCTTTGATTGTTCTAATTAGAGGTTTCAACAAATGCAGTTTATTGATCTTAAAGTAAATTTTAAATAACTGATTCACTAAAAACGACATCCTCCACTTGTTAGAGTCTTCTAGTCCATCTCAAGTGTTACTGGCACAGACATGAACACAACTCGTCAGTTATTCAGCTGCTTTTTCCTTTCTTTACCAACTGTTGGTCCTAGTAATTGGCAAATTTTGCCACCACAATAATGCACCTGCTCACGCGGCCATCTCAGTGTGCCAGTTTTGGCAAAAAGCAGCATTTCCCTCTTGCCCTACCCATCTTATTCACCTGACCTTGCTCTGTGAGACTTCTTTTTCTGAGAATGAAGAGGGGCCTGAAGGAAAGCGATTTGACAACTTAGAAGAGGTGAAGAAAAAAGAAAGGAGGCGCTATCAGCCATCCAAACAGATGAGTTTGAAAAATATTTCCAAGAATGGAGTCGCAGATTTGACAAATGTATTAAGTGTAATGGAGAGTACTTTGAAGGTGATAAGGTTGTTTAAATACATAACTTTACAAAGTATCCCCTCATGTTCCAGTATGATCCACCCATGGCAAGTTCAATGGCACCATCAAGACTGAGAATGGGAAGCTTATCATCAATGGGAAGTCCATTCCCATCTTACAGGAGCAAGATCCCACCAAGATTAAGTAGGGTGAAACTGGTGCCATGTATGTTGTAGAGTAGTACACTGGTGTCTTCACCATCATAGAGAAGGCTGGTGGCCACTTGAAGAGTGGTACCAAAAGGGTGATCATCTCTCCCCCTTCTGCCAATGCCTCCATGTTTTTGATGAACATGAAGTACGATAAGTATAACAACTCCCTCAAGATTGTCAGCAATGCCTCCTGCGCCACTAATTACTTGGCACCCCTGGCCAAGGTCATCTATGACAACTTTGGCATGGTAGAGGGACCCATGACCACAGTCCATGCCATCACTGCCACCCAGAAGACTGCGGTTGGCTCCTCTGAGAAACTCTGGCACAATGGCTGCAGGGCTGACCAGAACATCCCTGCATCTATTGGCTCTGCCAAGGCTGTGTGTAAGAGTATCCTGAAGCTGAATGGGAAACTCACTGGCATGGCCTTCTGTTTCCACACTCTAATGTGTTTGGCATGGATCTCACCTACAAACTGAAGAAAACTGCTAAGTGCGATGACATTAAGAATGTGAAGCAGGTCAATGAAACTTACAACTTCCCTCTAGTTCCTAAATGCTTCCTCCCCCCACTACCATGATCCCAATTCTACCTTACAAATCCAGTTAGACCAGAGGATGCACACTGGTACAGATAGGAACTGGAAATACAGGGAATCCTGGACGGATGATCCCTTAAGGACCACTGGTGAGATTGGCGATACCTGAAGGGTGGAGGGAGGGTGAGGTGGAAAGGGGGAACCAATTACATGGATCTACATATAACCTTCTCCCTGGGGGATGGACAGCAGAAAAGTGGGTGAAGGGAGACGTCAGAGAGTGTAAGATATGACCAAAAAAAATTATAAATTATCAAGGGTTCATGAGGGAGGGGGTAATGGGGAGGGAGGGGGAAAATGAAGATCTGATTCCAGGGGCTTAAGTGGAGAGCAAATGTTTTGAGAATGATGAGGGCAACAAATGTACAAATGTGTGCTTTACACAATTGATGTATATATGGATTGTGATAAGAGTTGTATGAGCCCGCAGTAAAATGATTTTTTTTAAAAAAGAATGTGAAGCAGGCATCAGATGTCCTAAAGGGAATCCTGGGATACACTGAGGACCTGGTGACTTCAACAGTGACACTCACTCTTCCACCTTTGATGCTCGGACTGGCATTGCCCTTAACAACCACATTGTCAAACTCATTTCCAGGTATCAATGAAATTGGCTACAGAGTGTTCGACCATATAGTCCACATGGCCTCCGAGGGATAAGAGCACCCCACCCCTCCCCAGATCAGTAGTCCCAGCAACAGCATTAGAGGAAGAGAGAGGCCCTCAGCTGCTAAGGAGTCTTTGTCCAATTTGACCCCCCAACATACTGAGAATATCCCATCATCACGAGTCTCCATGCAGACCCCTTGAAGAAGGGGAGGCACTTACAGAGCCCAACCTTTCATGTACCATCAGTAAAGTACACTGTAACCAGCCCCCCAAAAAAATAGAAAGAAAGAAAAGGAAATACCGTGGTTAGGGTCAGCCGCATCTTAGTCCTCAAGGTAACCTCCTTTATTTCCAACATTTTAAAGAGGTCCTGTGCCGAGCATTTACTTAAGGCAATGTGTCATTTGATCCCTTGACTGTTTCTTTCATGAGCATGAATTGTGGATCCAAGCAAAACGAAATCTTTAACTTCAATCTTTTCTGTTTAACATGTAATCTAATGGTCCACCTGTGAGGATTTTTATTTTCTTTACATTAAGTTGTAATACATATTAAAGGTTGTGACCCTGATCTTCCTCAGCAAGTGTTTCAAGTCCTCCTCACTTTCAGCAAGCAAGGTTGTGTCAAATGCATATCAGAGGTTGCTTAATTAATCCTTCCTTCAATCCTGATACCATGTTCTTCACATAATCCAGCTTCTCTGATTATTTGCTCAGCATACAAATTAAATACGTGTGGTGAGAGAATACAGCCCTGACTCACTTTTCTTGATGTTAAACTCCCTCTCCTCTTAACCCTTAAAGCAAGGATGCTTAGTCTGCCTTGCAATGCTGAGACCAGTATCTATCACTTACCAAATGTTCAGGAAAGGTTTGTTTTATGAATTTCACAAGAAATAAAATTTCCCAAAGAACGTTGTGATTGCTATCTCAAATCCCCCATGCCCATGACAAACCTACCAGGAATTTCAGGCCTTGAGTACAAATATCTGGACCGTGGATTTGGGTATATATATGATAGGTCCCTTTTCCCACAGGTAGTGGACTGTGAGTGATAATGTGTCCATGTATAATTGTGTGTTGTGGATAGTTGCCCAATTGCAGGGTTGAATTGGACTAAGCTGACCCTCAATGTGAAAATGTGACCCATTCAGAAAAACCCCTAACCTGAGCCAATAATATTACATATTTCTGTAGATGAGCTCTAGTCTGTCTTCTTCTTTTACTGGATAAGCATCCATTATTTTAGTTCACTTTTAATATTCAGTACTGTAGCATGTTCTTCAGGAAGCTTGCATCAACACTGATAGCTCAATGTCAAGAAAATGTATGAAATTAATATAGTATAGCTGCATGTACATATTTATCACCAATGTTGGTTCACAGTCTTTCACTGCAGGTGAATGTGTTCTGTCATTTTATCATGGCAGGCAGTCACACAAGACTGTGTTTTTGCTCTGAGGGCCATAGGGCTGTTTGCCCCCCTTTTATTCCCAGCAACTCTTTTTCTCGCTTCTCTACTCTAACTCTCCCTGTATGCTGATGACAAAGAGGGTGCACAGTGGTATGTGACTCTGTAGGAAGCTTCTGAGCCATTTGTTGACTAGCTGCAGACATTGGACTACACTAGATTTGGAGGTAGTTAGAATTCCTTTTTATTCCAGCTCTGTGGCATTTAGGGGAGAAAGACTGAGCTCTCTACTCCCATGAACAGTATCCGAAAAACCCACAGGGGGTCTGTATGAGTTAGCATTGACTTGATGACAGGGAGTGGCATTTAGGTGTCTGGAGAATTTGAAGCCTAGATAAGAGGGTGTGTCTCACACCAGGTTTAGTTATTTAAATATCTACCAAGAGTCTGTCTCCCAGACGAGAATCATGAATTAGGTAGGAAGTTAGGCAGGTACGTGGGAACCAAAATAACAAAGGAAGTGAAGGAGAAACAACCTGTCTTATGGTTCTAAAATGGAAATTGAAAGAATTTTGAAAAGCATTAAAAATCCCTTCTCAGCAGGACAGTCAACTGAAAGTTTGACCTGTGCCCACCCTTACATAATCCTTACGAAGGGGAAGTATTGTATAAAGGAGATAGAAGTCCAGAGATGTTAAGTACCTTGCCTAAGGTTACCACCTCACATTGTCTGCTGTCCAGTAGCCTAAGACTCCTATTCTGGGGTTCTTAAGGTCTGAACATGGCCTTGCCAACAATTCAAAGAGCCTTTGAGAAAAATATGGCATAACAATTCTACTTTTCTTCCCAGCCCTGTGTAAAATATCACCAAGAGCTCAGGCTAATCTGCAATTGAGGACTGGTGCTAGCAGACACCAGTGAAGACTAAGTGGGTTGTTTTGATAGATGCCTTTAAAAATTCTGTGAGGTCATAACAGATCTCCCTCTGGCCTTCCTTGCCCCTCCCTAACATCTCCCTGCACCTTAACAATCCCCTCCCCATAGTTAGTAACACATCTGCAGTTTTTTCCCCCCTGCTCAGTGCTTTCCAGAGCTTAAGAAAGCTAGAAAAAAAGAACTCAGTGAAGGGATTGGGGGTGGCTGCCCATTATTTAGTGTACAATGTTTCGGCCTTGTAGCCTAAAGGAGGCTAGCTCAGCAACTCAAACATATGGAATGGATTACGATTTCCCCCACATTTCCCTACTGGTTCCTCTCTGGTTGCACTAAAGCTTGAGACCACAGACACTTCTGAAAAGAAACCCAGCTTGGATGCTTGCTCACCAGTATCTGTCTCTCACTTTGTCTCTCTTATCTCCTTCAGACTCAACTATGGTGATTCCTGACTAATGGAGTCATGAGTGCCAGGAAACCTGAAGTTGCTTTTCCAGAAGGTACCTGAGTTGTCCCCATAACAATGGAGACCCGAAAAGATGAAGCTGCTCAGAACAAGGGAGTGGCAGCCTTTAAGGACACCCAGGCCCAAGAGGCAGTGAAAGGAGTCAAGAACAAAGCAATTGAAGCAAAGGAGGGGCCAGTGTCAGAACCATCCTCATCTGGCCCAGGTAGGCTGAAGAAAACTGCTATGAAGCTCTTTGGTGGCAAGAAGGGCATCTGTACCCTGCCTAGTATTTTTGGAGGGGGTCGAAGCAAAGGTTGTGGAAAAAGCAGCTCCAGGAAGGGTCTTAGCAAGAGTAAAACCCATGATGGATTTAGTGAAGCAGTTTGTGACCTTGAGGATGCTGCCAGTGAGGGAATTGACTTCACAGCAACTTTACCTGACTCACCCTGCAAACTTCCTAGCTCCCAGAGTGCCCTGGGGACTTTGGAGACAGGCTTCAGATGTAAGATGTTTGTGGCTGGAATCACAGAGAAAGTTGAGGCTGAGAAGGTTTCCTCTGTGCTCAAACCAAAGAAAGGCCTGAAAGGCTTTTTCAGCAGTATCCGCCGTCACCGGAAAGGCAAGGTCACTGGAACTGAGCAAAGTGAGCCAGGGCTTAAGGTACCTGAAGGAGCCAAAGCCAGAACTCAGGAGGAGGTAAGCTCATCTCCTCTTTTCCACTCTGAGGAGGCCCTTCCAGCTTCAAGCAAGGAAACTATCAAATCTCAGGATGTCTCTAGGTCAGAAGTGTCATTAGCAACAGAGACTTCTCCACAAGTTACTGAAAACACATCTTGTAAAGGTCCAGAAAAACCTATGGAGCTCTGTGCTTCAGCATTACTACAGCTCAAGCCTATTCTTGATGCCAGTGGCCCTGAGGAATCCCATAGTTCCGAAATAGGGAACAAGGGAGAGGTGGGGGAGATAAATCAACCGAGTGGCCCTGCGGGAGATCAATTGAGCCTCTTATTTGGGGATGTCACATCCCTGAAAAGTTTTGACTCGTTGACAGGTTGTGGGGATATCATAGCTGAGCAAGACATGGACAGCATGACAGATAGCATGGCCTCTGGGGGCCAGAGGGCCAACCGAGATGGGACTAAGAGAAGTTCCTGCCTGGTGACTTACCAAGGAGGTGGGGAAGAGATGGCCTTGCCTGATGATGAGGATGAGGAGGAAGAAGAGGAAGAAGAACAGGTGGAATTAGAGGAGGAAGAAGAAGTAAAAGAGGGAGATGATGACTTAGAATATCTGTGGGCAAGTACACAGATGTACCCAATGCCCAACTTGAACATGGGCTACCATCCTACCACATCCCCAGGCCACCGCAGCTACATGCTCCTTGACACAGTTCAGTCCTATCCTGGCCTACCCCCTGGGGACATTTTGACTCCACAGAGTGACCAGCAAGAGTCTGCCCCTAATAGTGATGAAGGCTATTATGACTCCACCACGCCTGGATTTGAGGATGATTCAGGTGAGGCCCTGGGACTTGTCCACAAGGATTGCCTGCCCCGGGACAGCTATAGTGGAGATGCCCTTTATGAGTTCTATGAGCTAGATGACAGTCTTCAGAATTCTCCACCTGGAGATGACTTCCTCTATGACCTTCATGGTTGCAGCTCTGAAATGTTTAACCCATTCCTGGACTTTGAGCACTTATCTTCTTCTCGGCAGCCTGAGACCATGGAGACAGAGGAGGAACGCCTAGTGACCATCCAGAAACAGTTGTTATATTGGGAGCTTCAACGGGAGCATCTTGAGGCCCGAAAGGCTCATGCCAGGGTGGCCCACAACAGGGAAGCCTTTGCCCAAGAAGCTTGTATTTGGGAACCTCATGCCAGAGAGGCCAAAGCTCGAGAGGCCTATGCTAGGGAGACCCATGCCAGAGAAGTCCGTGCTCGAGAAGCTCATGCCAGGGAAACTTGTGCCCGAGAGTCTCATGCTGTAGAGGACCAAGCCCATGAGGCCCACACCCAGCAGGAGAAGACCCTCATGGAATATCGAATGAGACCTTTAGGCCCCTCAGTGATGGGCCTGGTGGCAGGGGCACCAGAGACCTCTCATACTTCCTACCATGGAACCACTTCAGCTTTCCCTGCCACTGCAAGTAGTGAACCAGACTGGAGGGACTTCCGTCCTCTAGAAAAGCGTTTTGAAGGAACTTGTTCCAAGAAAGATCAAAGTACCTGCTTGATGCAGCTCTTCCAGAGCGATGCCATGTTTGAGCCAGACATGCAAGAAGCCAATTTTGGAGGGTCCCCTAGGAGGGCCTACCCTACTTATTCACCCCCTGAGGAACCCGAGGAAGAAGAAGTTGAAAAGGAAGGGAATGCAACTGTGAGTTTCTCACAGGCCCTGGTAGAGTTCACCAGCAATGGGAACCTTTTCTCCAGCATATCTTATAGCTCTGATTCTAATTCATCCTTCACTCAAAACCTTCCCGAGCTTCCTCCCATGGTAACATTTGACATTGCTGATGTGGAACGGGATGGGGAAGGAGAGTGTGAAGAGAATCCTGAGTTCCACAATGATGAAGACCTTGCAGCCTCCTTGGAAGCCTTCACAATGGGCTACTACCACAAACACACCTTCAACAACTACCGCAGCCGATTCTACCAAGGCCTTCCCTGGGGTGTGAGCAGTCTGCCTCGATACTTGGGACTGCCTGGCATGCACCCTAGACCCCCACCTGCTGCCATAACTCTCAACAGGAGGAGCCGCTCCCTTGACACTGCAGAAACCCTAGAACTAGAGCTTTCTAATTCCCACGTGACCCTGGACTACATGGAGTCTGATGAACTTCAGGCCCAGCAAGAAGATTCAGATGAAGAAGAAGAAGAAGAAGATGAGTGTGGCCGAGACAGTCCCCTGTCCCTTTATACCGAGCCGCCAGGGGCTTATGACTGGCTTACCTGGGCCCCCTTTCCTCTACCAGTCGGGTCAGGCCCTGCCTCGATAAACCCCAGCCTGTTGGATGGGCTTTCCAACCAGTCTCCGTATGGGCAAACAGCCTGTTGTGTACCTCCTGTTTCTGCGTCAGTGTCTCTTCCAGTACCAGTGTCAGAACCAAGGGCACCCCAGGAATCTAGGGTTCAGCCAGCTCGGCCTTCACATCTACTCCTGCCCATGGGCCCTTGCTATAACTCCCAGTCACAAACCTTGCAGGATGTGAGAGTCAAACCTCGAGATCGCCTGCTGCCTGTGGATGAGCCCATTTGTTCTATTTCTGAAAGATTCAGCCCCATCTCTCTGCCCCAAGTCAAGCCCGTGAGCATCACTCATGGCATCCCTCAGCTGCCTAGGATCCTGTCTGAGTCCCCACAGCATAAGTTCAGTCACTATGGAGTTTCCACCATTGACCTGTCAAAGGAGAGATTAAGCAGGATAACTTCCTCGCCACCAACTACTCCACTGTCATAAATGGAAACCCAGCTGAACAGTCATTAATTCCAGAGTAGGGAAATAGGGTATGAGCATGTGAGGATCAGGAATAGGGCAGAGGGGTGGGAGGGTGGGGATTTTAGTTTAAATTGGAAATCCTTTTCACTGAGCAAAGCTCCTGTGAGTTTTTGCCTTTGTTTTCCCACTTCCCCCTTCTATCATCGGTGACCACTTTTGACTTGGGTCCATCTTCACAGAGAGGCTACACTCCTCATTTTGCTTTTGGGTTTCTTCTTGTGACCCATTCAGAATTTGAGATGCCGTAATTTTATACCTATTGCAGTTGCTGAGTTACTGATTATATATAGCCTGTATTCTTAATATAGGTGGAACCCTTAGCATCCATCTCCACTGTGACCCTCCCCAGTGTATAAAGGACCACTGATGAGCAGCTAGGTCTGCATGGGCACTGCCTCCCTTTCAGGAATGGGGGGCTTGCTTGCTCTTAGCAATGTGAAATATGGTACAGATTCTCCTTACGCTTACTCCCTTTGACCTTGGCAGAACTGCCACCAATTGCATCAGATACCTATAATCTATCTCAACTAGACGTCCTTGAGTAGGACAAAATAGCATGCGTCTCACCTCCTATTTCTTTGAACTTTGTTATCATTACCAGATGGAGTCATTTTAACCTGGCTTGCCATAGTTTTAGATTGAAAAGCCAATCTCTAATCCCTTTAGTGAAGTGATCAAATTCTTCCAGTTGCCCACAGAAGACAAATCAAGATTATATTAAAGACAATGCCATAGATTCTTGAGCCCTGGAATGATAAGATTTATTATGTTTTCTTCTATTAAGCTTGAGTTGCAGATGCTTCAGAATTCTTATCCTATTTTTCCTCTAAAGGAAATTTTCATGATCTCATTACAAAGAACATATTCTTTCTATTGAGGTACTGAAAGGAAAGTAGGAGTTGGGGTCTTTGAAAGGTATAGTTCCTGGATGGTGCAAAGGTTGGCAGTTTAAACACACTCTTGAAGGATCTGCTTCCAAAAGATCACAAACTTAAAACCTTATAGTGCAGTTTTACTCATGATTCCACAGCAACTAAAAACAGCAGCAAGAAGAATAAGAATAGAAAAAGGAGGCCCCTTTGTTCCATCAGTAGGAGAGGGGATTTCAGATTTTGCTGAGCTCATGGTAACCCTGCTTTTTAGAAGAGAACGCTGCTCCCCTCTTCCAAGCATAACATTTCTGCACTCTTGAGTATCCTGTTGTTTGGACACAATATAGAGGTTTCAGGATTGGCTAGCTGATGGATCCAGAAGCACTTCTGAGACATGGTAGCAAATGCATCCCACAACTGATGTCCCAGGCTCCCTAAGAGCTTTTACCTTCCAATTAGCCAAATCCTTAGAATCAAAAAAGGACAGCTCTTCTTGAGAAGAACTCTTTCCCTCTGCCAAGTTTCTGGACTCTGATTAACATGGAAGTTGCATATTACACTGGGTTGGAAATAACAGTGGGGAAGAGCTTGCTGTCAGGAAGACATTGTTGCAAGCTAATCTGGTCAGGTTTAACTTCATTAATCATCAAAATTAGAGGGCTCCTTTTAAATATGGCAAATGAAACACTTTGTGCTTGGATATATTGACTTTCAGGTCGGTACTGTGCTTGGATATATTGAACCAGCCCACAAACATTTTATGGCTGACAAGAGAATTTTTGACAGGTTCAAGAATTCTTGAGAGGACAAGAGTTAATGTCATTCTTGAGGTTTAGTAACTAAGCTTTGGAATAGCTGTTATTGGTCTCCTGGGTCAATGTAACTTCATGAATTAATTGCCCCTTGGCCAAATTGGTCTTTGTCACCATTTCTCAGATTGGTGAACCTGGTGGAAGAAATAACTCCTGGAAGTACCACATGAGTTTGCATGGCACCAACACTACCTCAATGGAATCAGATCAACTTTCCAGGCTAACTGTGACTGACACTCCAAAGAAGTGCATCAGTTGAACCAGAAAATTAAAGAAAGCGAGAAAGGCCCTCCTCACACCAAGCAAGTATTACAGGGGAAAGGTGCTCATATTCCAACCATCTGGCTTATCAAAGTTGCCTGGGAAAGTGGGGCTGAAATCAGTTTGACATTTGGCAGCAAGTAAACACTCACCAAATGCCTTTATCACGGGAAAATTCACCTCTTGCCTCCTCTGACTTTGCTTGTCCTTCCGGGCAGCTCAAGCTCCTGTCTGCCTATGGACTGTGCCAGTCACATCAGGCAGTGAGCCATCACCGTATTCCAGCACCCACTGAAGAAAGAAAAATGTAGGTGGCCAGCTTTTGGCCAAGAGCTGAGAGTTATCTTCACAGGTAGAAAGGCAATAAGGCACTGCCTCAGGGGGGCTGTCAGCCCTGACACACCACCTAACTGTGCTTTGGATGATCACACAACATATAGTAGGACCTGTCTGAGTTCGTGCTTTGTACAGCATGACTGCCCACAAGTCCATCTGACCATCCATGGACAAGGTCCTCACCTGTCAGGGTACGTGGCTGTTGAAGAAGACTCCTTCAAATTTCACTCTTGATCCAAGAACTTCATGGCCAAGCATCAACTACAGCCTAGAGGAGTAAGGAATACTTGGCTGAGGATACATGGTGATTAGGGCTCATGGAAATATTGGGAGAACATCCAAACTCCATTCTGCCCCCTAAACAAGCTAGCTTGGTTAATAGCAAATATGAAGGGGACTTCAAAAAGTTTGTCTAAAAATTCCATTATCTTTCAATTCCATTATATTTCAATTCCATTTTCCATAAATTTTTATATCCCGTAGATATTTAAAGGTGTTGGTGTCATGCCTATCACCTTCTATAAAAGGAAGAAACTGACCACATGAACACCATGTCTCCATTCCAGGGACTTGGGATAATAATTTTGAATGTGGCTTCAAGAGAAGATGTGACTGAGATGGCTAAACTAATTTTGCTATCTATCCAGCAGGATTATCTAGTAGCAGAGAACTCTGATCTTGCTAATTCCTAGATGAGACCAGTCCTTAGGGTAGGGGAAGGCGGGACCAGTGGATGTGGATAGAGAATGCTGCCTAGCAGACCGCTCACAGAGCTGGGATGCCAGTTTCTCTCGGTGCTTAGAGCTTTCCAGGAAGCTCTGTCCTTGTGTTCCATTTAGAGCCTGCTCTGCCCATCTGAACTTAGCTTGTATACCAGACCATAAGTCTCCTGGGGCAAAAGGTTCAATAAACACCAGTCTTCCTCAATGCACTACCTAGGAGGGAAGTGGATTTCTATACCCCTTGTCCTGCTGCCCGTGATTTTCTTACCTGTGCCAGTGCCACCATTCCACTTGTCCTTGACCCTTTGTTATACTTACTAAAGGGAAGCTTCAGAGATTTAAGAGAGACTTCAAGTTTACCCACATGTAGGTTGCATCCAAGTTGATATATATATCAATTACCTATTTTTGTATTGTTTGCATTTTATATTCATGAGAGATGTATCAATGATTCTTTTCTTATATTTTTTATTTTTAAGCAGTGCTGTTTACAGTCTTAAACAAAACAAAGTCAACACAAAAATCACTGCTGCTTGTATAGAGGGCTGACACCTCAATTACTCCTGGCTCCCCCTTTTTCCCTCCTCCCAACTCCCATTGTATGGAACTGTTGGTCCTGTCCTCCATGATAAAGACTGCAGAAGATGCCCAGGTATTACAGACAAATACCAGGTGACTCAGGTATGTGAAACCTGGTAGACAGCATGTTTTTATGGCTTTTTCCCCCTTTGGGGCCCTTTCTCCCCCAGTGTGTAGACTTTTGGAAGTACACATTTCTTCCCCCCCACCCCTCTTTATGCTTTGTGCTTTTCTTTTATGATTAGAGTGCCTAGATTGTGTTTTCTGTCTTTTCTTTCTCCAAAGGAGTCTTTTGAAGAAATTTCGCACACATAGGGAAAGCAAAAACAAACAGAACAGAACACCTCATTGCCATCAAGCCAGTTCTGACTAGCCTGTCAGAGTAAAACTGTTCCTGTGGGTTTCCAAGACTATCTTTGGGGGAGTAAAAGCCTCATCTTTCTCCCATAGAATGGCTGGTGGTTTCAAACGGCTGACTTTGTCGTTAGCAGTTCAATGCAGAACTCACTATGCCATGTGGGGGTGGGGGTGGGGGTGTTCAATAACATACCCCTCTAAGAAACTGAAGAAAACAATAGTGATGATGCTAAAACTATCAGGAATTGAGAAAACCCTTGCGTAGGACGTTCTGTGAGCTCAGTTGATTGTGACATACACTCAGAAGAAACTGGGGAAATCTTTGACCCCCTCTTGCCGCTTTGGGAAAAGCTCTCTAATCCTTCCTCCATTCCCTCTCCCTCACTTTAGCGCACATATGCATGGTACTTTGGGTATTATTTAGGGTGATGGCTTGCTCTCCTGATGCCCCTTTTTCCAACCTATACTCACTCCAAAGGAGAAGTCCATATGACAAGAGGGTTTGTCTGTTGAAAGGTGGGCCATTAATGATTATTTTTGTTACTATTGGTGCTTATTTTCCTGCTGTATATAGGGCAGGGCGAGTAAACAGGAATTTATATTTAGATTATGTTAAATAAAATGACTGGGGAAAGGAGGGAAGAAATATATCACAGTACATCCCAGCCCATGTGTAACCATTCCTTCTTTCTTAGTGCAGAAAGGCCAGTGGGGGCCCTGGCTCTTCCTGAGCATTCCCTTCCCACATATCATGGAATCACCTGAGTTGTGAACTCTCAACTCCTAACTCGCACCAACATGTGGATGCGCTGCCTGTTTGTAACAACATATTTTTCTTTTGCTGAATGCTAATAAACTTTGGGTTCAAGAGGGATTCTCATCCCAGACTAGAGTATTGTGTGGTTTGTGTTATGCCTGTTACTTGTAGTGGTTAGATTCGCCCTTAAAGAGATGTTGAGTAATTAAGAAGGGAGATGGTTGGCATGGGTGGACAGGATTGTGGGGCACCCACAGGGGAAATAGGAGCCAGAACTGAAACAGAAGTTAGTGGAAATTTCAATTATCCATGAAAAACATATCCTGCAATAGTCTGTGTGGTTAAACCTTCTCCAACATATTCCCCACACTCTGATACCTACCACTTAAGTTCTTGGTCACTGCTACGGCCTGATGAGCACTTCTGAAATTAGCCTTAATTGATATAAGTATTAGTTGATATGAGACTAGTATTCTAGTCTTCCTAATAGCCAAGAGGCAGAGGTATAGACTCCTTACTGGTAGTTAAATTCAAAGGATGGTGGGACTATCAGAGAATAGGTCTAGGACCACTTATTTGACAGACACTAGAGGGGATATGTGGCTTCTGCCTCCGACTCCAGGACATCTAATCCTGTGGGTACCAGTAGTGTACCACAGCAACAACCTATTCATCTTGGGGTCCTATCCTGAGTTTCCAGGCTTGCCCTATCCTAGGCAGGAATAGCCTACTGTTACCCCTACAAAAATCTGATTTGCCCACCAAGTCAGGAGATAAGGAGAAAGTGATTGCTCATAGCTTCGGTTTTCCTAATTCAGACTCTTACTCTTGGCCTCTTCCAGCAAGGACATCTAGCAACTATGTGGAGCCTTCTCTATGTTTCCACCAACTCACATTTTCATGTCAGTACAGAAATAGCAGCTGTTTGAAAGTGCTGTGGACTGTGCTGCCCTAGTCTTAACTAGGAAGGCTGTTTGGGGCCTCTTCTTTGACCAGCAAAGAAGTTTGAAAACCTCTAAGATCCTATGAACCAGACATAGCCAATAAAAGCTAATTAGCAAGAGAAAAAATAGAGAACTTCCTGAGAGATGAATTGGCATTTCACAGAAAGATCTACCTTGGGCTGCTATGAAAGAAGGGTTGAATATGGTTGCTAAGGGAAGTTTTGATGTAAAGCTCTCTAAGAAGGTCTCATCAGATCTCTTGAGTATTCGTGAGTATTGTAGAGTAATGGAAGCCTGGGTTTCTGCCCTTTATTAATCAATTGGACTTGGGAAATCCCCTCTTATAGGTCTGCTTCCCATCAGTATTGGGTAGGTGCAGGCATAGATTTGTCTACACTAGTTCTTGGGTGCATTTCACTGGGTTACATCAGTGACCCACTGAACTTTAAGCAACTTGTGTTCAGCACTCCCAATCTTGATCCTGGCCCATTTGCCTTGTGGTGGAGTTTTACTATCAGTGTGTGTGTGTGTGTGTGTGTGTGGTACTCCATATGACATAAACCAATAGTATGGTTTAAAATCAGAGTTGTATCCTTTCACCATACATATTCAATCTATATGCTGAGCAAATAAAATAAGCTGTACTACATATAGGAGAATGTGACAACAGGATTGGAGGAAGCTTCATTGACAATCTGCAATATGCAGAAGACACAATCTTGTTTGCTGAAAGCCAAGAGGATACTGATGAAGAATAATGACTACAGCCTTCAGTACAGATTACATCTCATTGTAAGGAAAACAAAAATCCTCATGACTAGAAATCATAATAAAAAGAGAAAATATTGAAATTCTCAAGGATTCCATTTGACTTGGATACACAATCAATGCTCATGTAAGAAGCAGTCAAGAAATAAAAGTATGCATTACATTAGACAAATCTGCTCACAAAATCTACTTGATGTGTTAAAGAGCAAGAATGTAACTTTGAGGACAATAATTCACTTAACCCAAGCCATGCTATTTTCAATAGCCTCATATATATGTGAAAGATGAACAATGAATAATAAATAAGACTGGAGATTTAATGCATTTGAATTACGATGTGGGTGAAAAACATTGAAAGTATTGCCAGAAGAACAAATAAATCTATCTTGGAGGAAGTCCAGCCAGGGTGCTCCTTAGAAGTGAGGATGTTTGTCTCGTGCACTTTAGACATGTTATCAGGAGAGATTATGCTTGGTAAAGTAGAGTGTCAGCAAAAAGAGAGGAAGATCCTCAATAAGCTGGAGTGACACAGTGGCTACAACAATAGCAACAATGGTTCAAACATAACAAGTGTGGGAATAGTGCAGGACCAGGTAATGATTCCTTGTTGAGTTGTTACTTGCTGTGAGTTGGAGCCAAATCAATGGCACCTAACAACAACAAGAACGTACAACTCCAATGCAGGCCTTACTCCAAGGCAGATATCTTGGAACTAAGATCTTTTGGAGCTAACAACTCTTTCTGTTCTGTAATTGGTGGCGATTCTCTTGTGTCCCTGAGTAATATTTTGGAGAGGGACATTGGTGGAGGGAACTTTCTATGATCATCTTTAGATCTCAAGAAAGCTAACTCAGCTATGGTCAGATTGAATGTTGGGTTTGGGCTACACTGTCCTAGCTCCCTGTTTAGAGTATATGTAAACCCAACATATGGATATTTGTGCAAACCTTTTGGGAGATAGGTGGGGAAATTGATCTCAAGTATCTTGTGATTGAAGGAGCCAAACCCACTAGGATTTCCATGGAAGAAAGTTATATCAGCCTGCTTCTTTAAAGATATACAGCCTTGGATAGCCTATGGAGCAGTTCTTTGTCCTATAGGATTCTTATGAGTTAGAATGGACTCTACAGTGGGTTTGGTTGGGCTTACCTTGTGATTGTTAGGGCCACTATGGACAAGTTCCTAGCTCCCCATATCCTAAAATGCTTGCTAGGCTCTGAGCTTTCCTACTATGTTCTTCCCTCTTTGGATAATTCCTACTCATGTTTCTGGGAGTCACATCCAGCCAGTAAGAGCTAGTAACTTGCTACTTTACAAATTCCTTCCATTTCTGTTATCTTCTAAAAAGCTCTATGCAGGTGGAAAAAGCAGGTGATTTCATCCTCACCTTATACATGAGAACATGGAAACATGGAGAA
Source organism: Echinops telfairi (assembly GCF_000313985.2). Classification (NCBI taxonomy): domain Eukaryota; kingdom Metazoa; phylum Chordata; class Mammalia; order Afrosoricida; family Tenrecidae; genus Echinops; species Echinops telfairi. The sequence goes on along the minus strand of NW_022111323.1, from coordinate 4,080,475 downwards.
TTGAAATGACTCATAGTAGTATAGAACAACAACAACAAAAGAACCCAATTCATTGCTGTCAAATTCAATACCGACTCATGGCAATCTCATGTGTTACAGAGAACTTCTCCATCAATATTTCTTGGCTATAATCTACTACACTGTAACTACAGTAACTCTGTAGTAACTACATAGTCCCTGGGTGGCACAAATGGTTAAGCACCTGACTAGTAATTGACAGGTTGGCTGTTCAAACCCACGCTTAATTACCTTGAAAGTAAAGCCTGGTGGTTTGCTTCCAAATAGTCACAGCCTCAACAATCCTACAGAATGTAGTTTTAATAGATTCAATTGATTGGATGGCAGTGGACCTGTTTTATAATTTAACAACAGCAACAACAAACATTTTAAGAAAGTAATGGCCAGGTCCTTCTCCTACAGAGCCATTGGGTTATCAGCTGATTACAAAGTCCTTGCACCACCCAGACCAAAAAGTTTGTTGTCATCGAATCTATTCTAACAGAGATGAAAGGAAAGAGAAAAATTACTCCACAAGCTTCACAGGGGCTAAACATCTTTCTCTGTCCTATGAGATTTGTTTAGTTTTTGAGCTTCAGTTTTAACTCTAAGATTTTTTAAAATTTTTTGCAGGGGTGGGGGTTAGTAGGGTCAAAATCAAACTCTCAATATTAATGGTCATAGGAATCTTTTCTTAGACACAGAATAAAAACGAAAACAAAAACAAATAGTTCTAGTTTTCTATCTGTAGAAGTTGTGATATAAATTACCTGTGGGTGGGATAACTTTGGACAAGTCAATCTATCTGTCAAAAGACAGGAGTCCCCATTATGTGTCAGGTAGGACCAAAGTTTTGCCAGGAAAGCTGATGTTGTCGTCCTCCTATTGAAGATCATGGTCCTAACATTCAAATAATATCAAATGCCTGACTGAGCACAGACCACCTAAAATTACCTCCAGTTCTGGTGACGAGAAACCATACCTCACATTTGAAGGACATCCTCTGCGAACTTTGAGGCATAAATACAATGGCTAAGGACTCCATTTCCACCAAACTTGCCCCCAATCTTCCCCACCACCTCATGGAGTGTCCAGATCTCTGGATGATCCTTTAAGGATCAGGGTAATGTTCAGGACCTGCCGTTGCTGTGCATTCTTACAACCTGGGATAAACAGATAGAGGTGGGTCTCTTCTTGGGTCTATTTTTCAGTCTTGAGGATGCTTTATAAACAGCTAAGTAAGATGGCCGCTGGCTCAAACTCTGTTTCCCCAAATTCAAGGCTGTCTGTGTCCTGGCTCCAGCCTTTAAGCATCCCTGCTTTCTTCAGTCAGCCCAACTGAATGTGTTTAAAGTCGAGTTTTTAAAGTTGCCCCAGCTTCCAGTCATCAGCTCACGCAATTGTCTCTGGATGCCCTTCTCTCTCATCTCTCCACTCTTCCAGTTCTTGAATATTTTCTACAGCTTATTTACAATGTCACAATCTCCACAAAGCCTTCCCCCACGCATCCCCCCCACTCTAAGTACCTCTTTTGCTTTTGAATTCCCGCACACAATTTCTGTCTACCACTCACTTTTATCCTTGACTACCCTTTAAACATGTACAGCCATCATCTCTCTTTGTTACCTTCCTTGTAAATTGGAAAGGCACAGAAGAATGGAGTCCAGATCTTACTGATGGTCATATCTGTAGCAGCTAGTCCAGTAACTCCATGGCTTGGAACCGTGTCCTGCACACCTTAGACTTCCTGGGTATTATAGAGGGAGAGGACATGGATAACCAAGAAGACATCTTTCCCCAAATTTGTGCTTCAGAACTGGTTTTGATTTTAACTCTTCTACATATTGGGATTCATGTAAATGTCTGCACATTACTTAAAGGTTTGGCTTTAGATTTGGGAGGCACTGGAGGCTGAGGGAGGGTGATATCTGAAGACTTCATTGATGCTCCCAGAGTCCCAGGGACGGGAAGAGAAGTCCCATATTTGGACCGTACAAAACTTCTGAAATGGTCACATCTGCTCTTCTCGCTCAGGGATCGGGTGAGAGGTGCATGGCTGGTCTTGCCGTCATCCAGTCACAGCTCCTCATGAGGAAGTTCTGGCTTGCTGAGGACACCTGCGGATTCTTTACTAGGTTCTGGGAAAAGGTGGTTGCTCTACTGTCACCATGGTCCTGGTAGGGAAGGATGTTATTAGGGAAAGGGGCCCACTCTCCCCCCAAGTCTCTGCAGCCGTGGAGGTTCACTTCACTGTTGCCACGGAGATTGTTGTCATACACACAGACTGAGAGCCAGTGGAACGACTGGGTGAGCTCCTCCTGGGCATAGCTGAGGGAATTGGGCACATGATTGTGGTCAGAGCACTGGCCCTTCGTGGGGCTCTTGCAGTCCTCGTTCCAGTCCGTCTTCACATCATGGACAGCCCGTGAATACTAATCAATGTCGAACTGTTCTTCGCAGATGCCCAGACAATGATGGGTCAAGGTTTCGGGCCATATCTTGCCCTTCACCAGGTGTTATGAGAGGCTAAACCTCAGAACAGTAAAGTGCAAAGGGAAGTGTATGGGGAAGATCTTGGTGCTCCGCAGCACACAGCAAACCACCACGGTCTTGGTCTTGTAGCAGTGACCCTTGCGGATGAAGTGGAGGTCATACACGTTTCTCGGTGGGGGTCTCGGCATGATCATGTTCACATGGAGCCTGGTTTTCTCCACAATGTTGCGGATAGTGTGCTCATTCTCTTGCATCTGAAGCTCCAGGGGACTCCGAGTGCTATATGGGTCCTTGAACTGGAATGGGAGGCTGTTGCTCTCCTTGGTCAGGTGGTTCATGCAAATGAGGCACTGCATTTTGCCTTTACCCAGGTTGCTGATGGAATTGAGTTCCCGATCTTTTTGAAGATCTTGTTGAGTGGAGATTTTTCCTTGAAAGTCTAAACATAGAGGATTTCCGCCTGGCCCATGAGCCTGAGTTCGTCCCCAGTACAGAGGGTGATGTTGTAAACTTCCGTGTCTTCATTACATTCTCCTGCAGCAACCTTAACATTGAATGTTATTTCCTCCATGATGTACACGCGTTCAGGAAATGCTTTAGCCACCTCCTCTACACTGTTAAAATATTGCACTGGCTCCTTTATATCTCGGCCCTGCTCCAGCAGTTTAAATTGTCCTGTATAATGTACCAGAATCTCTATCTTAGGCCCAATGACATAGTGCCCCTCCTCCAAACTATGGGCAGTGATGGTCGTCCACTGACGGCATGAATGAATCAGAAGGTAGTCGTTCTCCTGCAGGCCTACTATGCATTCACCGCTGTCCAGCTGCGCTATCTGGGGCAGCCGGTAGGTGCTGACCAGCTGCTCGAGCGGAACGGCCACGGAGTTCCACTTCACATCCTTGAGGCTGCAGCCCAGTGAGGGTGCCGGGTCCATCTTCCCCGGCTGCTCCCTCCCCGCGCGCCCGCCGTCGGCACCACCGCGCCTCGGGAGCCGCTGCAGTTCGCGCTCCCTGTCTGGGGCCGCAGGAGACTCCGGGCAGCTCCGGCGGCGGGCAGCCAGGGGTGCGCCGCGGCTGAGCCGACCCAGGGGGAGGGGCCCTGTGCCCCGCTCAGCTGTCGCTGCGCGGCACGGCTGGGCGCCCTGGTCCCCTCACGCCCAGGGATTCGCAGCCGCTCGGCGGCCACGGACAGCGGCCGTCTGGGTAGCTTGCGGCTACTCCCGCTCCACCTCTTGCTCTGGCCGCGAGTCTGGGCTGCAGCCCACCCGCCTCCTCCTGCTGGGCCCCAACCTTCGAGCACGTGAGGAGGAGCCACAAGTCTGAGGAATGCCATAGCAGCGCTCCCAACACTCACTGTTACTGATCCACCCACCTGACTTCCCTGTACAGAAAAACATACCAAACAAAGACAGAATACAAAACAAAACAAGAAACTTTAGCAGCAACGACCAAGTAAAACAGAAAAGCAATAAAACAGGAAGCAAAAAAATTTTTTGAGCAGAAAAGTCTATTTTTTTAAAAGGCAGAAAAAATTCAAAAGAACCACAAGAGTGAACTAATGACAAGTTGTTACATTCTGACCTAACTACAGCTTCAAAAATCCATTTTAAAACGCTCTTTGTCTGATTTTAAGGCTATTCATATTCCTAGACTGTAGTCATTAAGGATTCACCAGAGACTTTATCCATATAGAGACCCTGCAAATTCATTTGGGGCATCCACTACTATCCATAACGTTTCACAAACTAGGTATTTAGAATTTAGGCTTTGGTGCTGTTCCCTCCTCTGTGTTTGGATTTTCTTATTCGCCATTTTTGGGTCACACAAGCTAATGTGCTTCTACTGTGTGGATTTAGCTGATTCCTCGATTAGATGGCTGCTTGTTTTGAGACAAGCCTTTAAGACGCTAGGAATATGCATACTTTTCTTGTTTCTTCTGATTTCTTCACCACACTTTATTATAGTACCCATATATTCAGTGCTCTCCCGAGGGCAAATACCAAGCAGGGCCATGTTGCAAGAACTAATTTTTCTTATATTAGGGCTATGATTAAGTGGGAGCTCAAAGTCCATTCATATATCTATGGTTTATAGCAGGGGACAGCAAACTTTTGAAATGGAAGAGCCAAGCCTACCCTGCAAAACAATGTTAAAATTATTTGAGAGCCATAAATATACTTTTACAAACAAATTTAATAACCATTATTTGAATTATATCCTTTGAGAATTTTCAATTTTACTTCAGAGCCACATGTATGTACTGAAAGAGCCACATATAATTCTTGAGCTGCAGTTTGCAGACCCTTGGTTTAAAAATATCTCTGCTTCTGTTTAGAGACATCACAATAGTTTTATGTGAGTACATAGTACATTATCCTTATGTGGCATAAGTTAATTGCATTGATAATATCACTCCTTTAGTCCATGGTATATAATTTTAATAATCTGTTGAGATACATAATTTATACATGTGTAGGTTGGGCATCTTTTTAGACTACAATACATGAATTATTAACATGCACAGCTTTGAAACTTAAGTGGCTGGAAACTAGTTACACAAATCATGAGGACTGGAGATACGAACATACTTTCACTAACACTCATTTACAAAGGCAGAACTATGCTTGGTGGGCTAGCACATGTCACAAGAAAGCAGAAAGAGCATGAGAACAGGAATCAAATGTTGGTTCTGGATCACCATTTCATTGTGCACCCTCAAAGAAATAGGTCCTGACCAAACTAAAGTCCAACAACCACCAATTTCCTAACCTTGGGATAGTGAACATCTGCTTCTTCTGCATGTCAGCATTTCAATTTTAATTTCAAAGGAGTATTTAAGATACTTATATCTGCTATAAGTGAGTTTAAGATAAAATCCAGTTCACTTACTGGAGTTTCCAATTTGGGTCTTTCTGGTGTGGTCTATGAGAGATGTTGTGTACTTCAAACGGACAGAATTTAATGTCCCAGTTGTCTATAGCATGTTGCTTGGGTCACTATGGTAGCTACTTAATTTCATGTCAACTTGATAAATAGAGTGAAGGGGTGGAGTTTAACCTGTCAATCAGGTCATAACTTGATGCTTCTTGGTGGACATGACCTTCTTTTTTTAAAAAAAATCATTTTATTAGGGGCTCATACAACTCTTATCACAATCCATACATACATCAATTGTGTAAAGCGCATTTGTACATTCATTGCCCTCATCATTCTCAAAACATTTCCTCTCCACTTAAGCCCCCGGCACAGGACATGACCTTCTTATGAGGATTTTGGGAACTTCTTCTCTTTCTCCCTGGAGGAGGACCACACTCTATCTCTTTGCTTCACTTTCCTGTTGTTGAGACACTCTGAGAGAATGGAAGAGCCCTGTGGAGACCTGCACCAGTGCTGAGATGCTTCCACCACCAATGGATCCACAAGATTTTCACCCAGAGGCCTAAGATCTTCCTGTATTCGGCATCATGATGAGTGGCCATGTAAGTCTGAAGAAGAATTTATGGACTAAGTTTATGGGCTAATATCGGACTCGTGGACTTGATCTGGACTGGGCTGGGATTTTTTCCTCATTATACAATTGCCCTTTGATATAATGCTCTCTCTTACACATATATAAGTGTCTCTGGATTTGTTTCTCTAGTCAACCCAGCCTAACACAGTCACCAAGGGTTTGATAGAAACTAGATCAAAAGTGCCCAGTTAGGAATATAATACTAAATGTATTTTCCCCTTGGTGGTCTATAGAAGTAATGTTAAGTGTTTTTCTCAATAGCTAATTGCCCCACCTGATTTACCCACCATCCAAAGTGCAAATGCTTTCTCCGATGCGGACATGTGTTCCCCTCCTCTTGATCTGAGTTCCCACTAGTATTTACTAATTACTCTTGTAAGAGTGTCTGTTGATTTGGAATGATCAGAGAACACTGCTATATGGAAGAAATAGATTGATCTTCCTCTCCCTACAACATGGGAAACGGACCTCATCTTGAAGTGTTCTTAAAGATGTTCAAATGAGGGGATGATATATGGTTTATGGAAAATAGGTATGTACACTATATCATTGTTTGTGAGGCCAGATTAGAATAGAAAAGTTAGGAGAGCAGAAGACTGCCTCTGTCTTGGTTTTTATCCATATAGTAATGGACTCATAGAATATTTGTCCTTTTGTGATTGGTTAACATCACTCAACATAATGGTTTCCAAAAACTACTTAACTCCTTTAATGCACACCACAGCTGTGCCTCCAATTCTTTAATGACACCAAGGGCTGCCTGAGTTCCTGACAAGTTTTCTTTATCTACAAATTCCATGCAGATGGGTTCATAGGGGTTCATATGGTATACATAATCATCACTTCACCATGAGGCTCACCAGGGCCTCTTTCACCATGGTAACACACACTTTAGCTTCCACTTGTTTCTTAGATATAATGGTGTTGGCTTCTTCTATAGTCTTCTCTAACACTTGCTTCACTTTTTCATTTTGTGCTTGTCCATTCCTTCAGACAATATCATCCTTCTTGAATACTGAACTTCCACTGGGTATACTCTTTTCTTCCCATTCATCCTACGGCCTCAATTCATCAATCAGCTCATAAGTCAGTTCTGGCATATTGGGAGGGAGAAGTATACCAAAGTCTGCTAATTCTTGCATTTCATGAACTCTTCCAGCTCAGTGCTCCCTGGAGCCTGCAGCAGGAACTGACTGCCATCGCCCCCCTCAAGTTTTCTTGGTCTTTTTTGAGTTTTTGTTATTTGTTCTCTTATAGGGTCTATAGATTTTTCTTCAATCTCACTAATTCTGGTTTCTATCTGTTTGATTCTGTTTCTCTGTTCTTTTATAATATTATGGAATTCTGTTATCGTAGTGTTTGATTGTTGTGTTTCTGTTTGTACAATTTCTTGTAAGTCATGTAGTGAGGTTTCTTGAATTTCTATTCTTTCACTTTACCTTCAGATACTTTATTCATCAGTTGTATGAGTGCAATCATTATTATTTTAAATTCTTTTACTGGTAATTCCTTAACCTGTTTAAATTTCAGGTATTTTATTTAGATAGGGTTGGTTTTCAGTTATTTGTGTCTCTATTTCTCTTTTTGTGTGTGTTTGGAAATCAATATTTTCTGTAGTTTCCTCGCCAATTTGGAGTAGCTATTAGGGGTGATAGGGAGATGGGGATGTGTGGCTTTATTTAACTGTTAAGTGGTGCAATAGAAGTGTGGTAGGCAGTTTATATTAACTATCTGAGGGAATGTGTTAGAGTAAGTGCTAGTGGGGAAATCAAAGAGTAGTAGAAGGAGTGTTAGAGGATGGGGAAAGAAAAAATCATGACAAAAATGGAATTATCAGTAGTGTTAATTGGTAACTTAAAAGAAAGGCAATAAGACAAAACAAAAGCAAAAAAATGTTGCCTTGTTTTTCAAGGATGGAGGAATGGATAATAATGTTTGCTAGAAAAAAATAAAATTGTAAGAATAGTATCAACTTTGGGTTTATGAGGATGAGATAGAAAGAGGAATTGATGAGAAGAAAGGAAAGAGAAGAGAGAAAAGGGAAAGAAAAAATAGGCAAAAAGACTATGGAATAAAAGGTAAGATATTACAATTAAAGAAGGAAAGACCAAGGCATAAATATATTCAAAATACACATAGAAAAAATACTAGCGTAAGAAGTATTTTTGCTACTAGTTCTTTGCCCAGGTGCTTTGCCTCTATGCTGTTACTTGCTTGTAAATCAATGATGTGTTGAGGGACTGTTAGGCAGCTAAATTAGGGACAAAAAGAGGGAAGGAGGTTTGTCCCTCTGATGCCTGTAAAAGGTCATGTAATAGGGTTGGAAATAAATCAGGCAACTATTTGGACACCGATGAGGAAATGCAGAACTGGGCAGGAGCAAATTAAGCCCCCTAACACAGGTGTAACTTAAAGCTAAAGCCACCTGGGCCCATAACATCACACAGGTGGGTCTGAACTCAGCCACTGGAATTGGCCAATACATTCAACCATGGCTCCCCCAGCCAGGGGGTGGGATAGAATAAAGGCAGGGAGCATGACCTGGCATGGTCTTTTGGACTCGTGGCCTCTTAGTCCCCAGGGATTCCCCAACTTAGCACATATAGGTGTTCTTTTTCATGTGGCTTGTTTATGCCTAGTTGTGAACCCCAGCACGGTTTACACATGACTTGGCATGCTTTCCAGAAGTAGCGTGTGCCCTGTTGAGACTGTAAAACCAGGAACTTTTCCTTTCCTTCATAAAAACTCACTTGGATTAGAAAAGTGTTCCTGCACCATGAATTCTTTCAACACTGTGTAGCAATAATTGAGGTATATCCCACTCCAGAAACTTAAGAGTACTAGAAAACAAAACCAAAAAAACCCCGTAAATTTAAAGCAAAAAAATAAAATAATCATAATGTATATGATATGTATATTTTTGTCCTTATGTAGACCAACAGATCAGGAAGTCCTTCTTAAAGATGGATTGTAAGATTAGCACACCAATTTGTGTTACTACATGGACAGCCCCCCCCCCCCTTCCCACAGAAGAATTCACTTCAGAGGGCAGCACTGAAGCTACAGTTCAGGGAGAAGGTCATGTCTGATAAGAGTACACAGGAGCAAATGAAGGGGGAGTGAGAGAATGTGGAGCACACCCTGGCCCACCAAGCCTTGAGGAGGATATTCCTGCTCCGAGCAGCCATTTCACAGAAAGGACCATAGGACCGGTCCCACCACGAGGCACAATGTACCTCACTGACCCATAGCACTACTGGGGATAACACTGGAGACACAGTGTAGGAATTGTGCCCAATCTGACCCCACCACACCGAAGAGAAACACTAAGGGCATGCAACAGAACAGCAAGGGGAGCAGACCAATGCTGTTCCTGGGGAATACCAACAATAGACTGTGGGGCCGTGGCATGGCATCCCATCAGACACAACTGGGAAACACTCCTAAAGGTCAGCAACATACCTTAAATTATTTATAGGCTTTTTGTCATTGGTTATTTTGTTGTTGTTTTATTTTGTTGATTTGTCTTGCTCTGTCTTATTTTTGTGCATATTATTATCTCTGCATGACTATCTAGATAAGATAGGTGGGATAAACAATCTGGAGGGGAAAACACAGGATGGAGGGTTCTGGGGGGACATGGGAGAGGGGGAGGCAGGGGAAAGGATGTGGGTGTTAACAAGCCCAGGGACAAGGGAACAACAAGTGATCTAAAATTGATGGTGAGGAGGGCCTGTAGGAGGGCAATGTCACTGAGAGAACTACTGGAACCCAAATGAAGGCTGAATATGATCGTGGGACCAGAGGAAAGTAAAACAAAATAAAGGAAAGAACTAG
>NW_022111323.1:4066276-4069273 GCF_000313985.2 Echinops telfairi | reverse complement strand
GGTGGGGGAGTGAAGTCTATTGCTGCAACCTCCCTAGGTGGTCTAGGAGGGGGTATGAAGCAATAGCCTACTCAGAAGGCCAGGTTGCTTATCTGAGAGGCTTGGGGTAATGTCATGGGAATTGGTCTGTCTCACACACAATTACTCTGCCTATGCTTTGTAAAACTATGATTGCAGTTTCTATTAGTATTTTTATGCTAATAAATTGCTAATGGTCTAGGTGTATGTTGTCTGCCAACCGATGGAGAGAGGAAAAATATAAAGAAAATAGCTGACAATTGGCCATGATTTTTGGATGTGTTAAGATGGGCCATGAAGAGCCTTCAAGGACAGGGTATTAATTTTGCAGAGTGGAACAACTGGCAGATTGCCTGCTCAGTCTGTCCAGTGCCTCAGCTGAAAGCGGCCCTGAACTCAGGAGCTTATTTTGGTCCTTGTCTCTCAAATTCCCTGTTTGTTTTGTAACACAGGTGATGCAGGTCCTGCTTCTATTGTTATGCTAATGTATTGCTAATGAGCCAGGTATGTGTTTTCTGGGTAGGGGGTAGGAAATCCGGAAATGACCTCACATTTCTTTTGCTTTAAAATGGGGCTGTGCAGAGCTTTATTTTTGCTATGGGGTTGGAGCTCCCTGTGTGGCGAATCAACTATTTACACCCAACCCGGTGTGCTCTGTAGAGTTATCCCTAAGTGGATTCCTAGGCTGTGCTACCCTGATATCCGGACATACTGCTGCAAGTGGGAAATAGGGCTCCTGTGTCTTGGGGTGACAACCAAGACTATTGCACTATCTTCTTCAAGCTGTTCCTGGACTGTCCGGAGAGTTGGGGATCAATGACAAAGGGAATGACTTCTGGACCAGGAAAAGTCAATTGGGAGAGTTGGGGAGTTGAGCTCCTCTCGGTTGTCCAATAGATCAATGACAAAAGGAAATCTATCAGCAGGCATTGCTGAGTTTTGATTTTAATAAATTTATTTCTACTAATTTTTATGTAGCAAATTATGTTGTGTTAGTGTAGGATATCCTTTTCCATGGCCCCTGTATGCCAGTCTCTGTGGCGTTCCTCCCACAGGTGTTACTCCTCAGTCCCCATCTTCTCATGTGTTTCTTTAATGAGTTTCTTTTGTGATTATATGTCTTTCTTATAGAGTGTTGTACTGAAGTCTTTCAATATTGTCTATGTGCTGATTTCTATCTTCAACTCAGTGGGGATTTGGTTGATGTATTTTGAGGTTCATATATGTTAATTATGGTTATTACATTTTACTTTCATATTATTCCTTTAATCACTATGTATTGTCCATTTTGTCTCACATTATGCCATTTACCCTGAAATCTAGTAGAGATTAATATTACTAACAATGATTTTTTTAATTCAAAACTAGATTATGTGTTACAAAATAATTTAAGTCACTTTCACTTTTACTCCTTTTTTAACCACTCAGTCTAGTCTCTAGTGCTTACATCTGGTGTGTTAGGAATTTGGGGGATTTTCTTTCTCTCTTTTTTCCTCTTTAGTTTGTGGAATATAACACATACTAGGAAAACCATACTATATGTAGTTACATAGCCCATCTAATCAAAACAGTCAGTTTCCCATACCACCTGGGGGTGGGGTGGGTTCTTTTCTTTTTGCACACACACCCCTCCTCCCCTTCATGTTCTTTCCCTCTCACCCATCCTGGTCTCATCATACTTTTTAGTCTTGTCCTTGGCTGTGGAAACAATTTTTAATTTTCTTATTCCCTTTATAATAATGATGTCATAAAATATTTAATTTTTATAAGATTGACTAACTTTGCAGAGCATAATTTCTTCCAATTTGCCCATGTCATGAAATAATATCCAATTATGAGCATGTACCAAAGTTTTGTTATTCATTTCTCTACCGATGGTTTTTGACAGTTTCCAATATTTTGATATAGAAATTGCTGTAATAGACATGGGTATGGATATATATGTTCATGTATTGTTCTTTATTTCTCTGGGGCATATACCAAGTAGAGATTGCAGGATCATAATATATTTGTATTTGCCTTTGTTTACAGAAGTGATATAGAGTTTTCTATTGTAGTTGTACAACCAATTGCAATCCCATCAGCAATGTATAACTGTTCCAAGCTCTCCACATTCTCTCCAGAATTTATGGTCTGTTTTTGTTTGTTTGTTTTTAATTTTGCTAAGAGTGTCGATATGCAGTGATATCTCATTATTGTTTTGATTTATAGTTCGCTTATAGCTACTGAACACAAACATTTGTATATATGGTTATTTGCCACGTGGGTGTCCTCTTCAGTAAACTGTCTATTCATGTTTTCTGCCCATTTTAACTGTTTTTTTTATTTCTATTTTCCTTATTAAAGGGTTGTAGTTTACTATCATTGGAAAGTAGTTTTCCTCAGTCTATGGGTTCTCTTTTCACTCTTTTGATGTACATAAAATGTTTTATATTTAGGAGGGCTCGGTGCTCTTAGGATGTCTTTTATAGTATAGGCATTCTTCCCTATGTTTCATACTATATTGGGGACTTCTGGGAAGATGGTGATGGAGTGACACATACCAGAGGGACTCCGCAGAATCCAGCCCAGGAGAGTTGCTTAGAGGGAACTTTAACACAACTGGAACACAGTAAGATCATCATAAATATAAGTAGGCACAGACCCACGGGGTTTTGAGGAGCTTGGGGCTTTTGGCTTACCTCAGTGGAAGCCGGCTGGGCTTGACCTTGGCCCTGTCATTGTCTCTGCCAGAGCTGGGACCATTTGGAGTCCGTAAGGGGATTTGGTTTCAACACAGCCACAGTTTACCCCTGCCAGCCTCAGGGCAGGAACAGGACCCTTGAAGCTCCATGGGCAGGGTTAGAGGTTCAGCTACACTGTAGCTTTTGTTTATATCTCTGCTCTCTATTCTCCCACAGTCTGGGAGGCCTGCGCAGGGGCTTTTTCTCAGCACAGCCAAAGCTTGCCACCGCCGCCTCAGGGTGTGGACTAAACCCT
>NW_022111323.1:4062488-4065374 GCF_000313985.2 Echinops telfairi | reverse complement strand
CATAACAACATACATAGAAGAAGCAGACATTGAGCTGCCACAGACATTTTCAGAATGCTACTTGGAGTCATACAGTATATGAGGGAAACAATACAACAAAAGGATGAAAGGATAGAGGAGATAAAGGCCATACACCAAAGGGAAATACAGGAGCTTAGGGATGAGATAACAGAAACCAATAGCAGAAACACAGAGCTTGAGAATCGACTGGAGGAATCAGAAAAGCGCATCAGTGACTTGGAGGACAGCCAAGGAGACTTCAACAAACGTGAATAAGAATCTAAGATCATCAGAGAAGCTGAAGAAAACCTAAGAGCTATGTCTGACGCTATGAAGCGGAACAACATTAGAATTATTAGCATATTTGATACTATATTTCTGCCTTGTATCAGGGCCCTAATCCCTAATTGTTTTCAACAGGTTGTCCTTATTATTCTAGGGTTTGAATTTAGGACTTTTTGTATGTTGATCTTATAGCCTGCTATGTTGTCAAAATTTTCAATTAGTAGAGGGTTTTTTTCACTTTAAAGTTTAAAAAAATTATTATTAATTTAGGTTTGATACATATCATAACATTCCACAGTTCAATCACGTCAAACAGTATTTTACAATTGCTACCACAATCAATTGCCAAGCATCCTTTTTCTTTCTGGACTCCTTGACATTATCTCCCTTTTACACCCTCCCCTTCTCCACCACTGTACCCCTGAAACCCTTATTTTACTTGCTGACCCTATAGGTTCATCAGGCTTGAGTTTCATATAATGAAAAGAAAAAATTTAGAAGCAGCAAGAGAAAGGAAGACAGTCACATTTAGGGTGCTCAGATAAGAATATGCTCAGATATATCAGCAGAATCCATGAAGAGAAGGCAAGAATGGAGTAACATTTTCCAGAAATTGAATGAGGAAAAACACCTGCCCAAGATTCCTCTCCCCTGCCAAATTATCCATGAAGATAGATGAAGAGTTAAGGGTCTTCCAGGACAAGGAAAAAGTCAAAGAATATGCCATATGACAACTAATGCTGTGAAAGATTCTCACTGACAAACAATGATCAGAGGACCAACATCTACCAAGTGCAAGCAAGAGACCATCTCCATCCACAAGCCAATGTGACATCAATTACCAAGATAACATGGCCTCAGAGGGAAATGAAGACAAAAGTGATGCCCCACACACAAACACAGCACACTGATATACAGGGAGAAAGGAAAACACCCAAAACAAAAGGCACACAAAGACAGCAATGAATCCATAGATCATGATAATAACTCTGCATTCCAACGACCTCAATTCACACAATAAAAGAGAAAGGCTAGAAGTCTGTCTCAGAAAACATAACCCATACATCTTAAACACGGACAAAAATAAACTAAGAATAAAAGGCTGGCTGAAAATATACCAAGAAAATGGCAATTTAACTAAAGCAGGTGTGGCATTCCTAATCTCTGACAAAATTAACCTCAAGATTCAAACCCTAAAAAGAGTGAAAGAGGGAGAGTATATAATGCTCAAAGGATAAGTAACCCAGGAACCAGTGAGCATATTAAATATGTATACTACTAACATTGGACTGGCAAAATTCTTCAAACAACTTATTCAAAAGAAATCACAAACGCAGCAAAGTAAGTGACTTTAATACACCACTACCAGAGAAAGATGGATCACTGAGAAAGAAGCTCATCAAGAAAGCTACAGAGATAAACAATTCCATCAGGCAACTGGACCTGATAGACATTTATAGAGCTTTGCTTCCAAACGCCAAAAAAATCACATTCTATTCATGTGTACATGGCTCATTTTCAAGAATAGACCACATGCTGGGACACAAGTCAATACTGAGTAAATTAAACCACATAATGATTACTCAGTTGTCTTTCTCACATTACTATGCCATAAAGCTGGAGATTAGTTAAAGGATGACCAGAAAAACAAGGACAAACAATTGGAGGATGAACAACGATCTTCTAACACATGAATGGGTACTGGCCCAGATTAGAGAGGAGGTTAGGAAGTCTCTAGAAACTAATGAGACGGAGAATACAATGTATCAAAATGTATGGGATACTGCAAAAGCAATTATTAGAGGTAGCTTGATATCAATAAATGCATTTATGAAAAAAGAAGAGAGACTTATGACAGATACACTATCAAAAAACCTCCAGAAATTAGAACAGAGTCAACAGAAAAACCACTTCAATAGCAAAAGAAAAGAAATAATAAAAACCAGGGCAGAGTTTAACTAGTGGGAAGACAAAAGAATGATACAAAAGATTAATGCAGCTGAAAACTGGTTCTATGAAAGGATCAAGAGATTTGACCGATCACTGGAAAACCAAACCAAGGACATGAAGGAGCAAATATCAATAGCCATGATGAGGGATGAAACAGGAATTATAACAGACCCCAATGAGAATAAAAAGATAATCACAAAGTACTATGAAAGACTATTCTAAAGAACTCAAAAATGTGGAAGACATGGACAAATACTTGGAAAAACAATCCCTCCCTAGATTATCTCAGATAGAGATCAAGAACCTCAAGAAACCCATAGCAAAAGAAGAAATAGATAGAGTTATTAAGAAGATACAACCAAAAAAGAGCCCCCAGACCAGATGGCTTCACAGGGGAATTCCACCAAGCATTCAGGGAAAAGCTGACACCGATCCTCCACAAATTATTTCGGAGTGTAGAAAAGGATGGCAAGCTCCAAAACTCTGGCTGACTCTCATCACTGTGGTGCCCTGCAGGGTCCCCAGCGCCAGCTTCTAAGCCTGCCCCAGCCTTTTCCAGCCAGCATAGGAGGCAGGCGTTGCAGCTGGTCCCTCCCTCAGTCCCCCTTGGGGCCCTAGCGTTTACAGCTGGTGCAGGATGCTCACTCCAGT
>NW_022111323.1:4060168-4061948 GCF_000313985.2 Echinops telfairi | reverse complement strand
CCAACCTTGGCGCACTCACTGAGGCTCCAACCACCACTCCAGTCTCTGAAACATCACATCACTGCTGGTCACTAAGCCTTCTGGGAACTCTGCCTAGACAGCAGTCTGACCATTCCTTATAGTATGTAATATGCAGCCGCCTGAAAATTCCTTAACAGTAACGCAGATAAGGGCCCCCTGGCCTCCCAGAAATATGATGCCTATGAAAGGATCGAGGAAAAATCAACAGACAACATCAGTCCCAACAAAAAACCCCAGAGAGACAAAATAGAGTAGCAGAGCTAATGTTTCTCATAGAAGAAACAGATAAAGATCTGCCACAGAATAAAATCTTTAGAAATCTGGTCGCAGTAATACAGGAGCTGAGGAAAGCAACCAAGAATAAGGATGCAATAATAGAAATGAAGTCCACAATAAGGGGGATGAAGTCCAAAATAGAGGGAGTGAAGTCTATCCATCAAATGGAACTGCAGGAGCTGACAGATGAGGTATCAGAAGCCACATGCCAGGTTACAGAATTTAAGATTTGGCTTGAGGAGTCAGAGAACCATATCAGTGATCTCACAGACACTCAAAGGGATCTAAGCAAGCGAGAAAGACAGTCATGTAAGAAAATTAAAGAAGCAGAAGATAACCCGAGATCAATGACAGATGCTATGAAGAGGTATGATATTTGAATAATCAGTTTACCAGAGGACAGCATACAAGTCGACAGCCAAGATAGCAAAGGAATTTCTGGAAGAAAACTTTCCCACCCTAACGAGAGAGAACCAGGCGCTCAAGCAAGAAGCAGACAGGACGTCAGCTAGACTAGATCCAAAGAAGAACATGCCAAGACATGTAATAGTAAAAATATCCAACTTTGAGAAGAAAGAGAAAAATTTATGAGCAGCAAGAGAAAGGAAGAACATCTCATACAAAGGACCGAAGGTAAGAGTATTCTCAGACCTATCAGCAGATACCATGAAGAGGAGGAGAGATTAGAGCAACATCTTTCAAAAGCTGAAAGGAAAACACGCCTCCCCCAGAATCCTGTACACTGCCAAGTTATCTATTATGGTAGATGGTGAGATAAGGGTCTTCCATGATAAGAAAAGACTCAAAGAATATGCTGCAAGATACCCAACCCTACGGAAGATACAGGCTGATTCACTATGGCCAGAGGATCAACCTCCACCACGAACAAACAGGAAACCACCATATAGCCCATTTCCATCTAGAATCCAACATGACAGCAACAATTACCAGGACAACAGGGTGCCAGAAGGAAAATAAGACAAGATAGAAACTCTTCACTCAAACACAGCACACTGATATGAAGGGAGATAGATAGGTAAACACCCAAAACACAAAACAGGGTATGACAACTATGAATCCACAGATAGTGATAATAACTCTGTATACCAATGTACTCAATTTGTACATTAAAAAATAAGGCTGGAGGACTGGCTCAGAAAACATAATTCATCAATCTGTTGCCTGAAAGAGATGCATCTTAAGTGCACAGACAAGAATATGCTAAGGATAAAAGGCTGGCAGAAAGTATACCAATCAAATGGTAACTCAAAAAAAGCAGGAGGACTATCCTAATCTCTGACAAAATCGACCTCAAGATCCAAACCAGAAAAAGAGGCAAATGGGGACACTAAATAATACTCAAAGTTTCAGTAAACCAAGAAGCATTTAGCATATTGAATATTTATGCACTTAATAATGGTGCGGCAAATTTCGTCAAACTATTAAAAAGATGAAAAAAGAAATCATGGACTAAATAATAATA
>NW_022111323.1:4056644-4059472 GCF_000313985.2 Echinops telfairi | reverse complement strand
ATTAACAAAATAGATAGACCGCTGGCAAATCTTACCAAGGATAGAAAGGAGCAAACATCAATCGTCAGGATGAGGGATGAAACAGGGGCAATAACTACAAACACCAATGAGATTAAAAGGATACTCACAAAGTACTATGAATATCTGTATTCTAATGAATTCAGAAACATGGAAAACATGGATAAATATTTGGAAAAACAGTCTCTCCCTAGATTATCTCAGACAGAGGTCAAGAACTTCAAAAAACCCATAAAGAAAAAGAAATAGAGAGGGTCATCTAGAACCTACCAGCAAAAAAATCCCTAGGGCTCGATGACTTCACAGCAGAATTCTACCAGGCATTCATAGAAGAGTTGATAATGATCTTCCACAAAGAATCCTATAGCATAGAAAAGGATTGCAATCTCCCAAACTCATTCTATGAAGCCCGCACAGCTTTGATACCAAAATAGAGCAAAGACCCCACAGGTATAGAGAATTACAGACCGATATATCTAATGAACATAGATGCAAAAATCCTTAACAACATATTGGCTAATAGAATACAAAAAGTATATAAAACAAATAATCCACCGCGAGAGGTAGGATTCATCCCAGGGATGCAGGGATGGTTTAACATCCGAAAATCCATCAATATTATACACCACATCGAGAAGAAAAACGATAAAATCATAGGATAATATCCATAAATATAGAAAAAACATTTGACAATATCCAACACCCATTCCTAATTAAGATATTCATGAAGATAAGATTGGAAGATAAGTTTCTCAAGCTGATGCAAGCTATTTATGAAAGGCCAATGGCCAACATCATAGTCAATGGAGAAAAGACAAAAACAATCCCACTGAAAAGGGGTACAAGACAAGGATGGCCCTTTCCCCACTTATATTCAATATCGTTCTAGAGGTTCTGGCTAACAACATAAGACAGCAGAAGGACATCAAATGGATGCACAAGGGAGAGGAGGAGGTGAAACTATAGCTATTTGAAGACAACAAGATCCTGTACAATGAAAACCCCAGAAGTTCCAAAACAGGAGTACTTACAGCAATAGAGGAATATGGAAGAGTGGCAGGATACAAGATCAATAAACAGAAGTCGGTAGGTTTTCTATACACATCGGACATGACCATGGAACAAACTGAATTATCTAGGAATATATTTAATCAAAAAAACCCTAATGACCTATACAAGGAAAATTATAAGACCCTACTACAGGAAACCAAAAACGACCTCCACAAATGGAAGAACATTCCCTGCCTATCGATTGGAAGGCTTAACATAGCAAAGATGACAATCTTACCTAAAGAACTTTACCAGTTTAAAGCTATACCAATTCAAATGCCATCTCATGTACTTTGGGCATATTATCAAGAGAGACTAGTTCCTGGAAAAGGACATCATGTTTGATAAAGTAGAGGGGCAGTGAAAAAGAGGAAGGCCTTTGAGCTGCAACAATCAGCTTAAATATAACAATTATGAGAATAGCTCAGGACCAGGCAGTGTTTCATTCTGTTTTACACAGGTTCACCATGAGTCCGAAGTAACTCGATTTCACTACATGTAATAAAAAATTTAAATTACCTATATTTTGAAAAGGCTGACATCAATTTGCATTTTTGATCATTGTCTTGGGACAAAAGAATTCTGGGAAGACACCTAATCTTAGGAGCTTCTTAAAACAGGTTCTTCTCAAAGGGTGTGCTTTTTCAGGCGATGGGGAGTAGCTTGAGCAGCCTCCTAATTTCTCTCTTCTGTTTCCAAAACCAGAGTGGAATAGGATGGCTAAAAACATATATTTTCGAATGTGGTCAGAGCCTAAAGTTAGAGCAAGAGTAGAGGTCAAGGAAAGAAGAGGTTTAGAATGCCTAGTGGGCCTCAATCAAGGGCAACGTAGCAGCAAGGGATTACAAAACCCAAATAAAGGCCGAGCATGATGGTGGGACAAGAGGGAAGTAAAAAGAAATAGAGGAAAGAACCAGGAGACAAAGGGCATTTATAAAGGTCTAAATAAAGGCATTTACATATGTAAATATATATGTAATGAGAGAGGAATAGAACAACGTACTCATATCTACATGTTAAGAATTAAATTTGCAAATGGACATTGGGCCACAACTCAAGTATTCCCTTAACACAAGAACACTTTGTTCTAACAATCCAGCATTCTGTAATATTCACTTTCCCAACACGATTGCTGAAGACAAAATGGGTGCATAAGCAAATGTAGTGATG
Source organism: Echinops telfairi (assembly GCF_000313985.2). Classification (NCBI taxonomy): domain Eukaryota; kingdom Metazoa; phylum Chordata; class Mammalia; order Afrosoricida; family Tenrecidae; genus Echinops; species Echinops telfairi. Next base: position 4,057,234 of record NW_022111323.1, on the reverse strand, counting down.
AAAGCTCATGGTGCCTGGCTATCAAAAGATATAGCATCTGGGGTCTTAAAAGCTTGAAGATAAACATGTGACCATCTAGCTCAGAAGCAACAAAGCACACATGGAAGAAGCACACCAGCCTGTGTGATCATGAGGTGTTGATGGAATCGGGTATCAGGCATCTAAGACCCAGAATAAAACCATACCCAAGGTGAATGGAGGTGAGGCATGGAGTGGAGACCCAATGCCCATCTGTATACAGCTGGACAGCCCCTCACAGGGGGGTCACAAGGACGAGATGAGCCAGTCAGGGTGCAGTATAGCACCGATGAAAAACACAATTTTCCTCCAGCTCTTTCATGCTTCCTTCACCCCACTATCATGACCTCAATTCTACCTTACAAATAAGATTATACCAGATCATGCACACTGCAACAGATAAGAGCCACAACACAGGGTATACAGGATAGGTAAACCCCACAGGGCCAACAAGGAGAGTAGAGATACCAGGAGGACTAGGCGAGGGTGGGGGGAGAAACGGAAAATCTATCACAAGAATCAACTAGAACTCCCTCCCAGTGGGACGAATAATGGAAAAGTGGGTGAGGGGC